>NW_027480579.1:0-600000 GCF_051401765.1 Calliopsis andreniformis
AGGATTGAGAATTGAGGATTGTGGATTGAGGTTTGAGGACTGAAGATTGAGGATTGGGTGTTGAGGATTGAAGAATGAGGATTGAGGATTGAGGATTGAGGAATGAGGATAGAAGATTGAGTATTGAGTATTGAAGATTGAGGATTGAGGATTGTGGATTGAGGAGTGAGGATTGAGGATTGAGGTTTGAGGACTGAGGCCTGAGGATCGAGGGTTGAGAATTGAGGATTGAGGATTGAGGATTGAAGATTCAGGATTGGGTATTGAGGATTGATGAACGAGGATTGAGGATTGAGGATTGAGGGTTGAGGATTGAGGATTGAAGATTGAGGATTGGGGACTGAGTGTTGAGGATTGAGGATTGAGGATTGAAGATTGAGGATTGGGTATTGAGGATTGAACATTGAGGATTGAGGATTGAGTATTGAGGATTGAGGATTGAGGATTGAAGATTGAATATTGATGATTGAATATTGAGGATCGAGGATTGAGGGTTGTGGATTGAGGACGAGGACAGAGGTTTAGCATTGATGTTTGAGGTCTGAGGATTGAGGATTCAGGATTGAGAATTGAGGATTGAGGATTGAGGATTGAGGAATGAGGATAGAAGATTGAGTATTGAGGATTGAAGATTGAGGATTGAGGATTGTGTATTGAGGAGTGAGGATTGAGGATTGAGGATTGAGGATTGAAGATTCAGTATTGAGGATTGAAGATTGAGAATTGAGGATTGAGGATTGAACATTGAGGACAGAGCGTTCAGGGTTGAGTGATGAGAATTGATGTTTGTGGATAGAGATTTGAAGATTGCACATTGAGTATTGAGTATTGAAATCTGTGAATTGAGGATATTCTATTGGGGATTGAGGATTGACAACTGATTGTTGAGGACTGACGGCTGAAGATTGAGGATGCACGATTGAGGATTCAGAATTGAGGTTTGAGGACTGAGGCCTGAGGATCGATGGTTGAGAATTGAGGATTGAGGATTGAGGATTGAAGATTGAGGATTGGGTATTGAGGATTGAAGAACGAGGATTGAGGATTGAGGATTGAGGATTGAGGATTGAGGATTGAAGATTGAGGATTGGGGACTGAGTGTTGAGGATTGAGGATTGAGGATTGAAGATTGAGGATTGGGTATTGAGGATTGAACATTGAGGATTGAGGATTGAGTATTGAGGATTGGGGATTGAGGATTGAAGATTGAATATTGATGATTGAGTATTGAGGATCGAGGATTGAGGTTTGTGGATTGAGGACGAGGACAGAGGGTTTAGTATTGATGTTTGAGGTCTGAGGATTGAGGATTCAGGATTGAGAATTGAGGATTGAGGATTGAGGATTGAGGACTGAAGATTGAGGATTGGGTGTTGAGGATTGAAGAATGAGGATTGAGGATTGAGGATTGAGGATTGGGGATAGAAGATTGAGTATTGAGGATTGAAGATTGAGGATTGAGGATTGAGGATTGAGGATTGAAGAATGAGGATTTAGGATTGAGGATTGAGGATTGAAGATTGTAGACTGAGTATTGAGGATTGAAGATTGAGGTTTGAGGATTGAGGATTGAGGATTGAGGATTGAGGATTGAGGATTGAGGATTGAAGATTGAGTATTGAGGATTGAAGACTGAAGATTGAGGATTGAGGATTGAGGATTGAGGATTGAGGATTGAGGGTTGAGGATTGAGTTTTGAGGATTGAAGATTGAGGATTGGGGATTGAGTATTGACGATTGAGGATTGAGCATTGAGGATTGAGAATTGAGGATTGATTATTGAAGATTGAGTATTGAGGATTGAAGGTTGAGGATTGAGTATTGAGGATTGAGGATTGAGGATGAGGGCTGAGGGTTGAGGATTGAAGTTTGAGGACTGAGGACTGAGGATTGAGGATTGAGAATTGAGGATTGAGGATTGAGGATTGAAGATTGAGGATTGGGTATTGAGGATTGCAGAATGAGGATTGAGGATTGAGGATTGAGGATTGAAGACTGAGGATTGACGATTGAGTATTGATGATTGAAGATTGAGGATTGAGGATTGAGGTTTGTGGATTGAGGACGAGGACTGAGGGATGAACATTGATGTTTGTGGTCTGAGGATTGAGGATTGAGGATTGAGGATTGAAGATTGAGGATTGGGTATTGAGGATTGAAGAATGAGGATTTAGGGATGAGGATTGAGGATTGAAGATTGTAGACTGAGTATTGAGGATTGAAGGTTGAGGTTTGAGGATTGAGGATTGAGGATTGAGGATTGAGGATTGAAGATTGAGTATTGAGGTTTGAAGACTGACGATTGAGGATTGAGGATTGAGGATTGAGGATTGAGTGTTGAGGATTGAGCATTGAGGATTGAAGATTGAGGATTGGGGATTGAGTATTGACGATTGAGGATTGAGCATTGAGGATTGAGAATTGAGGATTGATTATTGAAGATTGAGTATTGAGGATTGAAGGTTGAGGATTGAGTATTGAGGATTGAGGATTGAGGATGAGGGCTGGGGTTGAGGATTGAAGTTTGAGGACTGAGGACCGAGGATTGAGGATTGAGGATTGAAGATTGAGGATTGAGTATTGAGGATTGAAGAATGCGGATTGATGATTGAAGATTGAGGATTGGGTATTGAGGATTGAACAATGAGGATTGAGGATTGAGTTTTGAGAACTGAGGATTGAGGATTGAAGATTGACGATTGGGGATTGAGGATTGAGGGTTGCGGATTGAAGAATGAGGATTGAGGATTCAGGATTGAGGATTGAGGATTGAGAATTGTGGATTGAAGATTGAGGATTGAGGATTGTGGGTTGAGTATTGAGGATTTAAGATTGACGATTGGGGACTGAGTGTTGAGGGTTGAGTGATGAGAATTGATGTTTGTGGATAGAGATTTGAAGATTTCAGGCTGAGTATTGAGTATTGAGACCTGTGAATTGAGGATATTCTATTGAGGATTGAGGATTGACAACTGATTGTTGAGGACTGAGGGCTGAAGATTGTGGATTTAGGATTAAGGATTGAGCATTGAGGATTGAAGATAGAGGACTGGGGATTGAGGATTGAAGATTGAGTATTAAGGATTTGAGGATTGGGGATTGAGGATCTAGGATTGGAGATTGATTATTGAGGATTGAAGGTTGAGGATTGAGGATTCAGGATTGAGAATTGAGAATTGAGGATGAGGACTGAGGATTGAGGATTGAGGTTTGAGGAACGAGAATTGAGGATTGAGGATTGAGGACTGAGGATTGACGATTGAGTATTGAAGATTGAGGATTGATTACTGAGGATTGAGGATTGAGGATTGAGGATTGAGGATTGAGGATTGAGGATTGAAGATTCAGTATTGAGGATTGAAGATTGAGAATTGAGGATTGAGGATTGAACATTGAGGACTGAGCGTTCAGGGTTGAGTGATATGAATTGCTGTTTGTGGATAGAGATTTGAAGATTGCAGATTGAGTATTGAGTATTGAAAACTGTGAATTGAGGATATTCTATTGGGGATTGAGGATTGACAACTGATTGTTGAGGACTGAGGGCTGAAGATTGAGGATGCAGGATTGAGGATTCAGAATTGAGGTTTGAGGACTGAGGACTGAGGATCGAGGGTTGAGAATGAGGATTGAGGATTGAGGATTGAAGTTTGAGGATTGTGTATTGAGGATTGCAGAATGAGCATTGAGGATTGAGGATTGAAGATTGAGGATTGAGGATTGAAGGTTGAGTATTCAGGATTGGAGATTGACGATTGAGGATTGAGGACCGAGGATCGAGGATTTAGAATTGAAGATTGAGTATTGAGGATTGAAGATTGAGGATTGTGGATTGTGGATTGAGGATTGAGGACTGAAGATTGAGGATTGGGTATTGAGGATTGAACATTGAGGATTGAGGATTGAGTTTTGAGAACTGAGGATTGAGGATTGAAGATTGAGGATTGGGGATTGAGGATTGAGGGTTGCGGATTGAGGACGAGGACTGAGGGTTGAATATTGATGTTTGAGGTCTGAGGATTGAGGATTGAGGATTGAGAATTGAGGATTGAGGATTGAGGATTGAAGATTGAGGATTGGGTATTGAGGAATGAAGAATGAGGTTTGAGGATTGAGGATTGTGGATTGAGGACTGAGGATTGAGGGTTGAGGATTGAGCATGAGGATTGAAGATTGAGGACTGGGGATTGAGGATTGAAGATTGAGGATTAAGTATTGAGGATTGGGGATTGAGGATCTAGGATTGGAGATTGATTATTGAGGATTGAAGATTGAGGATAGAGGATTGAGGATTGAGAAATGAGAATTGAGTACGACGACTGAGGGTTGAGTATTGATGTTTGAGGTCTGAGGATTGAGGATTGAGCATTGAGAATTGAGGACTGAGGATTGAGGATTGAAGATGGAGGATTGGGTGTTGAGGATTGAAGAATGACGATTGAGGATTGAGGATTGAGGATTGAGGATTGAGGATTGAAGATTGAGTATTAAGTATTGAGGATTGAAGATTGAGGATTGAGGATTGAGGATTGACGATTGAGGATTGAGGATTGAGGATTGAAGATTGAGTATTGAGGTTTGAAGATTGAGGATTGAGGATTCAGTATTGAGGATTGAAGATTGAGAATTGAGGATTGAGGATTGAACATTGAGGACAGAGCGTTCAGGGTTGAGTGATGAGAATTGATGTTTGTGGATAGAGATTTGAAGATTGCAGATTGAGTATTTAGTATTGAAAACTGCGAATTGAGGATATTCTATTGGGGATTGGGGATTGACAACAGATTGTTGAGGACTGAGGGCTGAAGATTGAGGATGCAGGGTTGAGGATTCAGAATTGAGGTTTGAGGACTGAGGCCTGAGGATCGATGGTTGAGAATTGAGGATTGAGGATTGAGGATTGAAGATTGAGGATTGGGTATTGAGGATTGAAGAACGAGGATTGAGGATTGAGGATTGAGGATTGAGGATTGAGGATTGAAGATTGAGGATTGGGGACTGAGTGTTGAGGATTGAGGATTGAGGATTGAAGATTGAGGATTGGGTATTGAGGATTGAACATTGAGGATTGAGGATTGAGTATTGAGGATTGGGGATTGAGGATTGAAGATTGAATATTGATGATTGAGTATTGAGGATCGAGGATTGAGGTTTGTGGATTGAGGACGAGGACAGAGGGTTTAGTATTGATGTTTGAGGTCTGAGGATTGAGGATTCAGGATTGAGAATTGAGGATTGAGGATTGAGGATTGAGGACTGAAGATTGAGGATTGCGGTGTTGAGGATTGAAGAATGAGGATTGAGGATTGAGGATTGAGGATTGAGGATAGAAGATTGAGTATTGAGGATTGAAGATTGAGGATTGAGGATTGAGGATTGAGGATTGAAGAATGAGGATTTAGGATTGAGGATTGAGGATTGAAGATTGTAGACTGAGTATTGAGGATTGAAGATTGAGGTTTGAGGATTGAGGATTGAGGATTGAGGATTGAGGATTGAGGATTGAGGATTGAAGATTGAGTATTGAGGATTGAAGACTGAAGATTGAGGATTGAGGATTGAGGATTGAGGATTGAGGATTGAGGGTTGAGGATTGAGTTTTGAGGCTTGAAGATTGAGGATTGGGGATTGAGTATTGACGATTGAGGATTGAGCATTGAGGATTGAGAATTGAGGATTGATTATTGAAGATTGAGTATTGAGGATTGAAGGTTGAGGATTGAGTATTGAGGATTGAGGATTGAGGATGAGGGCTGAGGGTTGAGGATTGAAGTTTGAGGACTGAGGACTGAGGATTGAGGATTGAGAATTGAGGATTGAGGATTGAGGATTGAAGATTGAGGATTGGGTATTGAGGATTGCAGAATGAGGATTGAGGATTGAGGATTGAGGATTGAAGACTGAGGATTGACGATTGAGTATTGATGATTGAAGATTGAGGATTGAGGATTGAGGTTTGTGGATTGAGGACGAGGACTGAGGGATGAACATTGATGTTTGTGGTCTGAGGATTGAGGATTGAGGATTGAGGATTGAAGATTGAGGATTGGGTATTGAGGATTGAAGAATGAGGATTTATGGATGAGGATTGAGGATTGAAGATTGTAGACTGAGTATTGAGGATTGAAGGTTGAGGTTTGAGGATTCAGGATTGAGGATTGAGGATTGAGGATTGAAGATTGAGTATTGAGGTTTGAAGACTGACGATTGAGGATTGAGGATTGAGGATTGAGGATTGAGGGTTGAGGATTGAGCATTGAGGATTGAAGATTGAGGATTGGGGATTGAGTATTGACGATTGAGGATTGAGCATTGAGGATTGAGAATTGAGGATTGATTATTGAAGATTGAGTATTGAGGATTGAAGGTTGAGGATTGAGTATTGAGGATTGAGAATTGAGGATGAGGGCTGGGGGTTGAGGATTGAAGTTTGAGGACTGAGGACCGAGGATTGAGGATTGAGGATTGAAGATTGAGGATTGAGTATTGAGGATTGAAGAATGCGGATTGATGATTGAAGATTGAGGATTGGGTATTGAGGATTGAACAATGAGGATTGAGGATTGAGTTTTGAGAACTGAGGATTGAGGATTGAAGATTGACGATTGGGGATTGAGGATTGAGGGTTGCGGATTGAAGAATGAGGATTGAGGATTCAGGATTGAGGATTGAGGATTGAGAATTGTGGATTGAAGATTGAGGATTGAGGATTGTGGGTTGAGTATTGAGGATTTAAGATTGACGATTGGGGACTGAGTGTTGAGGGTTGAGTGATGAGAATTGATGTTTGTGGATAGAGATTTGAAGATTTCAGGCTGAGTATTGAGTATTGAGACCTGTGAATTGAGGATATTCTATTGAGGATTGAGGATTGACAACTGATTGTTGAGGACTGAGGGCTGAAGATTGTGGATTTAGGATTAAGGATTGAGCATTGAGGATTGAAGATAGAGGACTGGGGATTGAGGATTGAAGATTGAGTATTAAGGATTGAGGATTGGGGATTGAGGATCTAGGATTGGAGATTGATTATTGAGGATTGAAGGTTGAGGATTGAGGATTCAGGATTGAGAATTGAGAATTGAGGATGAGGACTGAGGATTGAGGATTGAGGTTTGAGGAACGAGAATTGAGGATTGAGGATTGAGGACTGAGGATTGACGATTGAGTATTGAAGATTGAGGATTGATTACTGAGGATTGAGGATTGAGGATTGAGGATTGAGGATTGAGGATTGAGGATTGAAGATTCAGTATTGAGGATTGAAGATTGAGAATTGAGGATTGAGGATTGAACATTGAGGACTGAGCGTTCAGGGTTGAGTGATATGAATTGCTGTTTGTGGATAGAGATTTGAAGATTGCAGATTGAGTATTGAGTATTGAAAACTGTGAATTGAGGATATTCTATTGGGGATTGAGGATTGACAACTGATTGTTGAGGACTGAGGGCTGAAGATTGAGGATGCAGGATTGAGGATTCAGAATTGAGGTTTGAGGACTGAGGACTGAGGATCGAGGGTTGAGAATGAGGATTGAGGATTGAGGATTGAAGTTTGAGGATTGTGTATTGAGGATTGCAGAATGAGCATTGAGGATTGAGGATTGAGGATTGAGGATTGAGGATTGAAGGTTGAGTATTCAGGATTGGAGATTGACGATTGAGGATTGAGGACCGAGGATCGAGGATTTAGAATTGAAGATTGAGTATTGAGGATTGAAGATTGAGGATTGTGGATTGTGGATTGAGGATTGAGGATTGAAGATTGAGCATTGGGTATTGAGGATTGAACATTGAGGATTGAGGATTGAGTATTGAGGATACAGGATTGAGGACTGAGGATTGAGGATTGATGATTGAGCATTGAGGATTTAAGATTGAGGACTGGGGATTGAGGATCGAATATTGAGGATTAAGGATTGAGGATTGGGGATTGAGGATCTAGGATTGGAGATTGATTATTGAGGATTGAATGTTGAGTATTGAGGATTGAGGATTGAGAATTGAGAATTGAGTACGACGACTGAGGGTTGAGTATTGATGTTTGAGGTCTGAGGATTGAGGATTGAGCATTGAGAATTGAGGACTAAGGATTGAGGATTGAAGATTGAGGATTGAGTGTTGAGGATTGAAGAATGACGATTGAGGATTGAGGATTGAGGATTGAGGATTGAAGATTGAGTATTGAGGATTGAGGATTGAGGATTGAGGATTGAGGATTGAGGATTGAGGATTGAGGATTGAAGATTGAGTATTGAGGTTTTAAGATTGAGGATTGAGGATTCAGTATTGAGGATTGAAGATTGAGAATTGAGGACTGAGGATTGAGGATTGAGGATTGAGGACTGAGGATTGAGGATTGAGGACGAGGACTGAGGGTTGAATATTGATGTTTGAGGTCTGAGGATTGAGGATTGAGGATTGAGAATTGAGGATTGAGGATTGAGGATTGAAGATTGAGGATTGGGTATTGAGGAATGAAGAATGAGGTTTGAGGATTGAGGATTGTGGATTGAGGACTGAGGATTGAGGGTTGAGGATTGAGCATGAGGATTGAAGATTGAGGACTGGGGATTGAGGATTGAAGATTGAGGATTAAGTATTGAGGATTGGGGATTGAGGATCTAGGATTGGAGATTGATTATTGAGGATTGAAGATTGAGGATAGAGGATTGAGGATTGAGAAATGAGAATTGAGGATGAGGAGTGAGGGTTGAGGATTGAGGTTTCAGGAACGAGAATTGAGGATTGAGGATTGAGGACTGACGATCGACGATTGAGTATTGAAGATTGAGGATTGATTACTGAGGATTGAGGATTGAGGATTGAGGATTGAGGATTGAGGACTGAGGATTGAGGATTGAATATTCAGTATTGAGGATTGAAGATTGGGAATTGAGGATTGAGGATTGAACATTGAGGACTGAGCGTTCAGTGTTGAGTGATGAGAATTGATGTTTGTGGATAGAGATTTCAAGATTGCAGATTGTGTATAGAGTATTGAAAACTGTGAATTGAGGATATTCTATTGGGGATTGAGGATTGACAACTGATTGTTGAGGACTGAGGGCTGATGATTGAGGATGCACGATTGAGGATTCAGAATTCAGGTTTGAGGACTGAGGCCTGAGGATCGAGGGTTGAGAATTGATGATTGACGATTGACGCTTCAGGATTGAGGATTGAGGATGGAGGATTGAAGAGAGAGGACTGAGTGTTGAGGATTGAGTGTTGAGGATTGAGGTTTGTGGATTGAGATTTGATTACTCAATAATGTGGATTGAGTATTGAACCATGAGAATTCAGGATATTCTATTGAGTGTTGATAATTGAGGATTGATCGTTGGGTATTGAGAATTGATGGTTAAGGGTTGTGTGTTGAATATTGAGGATTGAGGTTTGAGCATTGAGGATTGAAGATTGAGGATTGGGTATTGAGGATTGAAGAACGAGGATTGAGGATTGAGGATTGAGGATTGAGGATTGAGGATTGAAGATTGAGGATTGGGGACTGAGTGTTGAGGATTGAGGATTGAGGATTGAAGATTGAGGATTGGGTATTGAGGATTGAACATTGAGGATTGAGGATTGAGTATTGAGGATTGGGGATTGAGGATTGAAGATTGAATATTGATGATTGAGTATTGAGGATCGAGGATTGAGGTTTGTGGATTGAGGACGAGGACAGAGGGTTTAGTATTGATGTTTGAGGTCTGAAGATTGAGGATTCAGGATTGAGAATTGAGGATTGAGGATTGAGGATTGAGGACTGAAGATTGAGGATTGGGTGTTGAGGATTGAAGAATGAGGATTGAGGATTGAGGATTGAGGATTGAGGATACAAGATTGAGTATTGAGGATTGAAGGTTGAGGATTGAGGATTGAGGATTGAGGATTGAAGAATGAGGATTTAGGATTGAGGATTGAGGATTGAGGATTGAGGATTGAGGATTGAGGATTGAAGATTGAGTATTGAGGATTGAAGACTGACGATTGAGGATTGAGGATTGAGGATTGAGGATTGAGGATTGAGGGTTGAGGATTGAGGTTTGAGGATTGAAGATTGAGGATTGGGGATTGAGTATTGACGATTGAGGATTGAGCATTGAGGATTGAGAATTGAGGATTGATTATTGAAGATTGAGTATTGAGGATTGAAGGTTGAGGATTGAGTATTGAGGATTGAGGATTGAGGATGAGGGCTGAGGGTTGAGGATTGAAGTTTGAGGCCTGAGGACTGAGGATTGAGGATTGCGAATTGAGGATTGAGGATTGAGGATTGAAGATTGAGGATTGGGTATTGAGGATTGCAGAATGAGGATTGAGGATTGAGGATTGACGATTGAGGATTGAGGATTGAGGATTGAGGATTGAAGATTGAGGATTGAGTATTGAGGATTGAAGATTGAGGATTGAGGATTGAAGATTGAGGACTGAGGATTGTGGATTGAGGAGTGAGGATTGAGGATTGAGGATTGAGGATTGAAGATTCAGTATTGAGGATTGAAGATTGAGAATTGAGGATTGAGGATTGAACATTGAGGACAGAGCGTTCAGGGTTGAGTGATGAGAATTGATGTTTGTGGATAGAGATTTGAAGATTGCAGATTGAGTATTGAGTATTGAAATCTGTGAATTGAGGATATTCTATTTGGGATTGAGGATTGACAACTGATCGTTGAGGACTGAGGGCTGAAGATTGAGGATGCACGATTGAGGATTCAGAATTGAGGTTTGAGGACTGAGGACTGAGGATCGAGGGTTGAGAATTGAGGATTGAGGATTGAGGATTGAAGATTGAGGATTGGGTATTGAGGATTGAAGAACGAGGATTGAGGATTGAGGATTGAGGATTGAGGATTGAGGATTGAAGATTGAGGATTGGGGACTGAGTGTTGAGGATTGAGGATTGAGGATTGAAGATTGAGGATTGGGTATTGAGGATTGAACATTGAGGATTGAGGATTGAGTATTGAGGATTGAGGACTGAGGATTGAAGATTGAATATTGATGATTGAATATTGAGGATCGAGGATTGAGGGTTGTGGATGGAGGACGAGGACAGAGGGTTTAGTATTGATGTTTGAGGTCTGAGGATTGAGGATTCAGGATTGAGAATTGAGGATTGAGGATTGAGGATTGAGGACTGAAGATTGAGGATTGGGTGTTGAGGATTGAAGAATGAGGATTGAGGATTGAGGATTGAGGATTGAGGATAGAAGATTGAGTATTGAGGATTGAAGATTGAGGATTGAGGATTGAGGATTGAGGATTGAAGATTGAGGATTGACGATTGAGTATTGATGATTGAAGATTGAGGATTGAGGATTGAGGTTTGTGGATTGAGGACGAGGACTGAGGGTTGAACATTGATGTTTGTGGTCTGAGGATTGAGGATTGAGGATTGAGGATTGAAGATTGAGGATTGGGTATTGAGGATTGAAGAATGAGGATTTAGGGATGAGGATTGAGGATTGAAGATTGTAGACTGAGCATTGAGGATTGAAGGTTGAGGTTTGAGGATTGAGGAACGAGAATTGAGGATTGAGGATTGAGGACTGACGATTGACGATTGAGTATTGAAGATTGAGGATTGATTACTGAGGATTGAGGGTTGAGGATTGAGGATTGAGGATTGAGCATTGAGGATTGAGGATTGAGGGTTAAAGATTGAGGATTGAAGATTGAGGATTGAGGATTGAGTATTGAGGATTGAGGATTGATTATTGAAGATTGAGTATTGAGGATTAAAGATTGAGGATTGAGGATTGAGGATTGAGGATTGAGGATGAGGGCTGAGGGTTGAGGATTGAGGTTTGAGGACTGAGGACTAAGGATTGAGGATTAAGAATTGAGGATTGAGGATTGAGGATTGAAGATTGAGGATTGGGAATTGATGATTGAAGGATGAGGATTGAAGATTGAGGATTGGGTTTTGAGGATTGAAGAATGAGGATTTAGGATTGAGGATGGAGGATTGAAGATTGTAGACTGAGTATTGAGGATTGTAGGTTGAGGTTTGAGGATTGAGGATTGAGGATTGAGGATTGAGCATTGAGGATTGAGAATTGAGGATTGATTATTGAAGATTGAGTATTGAGGATTGAAGGTTGAGGATTGAGTATTGAGGATTGAGGATTGAGGATGAGGGCTGAGGGTTGAGGATTGAAGTTCGAGGACTGAGGACTGAGGATTGAGGATTGAGAATTGAGGATTGAGGATTGAGGATTGAGGATTGAGGATTGAGGATTGAATATTCAGTATTGAGGATTGAAGATTGGGAATTGAGGATTGAGTATTGAACATTGAGGACTGAGCGTTCAGTGTTGAGTGATGAGAATTGATGTTTGTGTATAGAGATTTGAAGATTGCAGATTGAGTATAGAGTATTGAAAACTGTGAATTGAGGATATTCTATTGGGGTTGAGGATTGACAACTGATTGTTGAGGACTGAGGGCTGAAGATTGAGGATGCACGATTGAGGATTCAGAATTGAGGTTTGAGGACTGAGGACTGAGGGTCGAGGGTTGAGAATTGAGGATTGAGGATTGAGGATTGAAGATTGAGGATTGGGTATTGAGGATTGAAGAATGAGGAATGAGGATTGAGGATTGAGGATTGAGGATTGAGGATTGAGGATTGAGGATTGAAGATTGAATATTGACGATTGAAGACTGAGGATCGAGGATTGAGGGTTGTGGATTGAGGACGAGGACTGAGGGTTTAGTATTGATGTTTGAGGTCTGAGGATTGAGGATTGAGGATTGAGAATTGAGGATTGAGGATTGAGGACTGAGGATTGAGGATTGAAGATTGAGTATTGAGGATTGAAGACTGACGATTGAGGATTGAGGATTGAGGATTGAGGATTGAGGGTTGAGGATTGAGGATTGAGGATTGAAGATTGAGGATTGGGGATTGAGTATTGACGATTGAGGATTGAGCATTGAGGATTGAGAATTGAGGATTGATTATTGAAGATTGAGTATTGAGGATTGAAGGTTGAGGATTGAGTATTGAGGATTGAGGATTGAGGATGAGGGCTGAGGGTTGAGAATTGAAGTTTGAGGACTGAGGACTGAGGGTCGAGGGTTGAGAATTGAGGATTGAGGATTGAGGATTCAAGATTGAGGATTGGGTGTTGAGTATTGAAGAATGAAGATTGAGGATTGAGGATTGAGGATTGAGGTTTGAGGACTGAGGACTGAGGATTGAGGATTGAGAATTGAGGATTGAGGATTGAGGATTGAAGATTGAGGATTGGGTATTGAGGATTGAAGAATGAGGATTGAGGATTGCGGATTGAGGATTGAGGATTGAATACTGAGTATTGAGGATTGAAGATAGAGGATTGAGGATTGAGGGTTTAGGATTGAGGACGAGGACTGACGGTTGAGGATTGAGGTTTGAGGATTGAGGATTCAGGATTGAGGACTGAGGATTGAAGATTGATGACTGAGCATTGAGGATTGAAGATTGAGGACTGGGGATTGAGGATTGAAGATTGAGGATTAAGGATTGAGGATTGGGGATTGAGGATCTTGGATTGGAGATTGATTATTGAGGATTGAAGATTGAGTATTGAGGATTGAGGATTGAGAATTGAGAATTGAGTACGAGGACTGAGGGTTGAGTATTGATGTTTGAGGTCTGAGGATTGAGGATTGAGGATTGAGAATTGAGGACTGAGGATTGAGGATTGAAGATTGAGGATTGGGTGTTGAGGATTGAAGAATGACGATTGAGGATTGAGGTTTGAGGATTGAGGATTGAAGATTGAGTATTGGGGATTGAAGATTGAGGATTGAGGATTGAGGATTGAGGATTGAGGATTGAGGATTGAGGATTGAAGATTGAGTATTGAGGTTTGAAGGTTGAGGATTGAGGATTTAGGACTGAGGATTGAGGATTGAGGGTTAAAGATTGAGGATTGAAGATTGAGGATTGAGGATTGAGTATTGAGGATTGAGGATAGATTATTGAAGATTGAGTATTGAGGATTAAACGTTGAGGATTGAGGATTGAGGATTGAGGATTGAGGATGAGGGCTGAGGGTTGAGGATTGAGGTTTGAGGACTGAGGACTAAGGATTGAGGATTAAGAATTGAGGATTGAGGATTGAGGATTGAAGATTGAGGATTGGGAATTGATGATTGAAGGATGAGGATTGAATATTGAGGATAGGGTTTTGAGGATTGAAGAATGAGGATTTAGGATTGAGGATTGAGGATTGAAGATTGTAGACTGAGTATTCAGGATTGAAGGTTGAGGTTTGAGGATTGAGGATTGAGGATTGAGGATTGAGGATTGAGCATTGAGGATTGAGAATTGAGGATTGATTATTGAAGATTGAGTATTGAGGATTGAAGGTTGAGGATTGAGTATTGAGGATTGAGGATTGAGGATGAGGGCTGAGGGTTGAGGATTGAAGTTCGAGGACTGAGGACTGAGGATTGAGGATTGAGAATTGAGGATTGAGGATTGATGATTGAAGATTGAGGATTGGGTATTGAGGATTGAAGAATGAGGATTGAGGATTGAGGATTGAGGATTGAGGATTGAGGATTGAGGATTGAGGTTTGAAGATTGAGGATTGAGTATTGAGGATTGAAGGATGAGGGTTGAGGATTGAAGATTGAGGATTGAAGATTGTGGATTGAGGAGTGAGGATTGAGGATTCAGGATTGAGGATTGAAGATTCAGTATTGAGGATTGAAGATTGAGAATTGAGGATTGAGGATTGAACATTGAGGACAGAGCGTTCAGGGTTGAGTGATGAGAATTGATGTTTGTGGATAGAGATTTGAAGATTGCAGATTGAGTATTGTGTATTGAAATCTGTGAATTGAGGATATTCTAGTGGGGATTGAGGATTGACAACTGATTGTTGAGGACTGAGGGCTGAAGATTGAGAATGCACGATTGAGGATTCAGAATTGAGGTTTGAGGACTGAGGACCGAGGATCGAGGGTTGAGAATTGAGGATTGAGGATTGAGGATTGAGGATTGAAGAATGAGGATTTAGGATTGAGGATTGAGGATTGAAGATTGTAGACTGAGTATTGAGGATTGAAGATTGAGGATTGAGGATTGAGGATTGAGGATTGAGGATTGAGGATTGAGGATTGAGGATTGAAGATTGAGTATTGAGGATTGAAGACTGACGATTGAGGATTGAATATTGAGGATTGAGGATTGAGGGTTGAGGATTCAGAATTGAAGTTTGAGGACTGAGGACTGAGGATTGAGGGTTGAGAATTGAGGATTGAGGATTGAAAATTGTGGATTGGGTATTGAGGATTGAAGAATGAGGATTGAGGATTGAGGATTGAGGATTGACGATTCAGGATTGAATGTTGAGTATTCAGGATTGGAGATTGACGATTGAGGATTGAGGACCGAGGGTTGAGGATTGAGGATTGAAGATTGAGTACTGAGGATTGAAGATTGAGGATTGAGAATTGTGGATTGAGGATTGAGGATTGAAGATTGAGGATTGGGGACTGAGTGTTGAGGGTTGAGTGATGAGAATTGATGTTTGTGGATAGAGATTTGAAGATTGCAGGTTGAGGATTGAGTATTGAGACCTGTGAATTGAGGATATTTTATTGAGGATTGAGGATTGACAACTGATTGTTGAGGACTGAGGGCTGAAGATTGAGGATTAAGGATTGAGGATTGAGGATTGAGGATTGAGGATTGAGGATTGAGGATTGAAGATTGAGTATTGAGATTTTAAGATTGAGGATTGAGGATTCAGTATTGAGGATTGAAGATTGAGAATTGAGGATTGAGTGTTGAACATTGAGGACAGAGCGTTCAGGGTTGAGTGATGAGAATTGATGTTTGTGGATAGAGTTTTGAAGATTGCAGATTGAGTATTGAGTATTGAAAACTGTGAATTGAGGATATTCTATTGGGGATTGGGGATTGACAACAGATTGTTGAGGACTGAGGGCTGAAGATTGAGGATGCACGATTGAGGATTCAGAATTGAGGTTTGAGGACTGAGGACTGAGGATCGAGTGTTGAGAATGAGGATTGAGGATTGAGGATTGAAGTTTGAGGATTGTGTATTGAGGATTGCAGAATGAGCATTGAGGATTGAGGATTGAGGATTGAGGATTGAGGATTGAAGGTTGAGTATTCAGGATTGGAGATTGACGATTGAGGATTGAGGACCGAGGATTGAGGATTTAGAATTGAAGATTGAGTATTGAGGATTGAAGATTGAGGATTGTGGATTGTGGATTGAGGATTGAGGATTGAAGATTGAGGATTGGGTATTGAGGATTGAACATTGAGGATTGAGGATTGAGTATTGAGGATTCAGGATTGAGGACTGAGGATTGAGGATTGATGATTGAGCATTGAGGATTTAAGATTGAGGACTGGGGATTGAGGATCGAATATTGAGGATTAAGGATTGAGGATTGGGGATTGAGGATCTAGGATTGGAGATTGATTATTGAGGATTGAATGTTGAGTATTGAGGATTGAGCATTGAGAATTGAGAATTGAGTACGACGACTGAGGGTTGAGTATTGATGTTTGAGGTCTGAGGATTGAGGATTGAGCATTGAGAATTGAGGACTGAGGAATGAGTATTGAAGATTGAGGATTGAGTGTTGAGGATTGAAGAATGACGATTGAGGATTGAGGATTGAGGATTGAGGATTGAGGGTTGAGGATTGAGCATTGAGGATTGAAGATTGAGGATTGGGGATTGAGTATTGACGATTGAGGATTGAGCATTGAGGATTGAGAATTGAGGATTGATTATTGAAGGTTGAGTATTGAGGATTGAAGGTTGAGGATTGAGTATTTAGGATTGAGGATTGAGGATGAGGGCTGAGGGTTGAGGATTGAAGTTTGAGGACTGAGGACTGAGGATTGAGGATTGAGGATTGAAGATTGAGGATTGAGTATTGAGGATTGAAGAATGCGGATTGATGATTGAAGATTGAGGATTTGGTATTGAGGATTGAACAATGAGGATTGAGGATTGAGTTTTGAGAACTGAGGATTGAGGATTGAAGATTGAGGATTGGGGATTGAGGATTGAGGGTTGCGGATTGAAGAATGAGGATTGAGGATTCAGGATTGAGGATTGAGGATTGAGGATTGAAGATTGAGTATTGATGATTGAAGATTGAGGATTGAGGATTGAGAGTTGAGGATTGAGGACCAGGACTGACGGTTGAGGATTGAGGTTTGAGGATTGAGGATTGAGGATTGAGGACGAGGACTGACGGTTGAGGATTGAGGTTTGAGGATTGAGGATTGAGGATTGTGGATTGTGGATTGAGGATTGAGGATTGAGGATTGAGCATTGAGGATTGAATATTGAGGGTTGAGGATTGAGGATTGAGGATTGAGTATGAGGGCTGAGGGTTGTGGATTGACGACGAGGACTGAGGGCTGAGTATTGATGTTTGAGGTCTGAGGATTTAGGATTGAGGATTGAGAATTGAGGATTGAGGATTTGGGATTGAAGATTGAGGATTGGTTGTTGAGGATTGGAGAATGAGGATTGAAGACTTAAGATTGAGGATTGAGGACTGAAGATTCAGTATTGAGGATTGAAGATTGAGGATTGAGGATTGAGGATTGAGGATTGAGGATTGAGGATTGAGGATTGAGGATTGAGGATTGAAGATTGAGCATTGAGGATTGAAGATTGAGGATTGAGGATTGAGGATCGAGGATTGGGGATTGAAGATTGAGGATTGAGCATTGAGGATTGAGGATTGTGGATTGAGGATTGAAGATTGAATGTTGATGATTGAAGATTGAGGATTGAGGATTGACGATTGACGGTTGAGGATTGAGGATTGAAGATTGAGAATTGAGAATTGAGGATTGAACATTGAGGACTGAGTGTTGAGGGTTGAGTGATTAGAATTGATCTTTGTGGATAGAGATTTGAAGATTGCAGATTGAGCATTGAGTATTGAAAACAGTGAATTGAGGATATTCTATTGAGGATTGAGGATTGACAAATGATTGTTGAGGACTGAGGTCTGAAGATAGATGACTCAGGTTTGAGGATTCGGGATTGAGGTTTCAGGACTGAGGATTGAGTGTTGAGGATTGAGGATTGAGGATTGACGCTTGAGGATTGAGGATTGAGGATGGAGGATTGAAGAGAGAGGACTGAGTGTTGAGGATTGAGTGTTGAGGATTGATGTTTGAGGATTGAGATTTGATTATTGAATAATGTGGATTGAGTATTGAGCCATGAGAGTTCAGGATATTCTATTGAGTATTGAGAATTGAAGATTGATGGTTGAGTATTGAGGATTGATCGTTGAGGGTTGTGTGTTGAATATTGATGATTGAAGATTGAGGATTGAGGATTGAGGGTTGTGGATTGAGGACGAGGACTGAGGGCTGAGTATTTATGTTTGAGGTCTGAGGATTGATGATTGAGGAGTGAGAATTGAGGATTGAGGATTGAGGGTTGAAGATTGAGGATTGGGTATTGAGGATTGTAGAATCAGGATTGAAGATTGAGTATTGAGGATTGAATATTGAGGATTGAGGGTTGAGGATTGAGGATTGAGGATTGAGCATTGAGGATTGAGAATTGAGGATTGATTATTGAAGGTTGAGTATTGAGGATTGAAGGTTGAGGATTGAGTATTTAGGATTGAGGATTGAGGATGAGGGCTGAGGGTTGAGGATTGAAGTTCGAGGACTGAGGACTGAGGATTGAGGATTGAGAATTGAGGATTGAGGATTGATGATTGAAGATTGAGGATTGGGTATTGAGGATTGAAGAATGAGGATTGAGGATTGAGGATTGAGGATTGAGGATTGAGGATTGAGGATTGAGGTTTGAAGATTGAGGATTGAGTATTGAGGATTGAAGGATGAGGGTTGAGGATTGAAGATTGAGGATTGAAGATTGTGGATTGAGGAGTGAGGATTGAGGATTCAGGATTGAGGATTGAAGATTCAGTATTGAGGATTGAAGATTGAGAATTGAGGATTGAGGATTGAACATTGAGGACAGAGCGTTCAGGGTTGAGTGATGAGAATTGATGTTTGTGGATAGAGATTTGAAGATTGCAGATTGAGTATTGTGTATTGAAATCTGTGAATTGAGGATATTCTAGTGGGGATTGAGGATTGACAACTGATTGTTGAGGACTGAGGGCTGAAGATTGAGAATGCACGATTGAGGATTCAGAATTGAGGTTTGAGGACTGAGGACCGAGGATCGAGGGTTGAGAATTGAGGATTGAGGATTGAGGATTGAGGATTGAAGAATGAGGATTTAGGATTGAGGATTGAGGATTGAAGATTGTAGACTGAGTATTGAGGATTGAAGATTGAGGATTGAGGATTGAGGATTGAGGATTGAGGATTGAGGATTGAGGATTGAGGATTGAAGATTGAGTATTGAGGATTGAAGACTGACGATTGAGGATTGAATATTGAGGATTGAGGATTGAGGGTTGAGGATTCAGAATTGAAGTTTGAGGACTGAGGACTGAGGATTGAGGGTTGAGAATTGAGGATTGAGGATTGAAAATTGTGGATTGGGTATTGAGGATTGAAGAATGAGGATTGAGGATTGAGGATTGAGGATTGACGATTCAGGATTGAATGTTGAGTATTCAGGATTGAGTATTTAGGATTGAGGATTGAGGATGAGGGCTGAGGGTTGAGGATTGAAGTTTGAGGACTGAGGACTGAGGATTGAGGATTGAGGATTGAAGATTGAGGATTGAGTATTGAGGATTGAAGAATGCGGATTGATGATTGAAGATTGAGGATTGGGTATTGAGGATTGAACAATGAGGATTGAGGATTGAGTTTTGAGAACTGAGGATTGAGGATTGAAGATTGAGTATTGATGATTGAAGATTGAGGATTGAGGATTGAGAGTTGAGGATTGAGGACCAGGACTGACGGTTGAGGATTGAGGTTTGAGGATTGAGGATTGAGGATTGAGGACGAGGACTGACGGTTGAGGATTGAGGTTTGAGGATTGAGGATTGAGGATTGTGGATTGTGGATTGAGGATTGAGGATTGAGGATTGAGCATTGAGGATTGAATATTGAGGGTTGAGGATTGAGGATTGAGGATTGAGTATGAGGGCTGAGGGTTGTGGATTGACGACGAGGACTGAGGGCTGAGTATTGATGTTTGAGGTCTGAGGATTTAGGATTGAGGATTGAGAATTGAGGATTGAGGATTTGGGATTGAAGATTGAGGATTGGTTGTTGAGGATTGGAGAATGAGGATTGAAGACTTAAGATTGAGGATTGAGGACTGAAGATTCAGTATTGAGGATTGAAGATTGAGGATTGAGGATTGAGGATTGAGGATTGAGGATTGAGGATTGAGGATTGAGGATTGAGGATTGAAGATTGAGCATTGAGGATTGAAGATTGAGGATTGAGGATTGAGGATCGAGGATTGGGGATTGAAGATTGAGGATTGAGCATTGAGGATTGAGGATTGTGGATTGAGGATTGAAGATTGAATGTTGATGATTGAAGATTGAGGATTGAGGATTGACGATTGACGGTTGAGGATTGAGGATTGAAGATTGAGAATTGAGAATTGAGGATTGAACATTGAGGACTGAGTGTTGAGGGTTGAGTGATTAGAATTGATCTTTGTGGATAGAGATTTGAAGATTGCAGATTGAGCATTGAGTATTGAAAACAGTGAATTGAGGATATTCTATTGAGGATTGAGGATTGACAAATGATTGTTGAGGACTGAGGTCTGAAGATAGATGACTCAGGTTTGAGGATTCGGGATTGAGGTTTCAGGACTGAGGATTGAGTGTTGAGGATTGAGGATTGAGGATTGACGCTTGAGGATTGAGGATTGAGGATGGAGGATTGAAGAGAGAGGACTGAGTGTTGAGGATTGAGTGTTGAGGATTGATGTTTGAGGATTGAGATTTGATTATTGAATAATGTGGATTGAGTATTGAGCCATGAGAGTTCAGGATATTCTATTGAGTATTGAGAATTGAAGATTGATGGTTGAGTATTGAGGATTGATCGTTGAGGGTTGTGTGTTGAATATTGATGATTGAAGATTGAGGATTGAGGATTGAGGGTTGTGGATTGAGGACGAGGACTGAGGGCTGAGTATTTATGTTTGAGGTCTGAGGATTGATGATTGAGGATTGAGAATTGAGGATTGAGGATTGAGGGTTGAAGATTGAGGATTGGGTATTGAGGATTGTAGAATCAGGATTGAAGATTGAGTATTGAGGATTGAATATTGAGGATTGAGGGTTGAGGATTGAGGATTGAGAATGAGGGCTGAGGGTTGAGGATTGAAATTGATGACTGAGAACTGAGGGCTGAGGGTTGAGGATTGAGGTTTGAGGACTGAGGACAGAGGATTGAGGGTTGGGAATTGATGATTGAGGATTGAGGATTGAAGATTGAGGATTGGGTATTGAGGATTGAAGAATGAGGATTGAGGATTGAGGATTGAGGATTGAGGATTGAAGATTGACTATCGAGGATTGGTGATAGAGGATTGAGGATTGATCATTTAGGATTGAGGATTGAGGATTGAGGATTGAAGGTTGAGTATTGAGGATTGAAGATTGTGGGTTGAGGATTGAGGATTGAAGATTGGGGACTGATTGTTGAGGGTTGAGTGATGAGAATTGATGCTTGTGGATTGAGATTTGAAGATTGAAGAATGGAGATTGAGTATTGAAAACTGTGAATTCAGGGTATTGTATTGAGGACTGAGGATTGAGGATTGATGGTTGAGTATTGAGGATTGATGGTTGAGGGTTTTGTGTTGAATATTGGGGATTGAGGATTGAGGATTGAGGATTGAAGATTGAGTATTGAGGATTGGAGATAGAGGATTGAGGATTGATGATTTAGGATTGAGGATTGAGAATTGAGGACTGAAGGTTGAGTGTTGAGGATTGAAGATTGAGGATTGAGGATTGAGGATTGAAGATAGAGGATTGAGGATTTGGGGTTGAAGATTGAGGATTGAGGATTGAAGATTGAAGATTGAGGATTGAGGATTGAGGATTGAGGGTTGAGGATTGAGGATTGAAGATTGAGAATTGAGAATTGAGGATTGAACATTGAGGACTGAGTGTTGAGGGTTGACGGATTAGAATTGATGTTTTTGGATAGAGATTTGAAGATTGCAGATTGAGCATTGAGTATTGAAAACAGTGAATTGAGGATATTCTATTCAGGATTGAGGATTGACAAATGATTGTTGAGGACTGAGGGCTGAAGATTGATGATTCAGGTTTGAGGATTCGGGATTGAGGTTTGAGGACTTAGGATTGAGGGTTGACGATTGAGGATTGAGAATTGACGCTTGAGGATTGAGGATTGAGGATGGAGGATTGAAGAGAGAGGACTGAGTGTTGAGGATTGAGTGTTGAGGATTGATATTTGAGGAATGAGATTTGATTACTGAATAATGTGGATTGAGTATTGAGCCATGAGAATTCAGGATATTCTATAGAGTACTGAGAATTGAAGATTGATGGTTGAGTATTGAGGATTGATGGTTGAGGGCTGTGTGTTGAATATTGAGGATTGAGGATTGAGGATTGAGGATTGAAGATTGAGGATTGAAGATTGAGTATTGACGATTGAAGATTGAGGATTGAGGATTGAGGGTTGAGGATTGAGGACTGAGGATTGAGGATTGATGATTGAACATTGAGGATTGAGGATTGAGGATTGAAGACAGAATATTGATGATTGAAGATTGAGGATTGAGGATTGAGGGTTGTGGATTGAGGACGAGGACTGAGGGCTAAGTATTTATGTTTGAGGTCTGTGGATTGATGATTGAGGATTGAGAATTGAGGATTGAGGATTGAGGGTTGAAGATTGAGGATTGGGTATTGAGGATTGTAGAATCAGGATTGAAGATTGAGTATTGAGGATTGAATATTGAGGATTGAGGGTTGAGTATTGATGATTGAGAATGAGGGCTGAGGGTTGAGGATTGAGGTTTGAGGACTGAGGACAGAGGATTGAGGGTTGGGAATTGATGATTGAGGATTGAGGATTGAAGATTGAGGATTGGGTATTGAGGATTGAAGAATGAGGATTGAGGATTGAGGATTGAGGATTGAGTATTGAAGATTGACTATCGAGGATTGGTGATAGAGGATTGAGGATTGATCATTTAGGATTGAGGATTGAGGATTGAGGATTGAAGGTTGAGTATTGAGGATTGAAGATTGTGGATTGAAGATTGAGGATTGAAGATTGGGGACTGATTGTTGAGGGTTGAGTGATGAGAATTGATGTTTGTGGATTGAGATTTGAAGATTGCAGATTGAGCATTGAGTATTGAAAACAGTGAATTGAGGATATTCTATTGAGGATTGAGGATTGACAAATGATTGTTGAGGACTGAGGGCTGAAGATTGATGATTCAGGTCTGAGGATTCGGGACTGAGGTTTGAGGACTGAGGATTGAGGGTTGAGGATTGAGGATTGAGGATTGACGCTTGAGGATTGAGGATTGAGGATGGAGGATTGAAGAGAGAGGACTGAGTGTTGAGGATTGAGTGTTGAGGATTGATGTTTGAGGATCGAGATTTGATTATTGAATAATGTGGATTGTGTATTGAGCCATGAGAATTCAGGATATTCTATTCAGTATTGAGAATTGAAGATTGATGGTTGAATATTGAGGATTGAGGATTGAGGATTGAGGATTGAAGAATGAGGATTGAAGATTGAGCATTGATGATTGAAGATTGATGATTGAGGATTGAGGATTGAGGGTTGAGGATTGAGGACTGAGGATTGAGGATTGATGATTGAACATTGAGGATTGAGGATTGAGGATTGAGGATTGAAGACTGAATATTTATGATTGAAGATTGAGGATTGATGATTGAGGGTTGTGGATTGAGGACGAGGACTGAGGGCTGAGTATTTATGTTTGAGGTCTGAGGATTGATGATTGAGGATTGAGAATTGAGGATTGAGGATTGAGGGTTGAAGATTGAGGATTGGGTATTGAGGATTGTATAATCAGGATTGAAGATTGAGTATTGAGGATTGAATATTGAGGATTGAGGGTTGAGTATTGAGGATTGAGAATGAGGGCTGAGGGTTGAGGATTGAGGTTTGAGGACTGAGGACTGAGGACAGAGGATTGAGGGTTGGGAATTGATGATTGAGGATTGAGGATTGAAGATTGAGGATTGGGTATTGAGGATTGAAGAATGAGGATTGAGGATTGAGGATTGAGGATTGAGGATTGAAGATTGACTATCGAGGGTTGGTGATAGCGGATTGAGGATTGATCATTTAGGATTGAGGATTGAGGATTGAGGATTGAAGGTTGAGTATTGAGGATTGAAGATTGTGGATTGAGGATTGAGGATTGAAGATTGGGGACTGATTGTTGAGGGTTGAGTGATGAGAATTGATGTTTGTGGATTGAGATTTGAAGATTGAAGAATGGAGATTGAGTATTGAAAACTGTGAATTCAGGGTATTGTATTGAGGACTGAGGATTGAGGATTGATGGTTGAGTATTGAGGATTGATGGTTGAGGGTTTTGTGTTGAATATTGGGGATTGAGGATTGAGGATTGAGGATTGAAGATTGAGTATTGAGGATTGGAGATAGAGGATTGAGGATTGATCATTTAGGATTGAGGATTGAGAATTGAGGATTGAAGGTTGAGTGTTGAGGATTGAAGATTGAGGATTGAGGATTGAGGATTGAAGATAGAGGATTGAGGATTTGGGGTTGAAGATTGAGGATTGAGGATTGAAGATTGAAGATTGAGGATTGAGGATTGAGGATTGAGGATTGAGGGTTGATAACTGAGGATTGAAGATTGAGAATTGAGAATTGAGGATTGAACATTGAGGACTGAGTGTTGAGGGTTGACGGATTAGAATTGATGTTTTTGGATAGAGATTTGAAGATTGCAGATTGAGCATTGAGTATTGAAAACAGTGAATTGAGGATATTCTGTTGAGGATTGAGGATTGACAAACGATTGTTGAGGACTGAGGGCTGAAGATTGATCATTCAGGTTTGAGGATTCGGGATTGAGGTTTGAGGGCTGAGTATTGATGTTTGAGGTCTGAGGATTGAGGATTGAGGATTGAGAATTGAGGATTGAGGATTTGGGATTGAAGATTGAGGATTGGTTGTTGAGGATTGGAGAATGAGGATTGAGGACTTAAGATTGCGGATTGAGGATTGA
The DNA here is from genome assembly GCF_051401765.1 of Calliopsis andreniformis. Classification (NCBI taxonomy): domain Eukaryota; kingdom Metazoa; phylum Arthropoda; class Insecta; order Hymenoptera; family Andrenidae; genus Calliopsis; species Calliopsis andreniformis. Next base: position 25,218 of record NW_027480579.1, read on the forward strand.
AGATTGAGTATTGAGGATTGAAGATTGAGGATTGAGGATTGAGGATTGAGGATTGAGGATTGAGGATTGAGGATTGAGGATTGAGGGGTGAGGATTGAGGCCTGAGGATTGAGGATTGAGGATTGAGAATTGAGGATTGAAGGTTGAGTGTTGAGGACTGAAGATTGAGGATTGAGGATTGAGGATTGAACATTGAGGACTGAGTGTTGAGGGTTGACGGATTAGAATTGATGTTTTTGGATAGAGATTTGAAGATTGCAGATTGAGCATTGAGTATTGAAAACAGTGAATTGAGGATATTCTATTCAGGATTGAGGATTGACAAATTATTGTTGAGGACTGAGGGCTGAAGATTGATGATTCAGGTTTGAGGATTCGGGATTGAGGTTTGAGGACTTAGGATTGAGGGTTGAGGATTGAGGATTGAGAATTGACGCTTGAGGATTGAGGATTGAGGATGGAGGATTGAAGAGAGAGGACTGAGTGTTGAGGATTGAGTGTTGAGGATTGATATTTGAGGAATGAGATTTGATTACTGAATAATGTGGATTGAGTATTGAGCCATGAGAATTCAGGATATTCTATAGAGTACTGAGAATTGAAGATTGATGGTTGAGTATTGAGGATTGATGGTTGAGGGCTGTGTGTTGAATATTGAGGATTGAGGATTGAGGGTTGTGGATTGAGGACGAGGACTGAGGGCTGAGTATTTATGTTTGAGATCTGAGGATTGATGATTGAGGATTGAGAATTGAGGATTGAGGATTGAGGGTTGAAGATTGAGGATTGGGTATTGAGGATTGTATAATCAGGATTGAAAATTGAGTATTGAGGATTGAATATTGAGGATTGAGGGTTGAGTATTGAGGATTGAGAATGAGGGCTGAGGGTTGAGGATTGAGGTTTGAGGACTGAGGACAGAGGATCGAGGGCTGGGAATTGATGATTGAGGATTGAGGATTGAAGATTGAGGATTGGGTATTGAGGATTGAAGAATGAGGATTGAGGATTGAGGATTGAGGATTGAGGATTGAAGATTGACAATCGAGGATTGGTGATAGAGGATTGAGGATTGATCATTTAGGATTGAGGATTGAGGATTGAGGATTGAAGGTTGAGTATTGAGGATTGAAGATTGTGGATTGAGGATTGAGGATTGAAGATTGGGGACTGATTGTTGAGGGTTGAGTGATGAGAATTGATGTTTGTGGATTGAGATTTGAAGATTGAAGAATGGAGATTGAGTATTGAAAACTGTGAATTCAGGGTATTGTATTGAGGACTGAGGATTGAGGATTGATGGTTGAGTATTGAGGATTGATGGTTGAGGGTTTTGTGTTGAATATTGGGGATTGAGGATTGAGGATTGAGGATTGAAGATTGAGTATTGAGGATTGGAGATAGAGGATTGAGGATTGATCATTTAGGATTGAGGATTGAGAATTGAGGATTGAAGGTTGAGTGTTGAGGATTGAAGATTGAGGATTGAGGATTGAGGATTGAAGATAGAGGATTGAGGATTTGGGGTTGAAGATTGAGGATTGAGGATTGAAGATTGAAGATTGAGGATTGAGGATTGAGGATTGAGGATTGAGGGTTGATAATTGAGGATTGAAGATTGAGAATTGAGAATTGAGGATTGAACATTGAGGACTGAGTGTTGAGGGTTGACGGATTAGAATTGATGTTTTTGGATAGAGATTTGAAGATTGCAGATTGAGCATTGAGTATTGAAAACAGTGAATTGAGGATATTCTGTTGAGGATTGAGGATTGACAAATGATTGTTGAGGACTGAGGGCTGAAGATTGATCATTCAGGTTTGAGGATTCGGGATTGAGGTTTGAGGGCTGAGTATTGATGTTTGAGGTCTGAGGATTGAGGATTGAGGATTGAGAATTGAGGATTGAGGATTTGGGATTGAAGATTGAGGATTGGTTGTTGAGGATTGGAGAATGAGGATTGAGGACTTAAGATTGAGGATTGAGGATTGAAGATTGAGTATTGAGGATTGAAGATTGAGGATTGAGGATTGAGGATTGAGGATTGAGGATTGAGGATTGAGGATTGAGGATTGAGGGGTGAGGATTGAGGACTGAGGATTGAGGATTGAGGATTGAGAATTGAGGATTGAAGGTTGAGTGTTGAGGACTGAAGATTGAGGATTGAGGATTGAGGATTGAAGATAGAGGATTGAGGATTTGGGGTTGAAGATTGAGGATTGAGGATTGAAGATTGAAGATTCAGGATTGAGGATTGAGGATTGAGGATTGAGGATTGAGGGCTGAGGGTTGAGGATTGAGGTTTGAGTATTGGATACTGAGAATTCAGGATATTCTATTGAGTATTGAGAATAGAGTATTGAAGGTTGAGTATTGAGGATTGAGGATTGAGGATTGAGGATTGAGTATTGAAGATTGAGGATTGATGATTGAGGATTGAGGATTGAGGATTGAGGATTGAGGATTGAGGATTGAGTATTGAGGATTGAAGATTGAGGATTGAGGATTGAGGATTGAGGATTGAGGATAGAGGATTGAGGATTGACGGTTGAAGATTGAGTATTGAGGATTGAGGGTTCAGGATTGAGAGTTGAATATTGAGGATTGGGGACTGAGGATTGAGGACTGAGGATTGAGGATTGAGGATTGAGGATTGAGAATTGAGGATTGAGGATTGAGGATTGAGGATTGAGGATTGAGGATTGAGAATTGAGCATTGAGAATTGAGAATGAGGACTGAGGGTTGAGAATTGAGGATTGAGGACTGAGGGTTGAGGATTGAAGATTGAGTATTGAGGATTGAAGATTCAGGATTGAGTATTGAGGACTCAGGATGGAGGATTGAGGATTGAAGATTGAGTATTGACGATTGAAGATTGAGGATTGAGGATTGAGGATTGAGGATTGACGCTTGAGAATTGAGGATTGAGGATGGGGGATTGAAGAGAGAGGACAAGGTGTTGAGGATTGAGTGTTGAGGATTGATGCTTGAGGATTGAGATCTGGTTATTGAATAATGTTGATTGTGTAGTGAACCATGAGAATTCAGGATATTCTATTGAGTATAGGGTATTGAGGATTGATGGTTGAGTATTGAGGATTGATGGTTGAGGGTTGTGTGTTGAATATTGAGGATTGAGGATTGAGGATTGAGGATTGAGGATTGAGGATTGAAGATTGAGGATTAAGGATTGAGGATTGGGGATTGAGGATCTAGGATTGGAGATTGATTATTGAAGATTGAAGATTGAGGATTGAGGATTGAGGATTGAGAATTGAGAATTGAGGATGAGGACTGAGGGTTGAGGGTTGAGGTGTGGGGAATGCGGATTGAGGATTGAGGATTGAGGATTGAGGATTGAGGATTGAGAATTGAGAATTGAGGATTGAACATTGAGGACCGAGTGTTGAGGGTTGAGTGATTAGAATTGATGTTTGTGGATAGAGATTTGAAGATTGCAGATTGAGCATTGAGTATTGAAAACAGTGAATTGAGGATATTCTATTGAGGATTGAGGATTGACAAATGATTGTTGAGGACTGAGGGCTGAAGATTGATGATTCAGGTTTGAGGATTCGGGACTGAGGTTTGAGGACTGAGGATTGAGGGTTGAGGGTTGAGGATTGAGGATTGAGGATTGACGCTTGAGGATTGAGGATTGAGGATGGAGGATTGAAGAGTGAGGACTGAGTGTTGAGGATTGAGTGTTGAGGATTGATGTTTGAGGATCGAGATTTGATTATTGAATAATGTGGATTGTGTATTGAGCCATGAGAATTCAGGATATTCTATTCAGTATTGAGAATTGAAGATTGATGGTTGAGTATTGAGGGTTGATGGTTGAGGGTTGTGTGTTGAATATTGAGGATTGAGGATTGAGGATTGAGGATTGAAGAATGAGGATTGAAGATTGAGTATTGATGATTGAAGATTGAGGATTGAGGATTGAGGGTTGAGGATTGAGGATTGAGGATTGAGAATTGAGGATTGAGGATTGAGGATTGAGGATTGAAGATTGAGGATTGGGCATTGAGGATTGAGGATTGAGGATTGAGGATTGAGGATTGAGCATTGAGGATTGAATATTGAGGGTTGAGGATTGAGGATTGAGGATTGAGGTTTGAGGATTGAGGATTGAAGATTGAGTATTGATGATTGAAGATTGAGGGTTGAGGATTGAGGATTGAGGATTGAGTATGAGGGCTGAGGGTTGTGGATTGACGACGAGGACTGAGGGCTGAGTATTGATTTTTGAGGTCTGAGGATTTAGGATTGAGGATTGAGGATTGAGGATTGAAGATTGAGCATTGAGGATTGAAGATTGAGGATTGAGGATTGAGGATCGAGGATTGGGGATTGAAGATTGAGGATTGAGCATTGAGGATTGAGGATTGTGGATTGAGGATTGAAGATTGAATGTTGATGATTGAAGATTGAGGGTTGAGGTTTGAGGATTGAGGATCGAGGATTGGGGATTGAAGATTGAGGATTGAGCATTGAGGATTGAGGATTGAAGATTGAGGATTGAAGATTGAGTATTTATGATTGAAGATGGAGGATTGGGGATTGAGGGTTGAGGATTGAGGACTGAGGGTTGAGGATTGATGATTGAACATTGAGGATTGAGGAATGAGGATTGATGATTGGGGATTGAGGATTGAGGATTGAAGACAGAATATTGATGATTGAAGATTGAGGATTGAGGATTGAGGGTTGTGGATTGAGGACGAGGACTGAGGGCTGAGTATTTATGTTTGAGGTCTGAGGATTGATGATTGAGGATTGAGAATTGAGGATTGAGGATTGAGGGTTGAAGATTGAGGATTTGGTATTGAGGATTGTAGAATCAGGATTGAAGATTGAGTATTGAGGATTGAATATTGAGGATTGAGGGTTGAGGATTGAGGATTGAGAATGAGGGCTGAGGGTTGAGGATTGAGGTTTGATGACTGAGAACTGAGGGCTGAGGGTTGAGGATTGAGGTTTGAGGACTGAGGACAGAGGATTGAGGGTTGGGAATTGATGATTGAGGATTGAGGATTGAAGATTGAGGATTGGGTATTGAGGATTGAAGAATGAGGATTGAGGATTGAGGATTGAGGATTGAGGATTGAAGATTGACTATCGAGGATTGGTGATAGAGGATTGAGGATTGATCATTTAGGATTGAGGATTGAGGATTGAGGATTGAAGGTTGAGTATTGAGGATTGAAGATTGTGGATTGAGGATTGAGGATTGAAGATTGGGGACTGATTGTTGAGGGTTGAGTGATGAGAATTGATGTTTGTGGATTGAGATTTGAAGATTGAAGAATGGAGATTGAGTATTGAAAACTGTGAATTCAGGGTATTGTATTGAGGACTGAGGATTGAGGATTGATGGTTGAGTATTGAGGATTGATGGTTGAGTATTGAGGATTGATGGTTGAGGGTTTTGTGTTGAATATTGGGGATTGAGGATTGAGGATTGAGGATTGAAGGTTGAGTATTGAGGATTGGAGATAGAGGATTGAGGATTGATCATTTAGGATTGAGGATTGAGAATTGAGGACTGAAGGTTGAGTGTTGAGGATTGAAGATTGAGGATTGAGGATTGAGGATTGAAGATAGAGGATTGAGGATTTGGGGTTGAAGATTGAGGATTGAGGATTGAAGATTGAAGATTGAGGATTGAGGATTGAGGATTGAGGGTTGAGGATTGAGGATTGAAGATTGAGAATTGAGAATTGAGGATTGAACATTGAGGACTGAGTGTTGAGGGTTGACGGATTAGAATTGATGTTTTTGGATAGAGATTTGAAGATTGCAGATTGAGCATTGAGTATTGAAAACAGTGAATTGAGGATATTCTATTCAGGATTGAGGATTGACAAATGATTGTTGAGGACTGAGGGCTGAAGATTGATGATTCAGGTTTGAGGATTCGGGATTGAGGTTTGAGGACTTAGGATTGAGGGTTGAGGATTGAGGATTGAGAATTGACGCTTGAGGATTGAGGATTGAGGATGGAGGATTGAAGAGAGAGGACTGAGTGTTGAGGATTGAGTGTTGAGGATTGATATTTGAGGAATGAGATTTGATTACTGAATAATGTGGATTGAGTATTGAGCCATGAGAATTCAGGATATTCTATAGAGTACTGAGAATTGAAGATTGATGGTTGAGTATTGAGGATTGATGGTTGAGGGCTGTGTGTTGAATATTGAGGATTGAGGATTGAGGATTGAGGATTGAAGATTGAGGATTGAAGATTGAGTATTGACGATTGAAGATTGAGGATTGAGGATTGAGGGTTGAGGATTGAGGACTGAGGTTTGAGGATTGATGATTGAACATTGAGGATTGAGGATTGAGGATTGAAGACAGAATATTGATGATTGAAGATTGAGGATTGAGGATTGAGGATTGTGGATTGAGGACGAGGACTGAGGGCTGAGTATTTATGTTTGAGGTCTGAGGATTGATGATTGAGGATTGAGAATTGAGGATTGAGGATTGAGGGTTGTAGATTGAGGATTGGGTATTGAGGATTGTAGAATCAGGATTGAAGATTGAGTATTGAGGATTGAATATTGAGGATTGAGGGTTGAGTATTGATGATTGAGAATGAGGGCTGAGGGTTGAGGATTGAGGTTTGAGGACTGAGGACAGAGGATTGAGGGTTGGGAATTGATGATTGAGGATTGAGGATTGAAGATTGAGGATTGGGTATTGAGGATTGAAGAATGAGGATTGAGGATTGAGGATTGAGGATTGACGATTGAAGATTGACTATCGAGGATTGGTGATAGAGGATTGAGGATTGATCATTTAGGATTGAGGATTGAGGATTGAGGATTGAAGGTTGAGTATTGAGGATTGAAGATTGTGGATTGAGGATTGAGGATTGAAGATTGGGGACTGATTGTTGAGGGTTGAGTGATGAGAATTGATGTTTGTGGATTGAGATTTGAAGATTGCAGATTGAGCATTGAGTATTGAAAACAGTGAATTGAGGATATTCTATTGAGGATTGAGGATTGACAAATGATTGTTGAGGACTGAGGGCTGAAGATTGATGATTCAGGTCTGAGGATTCGGGACTGAGGTTTGAGGACTGAGGATTGAGGGTTGAGGATTGAGGATTGAGGATTGACGCATGAGGATTGAGGATTGAGGATGGAGGATTGAAGAGAGAGGACTGAGTGTTGAGGATTGAGTGTTGAGGATTGATGTTTGAGGATCGAGATTTGATTATTGAATAATGTGGATTGTGTATTGAGCCATGAGAATTCAGGATATTCTATTCAGTATTGAGAATTGAAGATTGATGGTTGAATATTGAGGATTGAGGATTGAGGATTGAGGATTGAAGAATGAGGATTGAAGATTGAGTATTGATGATTGAAGATTGAGGATTGAGGATTGAGGATTGAGGGTTGAGGATTGAGGACTGAGGATTGAGGATTGATGATTGAACATTGAGGATTGAGGATTGAGGATTGAGGATTGAAGACTGAATATTGATGATTGAAGATTGAGGATTGAGGATTGAGGGTTGTGGATTGAGGACGAGGACTGAGGGCTGAGTATTTATGTTTGAGGTCTGAGGATTGATGATTGAGGATTGAGAATTGAGGATTGAGGATTGAGGGTTGAAGATTGAGGATTGGGTATTGAGGATTGTATAATCAGGATTGAAGATTGAGTATTGAGGATTGAATATTGAGGATTGAGGGTTGAGTATTGAGGATTGACAATGAGGGCTGAGGGTTGAGGATTGAGGTTTGAGGACTGAGGACTGAGGACAGAGGATTGAGGGTTGGGAATTGATGATTGAGGATTGAGGATTGAAGATTGAGGATTGGGTATTGAGGATTGAAGAATGAGGATTGAGGATTGAGGATTGAGGATTGAGGATTGAAGATTGACTATCGAGGGTTGGTGATAGCGGATTGAGGATTGATCATTTAGGATTGAGGATTGAGGATTGAGGATTGAAGGTTGAGTATTGAGGATTGAAGATTGTGGATTGAGGATTGAGGATTGAAGATTGGGGACTGATTGTTGAGGGTTGAGTGATGAGAATTGATGTTTGTGGATTGAGATTTGAAGATTGAAGAATGGAGATTGAGTATTGAAAACTGTGAATTCAGGGTATTGTATTGAGGACTGAGGATTGAGGATTGATGGTTGAGTATTGAGGATTGATGGTTGAGGGTTTTGTGTTGAATATTGGGGATTGAGGATTGAGGATTGAGGATTGAAGATTGAGTATTGAGGATTGGAGATAGAGGATTGAGGATTGATCATTTAGGATTGAGGATTGAGAATTGAGGATTGAAGGTTGAGTGTTGAGGATTGAAGATTGAGGATTGAGGATTGAGGATTGAAGATAGAGGATTGAGGATTTGGGGTTGAAGATTGAGGATTGAGGATTGAAGGTTGAAGATTGAGGATTGAGGATTGAGGATTGAGGATTGAGGGTTGATAACTGAGGATTGAAGATTGAGAATTGAGAATTGAGGATTGAACATTGAGGACTGAGTGTTGAGGGTTGACGGATTAGAATTGATGTTTTCGGATAGAGATTTGAAGATTGCAGATTGAGCATTGAGTATTGAAAACAGTGAATTGAGGATATTCTGTTGAGGATTGAGGATTGACAAACGATTGTTGAGGACTGAGGGCTGAAGATTGATCATTCAGGTTTGAGGATTCGGGATTGAGGTTTGAGGGCTGAGTATTGATGTTTGAGGTCTGAGGATTGAGGATTGAGGATTGAGAATTGAGGATTGAGGATTTGGGATTGAAGATTGAGGATTGGTTGTTGAGGATTGGAGAATGAGGATTGAGGACTTAAGATTGAGGATTGAGGATTGAAGATTGAGTATTGAGGATTGAAGATTGAGGATTGAGGATTGAGGATTGAGGATTGAGGATTGAGGATTGAGGATTGAGGATTGAGGGGTGAGGATTGAGGCCTGAGGATTGAGGATTGAGGATTGAGAATTGAGGATTGAAGGTTGAGTGTTGAGGACTGAAGATTGAGGATTGAGGATTGAGGATTGAACATTGAGGACTGAGTGTTGAGGGTTGACGGATTAGAATTGATGTTTTTGGATAGAGATTTGAAGATTGCAGATTGAGCATTGAGTATTGAAAACAGTGAATTGAGGATATTCTATTCAGGATTGAGGATTGACAAATGATTGTTGAGGACTGAGGGCTGAAGATTGATGATTCAGGTTTGAGGATTCGGGATTGAGGTTTGAGGACTTAGGATTGAGGGTTGAGGATTGAGGATTGAGAATTGACGCTTGAGGATTGAGGATTGAGGATGGAGGATTGAAGAGAGAGGACTGAGTGTTGAGGATTGAGTGTTGAGGATTGATATTTGAGGAATGAGATTTGATTACTGAATAATGTGGATTGAGTATTGAGCCATGAGAATTCAGGATATTCTATAGAGTACTGAGAATTGAAGATTGATGGTTGAGTATTGAGGATTGATGGTTGAGGGCTGTGTGTTGAATATTGAGGATTGAGGATTGAGGGTTGTGGATTGAGGACGAGGACTGAGGGCTGAGTATTTATGTTTGAGATCTGAGGATTGATGATTGAGGATTGAGAATTGAGGATTGAGGATTGAGGGTTGAAGATTGAGGATTGGGTATTGAGGATTGTATAATCAGGATTGAAAATTGAGTATTGAGGATTGAATATTGAGGATTGAGGGTTGAGTATTGAGGATTGAGAATGAGGGCTGAGGGTTGAGGATTGAGGTTTGAGGACTGAGGACAGAGGATCGAGGGCTGGGAATTGATGATTGAGGATTGAGGATTGAAGATTGAGGATTGGGTATTGAGGATTGAAGAATGAGGATTGAGGATTGAGGATTGAGGATTGAGGATTGAAGATTGACAATCGAGGATTGGTGATAGAGGATTGAGGATTGATCATTTAGGATTGAGGATTGAGGATTGAGGATTGAAGGTTGAGTATTGAGGATTGAAGATTGTGGATTGAGGATTGAGGATTGAAGATTGGGGACTGATTGTTGAGGGTTGAGTGATGAGAATTGATGTTTGTGGATTGAGATTTGAAGATTGAAGAATGGAGATTGAGTATTGAAAACTGTGAATTCAGGGTATTGAATTGAGGACTGAGGATTGAGGATTGATGGTTGAGTATTGAGGATTGATGGTTGAGGGTTTTGTGTTGAATATTGGGGATTGAGGATTGAGGATTGAGGATTGAAGATTGAGTATTGAGGATTGGAGATAGAGGATTGAGGATTGATCATTTAGGATTGAGGATTGAGAATTGAGGATTGAAGGTTGAGTGTTGAGGATTGAAGATTGAGGATTGAGGATTGAGGATTGAAGATAGAGGATTGAGGATTTGGGGTTGAAGATTGAGGATTGAGGATTGAAGATTGAAGATTGAGGATTGAGGATTGAGGATTGAGGATTGAGGGTTGATAATTGAGGATTGAAGATTGAGAATTGAGAATTGAGGATTGAACATTGAGGACTGAGTGTTGAGGGTTGACGGATTAGAATTGATGTTTTTGGATAGAGATTTGAAGATTGCAGATTGAGCATTGAGTATTGAAAACAGTGAATTGAGGATATTCTGTTGAGGATTGAGGATTGACAAATGATTGTTGAGGACTGAGGGCTGAAGATTGATCATTCAGGTTTGAGGATTCGGGATTGAGGTTTGAGGGCTGAGTATTGATGTTTGAGGTCTGAGGATTGAGGATTGAGGATTGAGAATTGAGGATTGAGGATTTGGGATTGAAGATTGAGGATTGGTTGTTGAGGATTGGAGAATGAGGATTGAGGACTTAAGATTGAGGATTGAGGATTGAAGATTGAGTATTGAGGATTGAAGATTGAGGATTGAGGATTGAGGATTGAGGATTGAGGATTGAGGATTGAAGACTGAATATTGTTGATTGAAGATTGAGGATTGAGGATTGAGGGTTGTGGATTGAGGACGAGGACTGAGGGCTGAGTATTTATGTTTGAGGTCTGAGGATTGATGACTGAGTATTGAGAATTGAGGATTGAGGATTCAGGGTTGAAGATTGAGGATTGGGTATTGAGGATTGTAGAATCAGGATTGAAGATTGAGTATTGAGGGTTGAATATTTAGGATTGAGGGTTGAGTATTGAGGATTGAGAATGAGGGCTGAGGGTTGATGATTGAGGTTTGAGGCCTGAGGACTGAGGATTGAGTGTTGGGCATTGAGGATTCAGGAATGAGGATTGAGGATTGAGGATCGAGGATTGAGGATTGAAGATTGAGTATTGAGGATTGAAGATTGAGGATTGAGTATTGAGGATTCAGGATGGAGGATTGAGGATTGAGGATTGAGGATTGAAGATTGAGTATTGAGGATTGAAGATTGAGGATTGAGGATTGAGGATTGAGTATTGAGGATTCAGGATGGTGGATTGAGTATTGAGGATTGAGGATTGAAGATTGAGTATTGAGGATTGAAGATTGAGGATTGAGGATTGAGGATTGAGGATTGAGGATTGAGGATTGAAGATTGAGTATCGATGATTGAAGGTTGAGGATTGAGGATTGAGGATTGAGGATTGAGGATTGAGGATTGAGGATTGAAGATTGTTTATTGAGGTTTGAGGATTGAGGATTGAGGATTGAGGATTGAGGATTGAGGATTGAAGATTGAGGATTGAGGATTGAGGATTGAAGGTTGAGAATTGAGGGTTGAGGATTGAGGATTGAGGATTGAGGATGAGGACTGAGGGTTGAGGACTGAGGATTGAGGATTGATGATTGAGTATTGAGGATTGAAGATCGATGATTGAGGATTGAGGATTGAGGATTGAGGATTGAGGGTTGTGGATTGAGAACGAGGACTGAGGGTTGAGTATTGATGTTTGAGGTCTGAGGATTGAGGATTGAGGATTGAGAATAGAGGATTGAGGATTTGGGATTGAAGATTGAGGATTGGGTGTTGAGGATTGGAGAAAGAGGATTGAGGATTGAAGATTGAGGATTGAGGATTGAGGATTGAGGATTGAAGATTGAGTATTGAGGATTGGAGATAGAGGATTGAGGATTGATCATTTAGGATTGAGGATTGAGGATTGAGGATTGAAGCTTGAGTATTGAGGATTGAAGGTTGAGGATTGAGGATTGAGGATTGATGATTGAGGACTGAGTGTTGAGGGTTGAGTGATGAGAATTGATGTTTGTGTATTGAGATTTGAAGATTGAAGAATGGGGATTGAGTATTGAAAACTGTGAATTCAGGATATTCTATTGAGGATTGAGGATTGACCATTGACTGTTGAGGACTGAGGGCTGAAGAATGAGGATTCAGGATTGAGGATTCGGGATTGAGTTTTGAGGACTGAGGATTGAGGGTTGAGTATTGAGGACTGAGGATTGACGCTTCAGGATTGAGGATTGAGGATGGAGGATTGAAGAGAGAGGACTGAGTGTTGAGGATTGAGTGTTGAGGATTGAGGTTTGTGGATTGAGATTTGATTATTCAATAATGTGGATTGAGTATTGAACCATGAGAATTCAGGATATTCTATTGAGTGTTGATAATTGAGGATTGATCGTTGGGTATTGAGAATTGATGGTTAAGGGTTGTGTGTTGAATATTGAGGATTGAGGTTTGAGCATTGAGGATTGATGGTTGAGTATTGAGGATTGAGGATTGAGGATTGAGGATTGAGGATTGCGTATTGAAGATTGAGGTGGATGATTGAGGATTGAGGATTGAGGATTGAGGACTGAGGATTGAGGATTGAGGATTGAGAATTGAGGATTGAGGATTGAGGATTGAGGATTGAAGATTGAGGATTGGGCATTGAGGATTGAGGATTGAGGATTGAGGATTGAGGATTGAGCATTGAGGATTGAATATTGAGGGTTGAGGATTGAGGATTGAGGATTGAGGTTTGAGGATTGAGGATTGAAGATTGAGTATTGATGATTGAAGATTGAGGATTGAGGATTGAGAGTTGAGGATTGAGGACCAGGACTGACGGTTGAGGATTGAGGTTTGAGGATTCAGGATTGAGGATTGAGGACGAGGACTGACGGTTGAGGATTGAGGTTTGAGGATTGAGGATTGAGGATTGTGGATTGTGGATTGAGGATTGAGGATTGGGGATTGAGCATTGAGGATTGAATATTGAGGGTTGAGGATTGAGGATTGAGGATTGAGTATGAGGGCTGAGGGTTGTGGATTGACGACGAGGACTGAGGGCTGAGTATTGATGTTTCAGGTCTGAGGATTTAGGATTGAGGATTGAGAATTTTGGATTGAGGATTTGGGACTGAAGATTGAGGCTTGGTTGTTGAGGATTGGAGAATGAGGATTGAAGACTTAAGATTGAGGATTGAGGATTGAAGATTCAGTATTGAGGATTGAAGATTGAGGATTGAGGATTGAGGATTGAGGATTGAGGATTGAGGATTGAGGATTGAGGATTGAGGATTGAAGATTGAGCATTGAGGATTGAAGATTGAGGATTGAGGATTGAGGATCGAGGATTGGGGATTGAAGATTGAGGATTGAGCATTGAGGACTGAGGATTGTGGATTGAGTATTGAAGATTGAATGTTGATGATTGAAGATTGAGGATTGAGGATTGACGATTGACGGTTGAGGATTGAGGATTGAAGATTGAGAATTGAGAATTGAGGATTGAACATTGAGGACTGAGTGTTGAGGGTTGAGTGATTAGAATTGATCTTTGTGGATAGAGATTTGAAGATTGCAGATTGAGCATTGAGTATTGAAAACAGTGAATTGAGGGTATTCTATTGAGGATTGAGGATTGACAAATGATTGTTGAGGACTGAGGTCTGAAGATAGATGACTCAGGTTTGAGGATTCGGGATTGAGGTTTCAGGACTGAGGATTGAGTGTTGAGGATTGAGGATTGAGGATTGACGCTTGAGGATTGAGGATTGAGGATTGACGCTTGAGGATTGAGGATTGAGGATGGAGGATTGAAGAGAGAGGACTGAGTGTTGAGGATTGAGTGTTGAGGATTGATGTTTGAGGATTGAGATTTGATTATTGAATAATGTGGATTGAGTATTGAGCCATGAGAGTTCAGGATATTCTATTGAGTATTGAGAATTGAAGATTGATGGTTGAGTATTGAGGATTGATCGTTGAGGGTTGTGTGTTGAATATTGAGGATTGAGCATTGAGGATTGAGGATTGAAGATTGAGGATTGAAGATTGAGTATTTATGACTGAAGATTGAGGATTGGGGATTGAGGGTTGAGGATTGAGGACTGAGGATTGAGGATTGATGATTGAACACTGAGGATTGAGGAATGAGGATTGATGATTGGGGATTGAGGATTGAGGATTGAAGACAGAATATTGATGATTGAAGATTGAGGATTGAGGATTGAGGGTTGTGGATTGAGGACGAGGACTGAGGGCTGAGTATTTATGTTTGAGGTCTGAGGATAGATGATTGAGGATTGAGAATTGAGGATTGAGGATTGAGGGTTGAAGGTTGAGGATTGGGTATTGAGGATTGTAGAATCAGGATTGAAGATTGAGTATTGAGGATTGAATATTGAGGATTGAGGGTTGAGGATTGAGGATTGAGAATGAGGGCTGAGGGTTGAGGATTGAGGTTTGATGACTGAGAACTGAGGATTGAGGGTTGGGAATTGATGATTGAGGATTGAGGATTGAAGATTGAGGGTTGGGAATTGATGATTGAGGATTGAGGATTGAAGATTGAGGATTGAGGATTGAGGATTGAGGATTGAGGATTGAGGATTCAAGATTGAGCATTGAGGATTGAAGATTGAGGATTGAGAATTGAGGATTGAGGATTGAGTGTTGAGGGTTGAGGATTCAAGATTGAGAATTGAGAATTGAGGATTGAACATTGAGGACTGAGTGTTGAGGGTTGTGTGATTAGAATTGATGTTTGTGGATAGAGATTTGAAGATTGCAGATTGAGCATTGAGTATTGAAAACAGTGAATTGAGGATATTCTATTCAGGATTGAGGATTGACAAATGATTGTTGAGGACTGAGGGCTGAAGATTGATGATTCAGGTTTGAGGATTCGGGATTGAGGTTTGAGTACTTAGGATTGAGGGTTGAGGATTGAGGATTGAGAATTGACGCTTGAGGATTGAGGATTGAGGATGGAGGATTGAAGAGAGAGGACTGAGTGTTGAGGATTGATATTTGAGGAATGAGATTTGATTACTGAATAATGTGGATTGAGTATTGAGCCATGAGAATTCAGGATATTCTATTGAGTACTGAGAATTGAAGATTGATGGTTGAGTATTGAGGATTGATGGTTGAGGGCTGTGTGTTGAATATTGAGGATTGAGGATTGAGGATTGAGGATTGAAGATTGAGGATTGAAGATTGAGTATTGACGATTGAAGATTGAGGATTGAGGATTGAGGGTTGAGGATTGAGGACTGAGGATTGAGGATTGATGATTGAACATTGAGGATTGAGGATTGAGGATTGAGGATTGAAGACTGAATATTGATGATTGAAGATTGAGGATTGAGGATTGAGGATCGAGGATTGAGGATTGAAGATTGAGTATTGAGGATTGAAGATTGAGGATTGAGTATTGAGGATTCAGGATGGAGGATTGAGGATTGAGGATTGAGGATTGAAGATTAAGTATTGAGGATTGAAGATTGAGGATTGAGGATTGAGGATTGAGTATTGAGGATTCAGGATGGAGGATTGAGGATTGACGATTGAGGATTGAAGATTGAGTATTGAGGATTGAAGGTTGAGGATTGAGGATTGAGGATTGAGGATTGAGGATTGAGGATTGAGGATTGAGGATTGAGGATTGAGAATTCAGGATTGAGGATTGAGGGTTGAAGATTGAGGATTGGGTATTGAGGATTGAAGAATCAGGATTGAAGATTGAGTATTGAGTATTGAATATTGAGGATTGAGGGTTGATGATTGAGGATTGAGAATGAGGGCTGAGGGTTGAGGATTGAGGTTCGAGGACTGAGGACTGAGGACTGAGGGTTGAGGGTTGAGAATTGAGGATTGAGGATTGAGGATTGAGGATTGAGTATTGAAGATTGAGGATTGATGATTGAGGATTGAGGATTGAGGATTGAGGATTGAGGATTGAGGATTGAGTATTGGAGATTGAGGATTGATGATTGAGGATTGAGTATTGAGGATTGAGGATTGAGGATTGAAGATTGTTTATTGAGGTTTGTGGATTGAGGATTGGGGATTGAAGATTGAGGATTGAGGATTGAAGATTGAGAATTGAGGGTTGAGGATTGAGGATTGAGGATGAGGACTGGGGGTTGAGGACTGAGGATTGAGGATTGATGATTGAGTATTGAGGATTGAATATCGAGGATTGAGGATTGAGGGTTGTGGATTGAGAACGAGGACTGGTAGTTGAGTATTGATGTTTGAGTTCTGAGGATTGAGGATTGAGGGTTGAGAATTTAGGATTGAGGATTTGGGATCGAAGATTGAGGATTGGGTGTTGAGGACTGGAGAAAGAGGATTGAGGATAGAAGATTGAGGATTGAGGATTGAAGATTGAGTATTGAGGATTGAAGGTTGAGGATTGAGGATTGAGGATTGAGGATTGAGGATTGAGGATTGAGGATTGAAGATTGAGTATTCAGGATTGAAGATTGAGGTTTGAGTATTGAGGATCGAGGATTGAGGGTTGAAGATTGAGGATTGAGGATCGAGGATTGAGGATTTAGGATTGAGGATTGAGGATTGAAGATTGAGTATTGATGATTGAAGATTGAGGATGGCGGATTGAGGGTTGAGGTTTGAGGACGAGGACTGATGGTTGAGGTTTGAGGTTTGAGGATTGAGGATTGAGGATTGAGGACTGAGGATTGAGGATTGAGGATTGAGCATTGAGCATTGAAGATTGAGGACTGGGTATCGAGGATTCAAGATTGATGATTGGGGATTGAGGATCTAGGATTGGAGATTGATTATTGAGGATTGAAGACTGAGGATTGAGGATTGAGGATTGAGAATTGAGCATTGAGAATTAAGAATGTGGACTGAGGGTTGAGGATTGAGGTTTGTGGAACGAGGATTGAGGATTGAGGATTGAGGAGTGAGGATTCACGATTGAGAATTGAAGATTGAGGATTGATGACTGAGGATTGAGGATTGAGGATTGAAGGTTGAGTATTGAGGATTGTATATTGAGGGTTGAGGATTGAGGATTGAGAATTGAGCATTGAGGATTCAGGATTGAAGATTGAGGATTGGGTATTGAGGATTGAAGAATGAGGATTGAGTATTGAGCATTGAGGATTGAGGATTGAATATTGATGGTAGAGTATTGAGGACTGAGGATTGAGGATTGAAGATTGAGTATTCAGGATTCAGAATTGAGGTTTGAGGACTGAGCATTGAGGATTGAAGATTGAGTATTGAGGATTGAAGGTTGAGGATTGAGGATTGAGGATTGAGTATTGAGGATGAGGTCTGAGGTCTGAGGTTTGAGGTTTGAGGACGGAGGACTGAGGGTTGAGGATTGAGGAATGAGGATGAGGGCTGAGGGTTGAGGATTGTGGTTTGAGTACTCAGGACTGAGGATTGAGGATTGAGAATTGAGGATTGAGGATTGAGGATTGGAGATTGGGGATTGGGTATTGAGGATTGAAGAATAAGGATTGAGGATTGAGGATTGAGGATTCAGGATTGAAGATTGAGTATTGAGGATTGAAGATTGAAGATTGAGGACTGAGAATTGAGGATTGAGGATGGAGGATTGAGGATTGATTATTGAGGGTTGAAAATTGAGGATTGAGGATTGAGGATTGACGATGAGGGCTGAGGGCGGATGATTGATGTTTGAGGACTGAGGACTGAGGATTGAGGATTGAGAATTGTGGATTGAGGATTGGGGATTGAAGATTGAGGATTGGGTATTGAGGATTGAGTATTGAAGATCGAGGGTTTGGTATTGCGGATTGAACATTGGGGATTGAGGATTGAGGATTGAGGATTGAGGATTGCGGACTGAAGGTTGAATATTGATGATTGAAGATTGAGGATTGGGTATTGAGGATTGAAGAATGAGGATTGAGGATTGAGTATTGAGGGTTGAGGATTGAAGATTGAGTATTGATGATTGAAGATTGAGGATTGCGGATTGAGGATTGAGGATTGAGGATTGAGGATTGAGGATTGAAGATTGAGTATTGAGGATTGAAGATTGAGGATTGAGAATTGAGGATTGAGGATTGAGGATTGAAGATTGAGGTTTGAGGATTGAGGATTGAGGATTGAGGTTTGAGGACTGAAGATTGAATATTGATGATTGAAGATTGAGGATTGAGGATTGAGAATGAGGGCTGAGGGTTGAGGATTGAGGTTTGAGGACTGAGGACAGAGGGTTGAGGGTTGGGAATTGATGATTGAGGATTGAGGATTGAAGATTGAGGATTGGGTATTGAGGATTGAAGAATGAGGATTGAGGATTGAGGATTGAGGATTGAGGATTGAAGATTGACTATCGAGGATTGGTGATAGAGGATTGAGGATTGATCATTTAGGATTGAGGATTGAGGATTGAGGATTGAAGGTTGAGTATTGAGGATTGAAGATTGTGGATTGAGGATTGAGGATTGAAGATTGGGGACTGATTGTTGAGGGTTGAGTGATGAGAATTGATGTTTGTGGATTGAGATTTGAAGATTGCAGATTGAGCATTGAGTATTGAAAACAGTGAATTGAGGATATTCTATTGAGGATTGAGGATTGACAAATGATTGTTGAGGACTGAGGGCTGAAGATTGATGATTCAGGTCTGAGGATTCGGGACTGAGGTTTGAGGACTGAGGATTGAGGTTTGAGGATTGAGGATTGAGGATTGACGCTTGAGGATTGAGGATTGAGGATGGAGGATTGAAGAGAGAGGACTGAGAGTTGAGGATTGAGTGTTGAGGATTGATGTTTGAGGATCGAGATTTGATTATTGAATAATGTGGATTGTGTATTGAGCCATGAGAATTCAGGATATTCTATTCAGTATTGAGAATTGAAGATTGATGGTTGAATATTGAGGATTGAGGATTGAGGATTGAGGATTGAAGAATGAGGATTGAGGATTGAGTATTGATGATTGAAGATTGAGGATTGAGGATTGAGGATTGAGGGTTGAGGATTGAGGACTGAGGATTGAGGATTGATGATTGAACATTGAGGATTGAGGATTGAGGATTGAGGATTGAAGACTGAATATTGATGATTGAAGATTGAGGATTGAGGATTGAGGGTTGTGGATTGAGGACGAGGACTGAGGGCTGAGTATTTATGTTTGAGGTCTGAGGATTGATGATTGAGGATTGAGAATTGAGGATTGAGGATTGAGGGTTGAAGATTGAGGATTGGGTATTGAGGATTGTATAATCAGGATTGAAGATTGAGTATTGAGGATTGAGGATTGAGGATTGAAGGTTGAGTATTGAGGATTGAAGATTGTGGATTGAGGATTGAGGATTGAAGATTGGGGACTGATTGTTGAGGGTTGAGTGATGAGAATTGATGTTTGTGGATTGAGATTTGAAGATTGAAGAATGGAGATTGAGTATTGAAAACTGTGAATTCAGGGTATTGTATTGAGGACTGAGGATTGAGGATTGATGGTTGAGTATTGAGGATTGATGGTTGAGGGTTTTGTGTTCAATATTGGGGATTGAGGATTGAGGATTGAGGATTGAAGATTGAGTATTGAGGATTGGAGGTAGAGGATTGAGGATTGATCATTTAGGATTGAGGATTGAGAATTGAGGATTGAAGGTTGAGTGTTGAGGATTGAAGATTGAGGATTGAGGATAGAGGATTGAAGATAGAGGATTGAGGATTTGGGGTTGAAGATTGAGGATTGAGGATTGAGGATTGAAGATTGAGTATTGAGGATTGGAGATAGAGGATTGAGGATTGATCATTTAGGATTGAGGATTGAGGATTGAGGATTGAGGATTGAGGGTTGATAATTGAGGATTGAAGATTGAGAATTGAGAATTGAGGATTGAACATTGAGGACTGAGTGTTGAGGGTTGACGGATTAGAATTGATGTTTTTGGATAGAGATTTGAAGATTGCAGATTGAGCATTGAGTATTGAAAGCAGTGAATTGAGGATATTCTGTTGAGGATTGAGGATTGACAAATGATTGTTGAGGACTGAGGGCTGAAGATTGATCATTCAGGTTTGAGGATTCGGGATTGAGGTTTGAGGGCTGAGTATTGATGTTTGAGGTCTGAGGATTGAGGATTGAGGATTGAGAATTGAGGATTGAGGATTTGGGATTGAAGATTGAGGATTGGTTGTTGAGGATTGGAGAATGAGGATTGAGGACTTAAGATTGAGGATTGAGGATTGAAGATTGAGTATTGAGGATTGAAGATTGAGGATTGAGGATTGAGGATTGAGGATTGAGGATTGAGGATTGATGATTGAGGATTGAGGGGTGAGGATTGAGGACTGAGGATTGAGGATTGAGGATTGAGAATTGAGGATTGAAGGTTGAGTGTTGAGGACTGAAGATTGAGGATTGAGGATTGAGGATTGAAGATAGAGGATTGAGGATTTGGGGTTGAAGATTGAGGATTGAGGATTGAAGATTGAAGATTGAGGATTGAGGATTGAGGATTGAGGATTGAGGATTGAGGGCTGAGGGTTGAGGATTGAGGTTTGAGTATTGGATACTGAGAATTCAGGATATTCTATTGAGTATTGAGAATAGAGTATTGAAGGTTGAGTATTGAGGATTGAGGATTGAGGATTGAGGATTGAGTATTGAAGATTGAGGATTGATGATTGAGGATTGAGGATTGAGGATTGAGGATTGAGGATTGAGGATTGAGTATTGAGGATTGAAGATTGAGGATTGAGGATTGAGGATTGAGGATTGAGGATAGAGGATTGAGGATTGACGGTTGAAGATTGAGTATTGAGGATTGAAGATTGAGGATTGAGGATTGAGGGTTCAGGATTGAGAGTTGAATATTGAGGATTGGGGACTGAGGATTGAGGACTGAGGATTGAGGATTGAGGATTGAGGATTGAGAATTGAGGATTGAGGATTGAGGATTGAGGATTGAGGATTGAGGATTGAGAATTGAGCATTGAGAATTGAGAATGAGGACTGAGGGTTGAGAATTGAGGATTGAGGACTGAGGGTTGAGGATTGAAGATTGAGTATTGAGGATTGAAGATTCAGGATTGAGTATTGAGGACTCAGGATGGAGGATTGAGGATTGAAGATTGAGTATTGACGATTGAAGATTGAGGATTGAGGATTGAGGATTGAGGATTGACGCTTGAGAATTGAGGATTGAGGATGGGGGATTGAAGAGAGAGGACAGGGTGTTGAGGATTGAGTGTTGAGGATTGATGCTTGAGGATTGAGATCTGGTTATTGAATAATGTTGATTGTGTAGTGAACCATGAGAATTCAGGATATTCTATTGAGTATAGGGTATTGAGGATTGATGGTTGAGTATTGAGGATTGATGGTTGAGGGTTGTGTGTTGAATATTGAGGATTGAGGATTGAGGATTGAGGATTGAGGATTGAGGATTGAAGATTGAGGATTAAGGATTGAGGATTGGGGATTGAGGATCTAGGATTGGAGATTGATTATTGAAGATTGAAGATTGAGGATTGAGGATTGAGGATTGAGAATTGAGAATTGAGGATGAGGACTGAGGGTTGAGGGTTGAGGTGTGGGGAATGCGGATTGAGGATTGAGGATTGAGGATTGAGGATTGAGGATTGAGAATTGAGAATTGAGGATTGAACATTGAGGACCGAGTGTTGAGGGTTGAGTGATTAGAATTGATGTTTGTGGATAGAGATTTGAAGATTGCAGATTGAGCATTGAGTATTGAAAACAGTGAATTGAGGATATTCTATTGAGGATTGAGGATTGACAAATGATTGTTGAGGACTGAGGGCTGAAGATTGATGATTCAGGTTTGAGGATTCGGGACTGAGGTTTGAGGACTGAGGATTGAGGGTTGAGGGTTGAGGATTGAGGATTGAGGATTGACGCTTGAGGATTGAGGATTGAGGATGGAGGATTGAAGAGTGAGGACTGAGTGTTGAGGATTGAGTGTTGAGGATTGATGTTTGAGGATCGAGATTTGATTATTGAATAATGTGGATTGTGTATTGAGCCATGAGAATTCAGGATATTCTATTCAGTATTGAGAATTGAAGATTGATGGTTGAGTATTGAGGGTTGATGGTTGAGGGTTGTGTGTTGAATATTGAGGATTGAGGATTGAGGATTGAGGATTGAAGAATGAGGATTGAAGATTGAGTATTGATGATTGAAGATTGAGGATTGAGGATTGAGGGTTGAGGATTGAGGACTGAGGATTGAGGATTGATGATTGAACATTGAGGATTGAGGAATGAGGATTGAGGATTGAGGATTGAGGATTGAGGATTGAAGACTGAATATTGTTGATTGAAGATTGAGGATTGAGGATTGAGGGTTGTGGATTGAGGACGAGGACTGAGGGCTGAGTATTTATGTTTGAGGTCTGAGGATTGATGATTGAGTATTGAGAATTGAGGATTGAGGATTCAGGGTTGAAGATTGAGGATTGGGTATTGAGGATTGTAGAATCAGGATTGAAGATTGAGTATTGAGGATTGAATATTGAGGATTGAGGGTTGAGTATTGAGGATTGAGAATGAGGGCTGAGGGTTGATGATTGAGGTTTGAGGCCTGAGGACTGAGGATTGAGTGTTGGGCATTGAGGATTCAGGAATGAGGATTGAGGATTGAGGATCGAGGATTGAGGATTGAAGATTGAGTATTGAGGATTGAAGATTGAGGATTGAGTATTGAGGATTCAGGATGGAGGATTGAGGATTGAGGATTGAGGATTGAAGATTGAGTATTGAGGATTGAAGATTGAGGATTGAGGATTGAGGATTGAGTATTGAGGATTCAGGATGGTGGATTGAGTATTGAGGATTGAGGATTGAAGATTGAGTATTGAGGATTGAAGATTGAGGATTGAGGATTGAGGATTGAGGATTGAGGATTGAGGATTGAAGATTGAGTATCGATGATTGAAGGTTGAGGATTGAGGATTGAGGATTGAGGATTGAGGATTGAGGATTGAGGATTGAAGATTGTTTATTGAGGTTTGAGGATTGAGGATTGAGGATTGAGGATTGAGGATTGAGGATTGAAGATTGAGGATTGAGGATTGAGGATTGAAGGTTGAGAATTGAGGGTTGAGGATTGAGGATTGAGGATTGAGGATGAGGACTGAGGGTTGAGGACTGAGGATTGAGGATTGATGATTGAGTATTGAGGATTGAAGATCGATGATTGAGGATTGAGGATTGAGGATTGAGGATTGAGGGTTGTGGATTGAGAACGAGGACTGAGGGTTGAGTATTGATGTTTGAGGTCTGAGGATTGAGGATTGAGGATTGAGAATAGAGGATTGAGGATTTTGGATTGAAGATTGAGGATTGGGTGTTGAGGATTGGAGAAAGAGGATTGAGGATTGAAGATTGAGGATTGAGGATTGAGGATTGAGGATTGAAGATTGAGTATTGAGGATTGAGGATTGAGGATTGAGGATTGAGGATTGAGGATTGAAGATTGAGTATTGAGGATTGAAGATTGAGGATTGAGAATTGAGGATTGAGGATTGAGGATTGAAGATTGAGGTTTGAGGATTGAGGATTGAGGATTGAGGTTTGAGGACTGAAGATTGAATATTGATGATTGAAGATTGAGGATTGAGGATTGAGAATGAGGGCTGAGGGTTGAGGATTGAGGTTTGAGGACTGAGGACAGAGGATTGAGGATTGGGAATTGATGATTGAGGATTGAGGATTGAAGATTGAGGATTGGGTATTGAGGATTGAAGAATGAGGATTGAGGATTGAGGATTGAGGATTGAGGATTGAAGATTGACTATCGAGGATTGGTGATAGAGGATTGAGGATTGATCATTTAGGATTGAGGATTGAGGATTGAGGATTGAAGGTTGAGTATTGAGGATTGAAGATTGTGGATTGAGGATTGAGGATTGAAGATTGGGGACTGATTGTTGAGGGTTGAGTGATGAGAATTGATGTTTGTGGATTGAGATTTGAAGATTGCAGATTGAGCATTGAGTATTGAAAACAGTGAATTGAGGATATTCTATTGAGGATTGAGGATTGACAAATGATTGTTGAGGACTGAGGGCTGAAGATTGATGATTCAGGTCTGAGGATTCGGGACTGAGGTTTGAGGACTGAGGATTGAGGTTTGAGGATTGAGGATTGAGGATTGACGCTTGAGGATTGAGGATTGAGGATGGAGGATTGAAGAGAGAGGACTGAGAGTTGAGGATTGAGTGTTGAGGATTGATGTTTGAGGATCGAGATTTGATTATTGAATAATGTGGATTGTGTATTGAGCCATGAGAATTCAGGATATTCTTTCAGTATTGAGAATTGAAGATTGATGGTTGAATATTGAGG
The DNA here is from genome assembly GCF_051401765.1 of Calliopsis andreniformis. Classification (NCBI taxonomy): domain Eukaryota; kingdom Metazoa; phylum Arthropoda; class Insecta; order Hymenoptera; family Andrenidae; genus Calliopsis; species Calliopsis andreniformis. Next base: position 49,740 of record NW_027480579.1, read on the forward strand.
ATTGAGGATTGAGGATTGAGGATTGAAGAATGAGGATTGAGGATTGAGTATTGATGATTGAAGATTGAGGATTGAGGATTGAGGATTGAGGGTTGAGGATTGAGGACTGAGGATTGAGGATTGATGATTGAACATTGAGGATTGAGGATTGAGGATTGAGGATTGGAGACTGAATATTGATGATTGAAGATTGAGGATTGAGGATTGAGGGTTGTGGATTGAGGACGAGGACTGAGGGCTGAGTATTTATGTTTGAGGTCTGAGGATTGATGATTGAGGATTGAGAATTGAGGATTGAGGATTGAGGGTTGAAGATTGAGGATTGGGTATTGAGGATTGTATAATCAGGATTGAAGATTGAGTATTGAGGATTGAATATTGAGGATTGAGGGTTGAGTATTGAGGATTGAGAATGAGGGCTGAGGGTTGAGGATTGAGGTTTGAGGACTGAGGACAGAGGATTGAGGGTTGGGAATTGATGATTGAGGATTGAGGATTGAAGATTGAGGATTGGGTATTGAGGATTGAAGAATGAGGATTGAGGATTGAGGATTGAGGATTGAGGATTGAAGATTGACAATCGAGGATTGGTGATAGAGGATTGAGGATTGATCATTTAGGATTGAGGATTGAGGATTGAGGATTGAAGGTTGAGTATTGAGGATTGAAGATTGTGGATTGAGGATTGAGGATTGAAGATTGGGGACTGATTGTTGAGGGTTGAGTGATGAGAATTGATGTTTGTGGATTGAGATTTGAAGATTGAAGAATGGAGATTGAGTATTGAAAACTGTGAATTCAGGGTATTGTATTGAGGACTGAGGATTGAGGATTGATGGTTGAGTATTGAGGATTGATGGTTGAGGGTTTTGTGTTGAATATTGGGGATTGAGGATTGAGGATTGAGGATTGAAGATTGAGTATTGAGGATTGGAGATAGAGGATTGAGGATTGATCATTTAGGATTGAGGATTGAGAATTGAGGATTGAAGGTTGAGTGTTGAGGATTGAAGATTGAGGATTGAGGATTGAGGATTGAAGATAGAGGATTGAGGATTTGGGGTTGAAGATTGAGGATTGAGGATTGAGGATTGAAGATTGAGTATTGAGGATTGGAGATAGAGGATTGAGGATTGATCATTTAGGATTGAGGATTGAGGATTGAGGATTGAGGATTGAGGGTTGATAATTGAGGATTGAAGATTGAGAATTGAGAATTGAGGATTGAACATTGAGGACTGAGTGTTGAGGGTTGACGGATTAGAATTGATGTTTTTGGATAGAGATTTGAAGATTGCAGATTGAGCATTGAGTATTGAAAGCAGTGAATTGAGGATATTCTGTTGAGGATTGAGGATTGACAAATGATTGTTGAGGACTGAGGGCTGAAGATTGATCATTCAGGTTTGAGGATTCGGGATTGAGGTTTGAGGGCTGAGTATTGATGTTTGAGGTCTGAGGATTGAGGATTGAGGATTGAGAATTGAGGATTGAGGATTTGGGATTGAAGATTGAGGATTGGTTGTTGAGGATTGGAGAATGAGGATTGAGGACTTAAGATTGAGGATTGAGGATTGAAGATTGAGTATTGAGGATTGAAGATTGAGGATTGAGGATTGAGGATTGAGGATTGAGGATTGAGGATTGACGATTGAGGATTGAGGGGTGAGGATTGAGGACTGAGGATTGAGGATTGAGGATTGAGAATTGAGGATTGAAGGTTGAGTGTTGAGGACTGAAGATTGAGGATTGAGGATTGAGGATTGAAGATAGAGGATTGAGGATTTGGGGTTGAAGATTGAGGATTGAGGATTGAAGATTGAAGATTGAGGATTGAGGATTGAGGATTGAGGATTGAGGATTGAGGGCTGAGGGTTGAGGATTGAGGTTTGAGTATTGGATACTGAGAATTCAGGATATTCTATTGAGTATTGAGAATAGAGTATTGAAGGTTGAGTATTGAGGATTGAGGATTGAGGATTGAGGATTGAGTATTGAAGATTGAGGATTGATGATTGAGGATTGAGGATTGAGGATTGAGGATTGAGGATTGAGGATTGAGTATTGAGGATTGAAGATTGAGGATTGAGGATTGAGGATTGAGGATTGAGGATAGAGGATTGAGGATTGACGGTTGAAGATTGAGTATTGAGGATTGAAGATTGAGGATTGAGGATTGAGGGTTCAGGATTGAGAGTTGAATATTGAGGATTGGGGACTGAGGATTGAGGACTGAGGATTGAGGATTGAGGATTGAGGATTGAGAATTGAGGATTGAGGATTGAGGATTGAGGATTGAGGATTGAGGATTGAGAATTGAGCATTGAGAATTGAGAATGAGGACTGAGGGTTGAGAATTGAGGATTGAGGACTGAGGGTTGAGGATTGAAGATTGAGTATTGAGGATTGAAGATTCAGGATTGAGTATTGAGGACTCAGGATGGAGGATTGAGGATTGAAGATTGAGTATTGACGATTGAAGATTGAGGATTGAGGATTGAGGATTGAGGATTGACGCTTGAGAATTGAGGATTGAGGATGGGGGATTGAAGAGAGAGGACAGGGTGTTGAGGATTGAGTGTTGAGGATTGATGCTTGAGGATTGAGATCTGGTTATTGAATAATGTTGATTGTGTAGTGAACCATGAGAATTCAGGATATTCTATTGAGTATAGGTTATTGAGGATTGATGGTTGAGTATTGAGGATTGATGGTTGAGGGTTGTGTGTTGAATATTGAGGATTGAGGATTGAGGATTGAGGATTGAGGATTGAGGATTGAAGATTGAGGATTAAGGATTGAGGATTGGGGATTGAGGATCTAGGATTGGAGATTGATTATTGAAGATTGAAGATTGAGGATTGAGGATTGAGGATTGAGAATTGAGAATTGAGGATGAGGACTGAGGGTTGAGGGTTGAGGTGTGGGGAATGCGGATTGAGGATTGAGGATTGAGGATTGAGGATTGAGGATTGAGGATTGAGGATTGAGAATTGAGAATTGAGGATTGAACATTGAGGACCGAGTGTTGAGGGTTGAGTGATTAGAATTGATGTTTGTGGATAGAGATTTGGAGATTGCAGATTGAGCATTGAGTATTGAAAACAGTGAATTGAGGATATTCTATTGAGGATTGAGGATTGACAAATGATTGTTGAGGACTGAGGGCTGAAGATTGATGATTCAGGTTTGAGGATTCGGGACTGAGGTTTGAGGACTGAGGATTGAGGGTTGAGGGTTGAGGATTGAGGATTGAGGATTGACGCTTGAGGATTGAGGATTGAGGATGGAGGATTGAAGAGTGAGGACTGAGTGTTGAGGATTGAGTGTTGAGGATTGATGTTTGAGGATCGAGATTTGGTTATTGAATAATGTGGATTGTGTATTGAGCCATGAGAATTCAGGATATTCTATTCAGTATTGAGAATTGAAGATTGATGGTTGAGTATTGAGGGTTGATGGTTGAGGGTTGTGTGTTGAATATTGAGGATTGAGGATTGAGGATTGAGGATTGAAGAATGAGGATTGAAGATTGAGTATTGATGATTGAAGATTGAGGATTGAGGATTGAGGGTTGAGGATTGAGGACTGAGGATTGAGGATTGATGATTGAACATTGAGGATTGAGGAATGAGGATTGAGGATTGAGGATTGAGGATTGAGGATTGAAGACTGAATATTGTTGATTGAAGATTGAGGATTGAGGATTGAGGGTTGTGGATTGAGGACGAGGACTGAGGGCTGAGTATTTATGTTTGAGGTCTGAGGATTGATGATTGAGTATTGAGAATTGAGGATTGAGGATTCAGGGTTGAAGATTGAGGATTGGGTATTGAGGATTGTAGAATCAGGATTGAAGATTGAGTATTGAGGATTGAATATTGAGGATTGAGGGTTGAGTATTGAGGATTGAGAATGAGGGCTGAGGGTTGATGATTGAGGTTTGAGGCCTGACGACTGAGGATTGAGTGTTGGGCATTGAGGATTCAGGAATGAGGATTGAGGATTGAGGATCGAGGATTGAGGATTGAAGATTGAGTATTGAGGATTGAAGATTGAGGATTGAGTATTGAGGATTCAGGATGGAGGATTGAGGATTGAGGATTGAGGATTGAAGATTGAGTATTGAGGATTGAAGATTGAGGATTGAGGATTGAGGATTGAGTATTGAGGATTCAGGATGGTGGATTGAGTATTGAGGATTGAGGATTGAAGATTGAGTATTGAGGATTGAAGATTGAGGATTGAGGATTGAGGATTGAGGATTGAGGATTGAGGATTGAAGATTGAGTATCGATGATTGAAGGTTGAGGATTGAGGATTGAGGATTGAGGATTGAGGATTGAGGATTGAGGATTGAAGATTGTTTATTGAGGTTTGAGGATTGAGGATTGAGGATTGAGGATTGAGGATTGAGGATTGAAGATTGAGGATTGAGGATTGAGGATTGAAGGTTGTGAATTGAGGGTTGAGGATTGAGGATTGAGGATTGAGGATGAGGACTGAGGGTTGAGGACTGAGGATTGAGGATTGATGATTGAGTATTGAGGATTGAAGATCGATGATTGAGGATTGAGGATTGAGGATTGAGGATTGAGGGTTGTGGATTGAGAACGAAGACTGAGGGTTGAGTATTGATGTTTGAGGTCTGAGGATTGAGGATTGAGGATTGAGAATAGAGGATTGAGGATTTTGGATTGAAGATTGAGGATTGGGTGTTGAGGATTGGAGAAAGAGGATTGAGGATTGAAGATTGAGGATTGAGGATTGAGGATTGAGGATTCAAGATTGAGTATTGAGGATTGGAGATAGAGGATTGAGGATTGATCATTTAGGATTGAGGATTGAGGATTGAGGATTGAAGCTTGAGTATTGAGGATTGAAGGTTGAGGATTGAGGATTGAGGATTGATGATTGAGGACTGAGTGTTGAGGGTTGAGTGATGAGAATTGATGTTTGTGTATTGAGATTTGAAGATTGAAGAATGGGGATTGAGTATTGAAAACTGTGAATTCAGGATATTCTATTGAGGATTGAGGATTGACCATTGACTGTTGAGGACTGAGGGCTGAAGAATGAGGATTCAGGATTGAGGATTCGGGATTGAGTTTTGAGGACTGAGGATTGAGGGTTGAGTATTGAGGACTGAGGATTGACGCTTCAGGATTGAGGATTGAGGATGGAGGATTGAAGAGAGAGGACTGAGTGTTGAGGATTGAGTGTTGAGGATTGAGGTTTGTGGATTGAGATTTGATTATTCAATAATGTGGATTGAGTATTGAACCATGAGAATTCAGGATATTCTATTGAGTGTTGATAATTGAGGATTGATCGTTGGGTATTGAGAATTGATGGTTAAGGGTTGTGTGTTGAATATTGAGGATTGAGGTTTGAGCATTGAGGATTGATGGTTGAGTATTGAGGATTGAGGATTGAGGATTGAGGATTGAGGATTGCGTATTGAAGATTGAGGTGGATGATTGAGGATTGAGGATTGAGGATTGAGGACTGAGGATTGAGGATTGAGGATTGAGAATTGAGGATTGAGGATTGAGGATTGAGGATTGAAGATTGAGGATTGGGCATTGAGGATTGAGGATTGAGGATTGAGGATTGAGGATTGAGCATTGAGGATTGAATATTGAGGGTTGAGGATTGAGGATTGAGGATTGAGGTTTGAGGATTGAGGATTGAAGATTGAGTATTGATGATTGAAGATTGAGGATTGAGGATTGAGAGTTGAGGATTGAGGACCAGGACTGACGGTTGAGGATTGAGGTTTGAGGATTCAGGATTGAGGATTGAGGACGAGGACTGACGGTTGAGGATTGAGGTTTGAGGATTGAGGATTGAGGATTGTGGATTGTGGATTGAGGATTGAGGATTGGGGATTGAGCATTGAGGATTGAATATTGAGGGTTGAGGATTGAGGATTGAGGATTGAGTATGAGGGCTGAGGGTTGTGGATTGACGACGAGGACTGAGGGCTGAGTATTGATGTTTCAGGTCTGAGGATTTAGGATTGAGGATTGAGAATTTTGGATTGAGGATTTGGGACTGAAGATTGAGGCTTGGTTGTTGAGGATTGGAGAATGAGGATTGAAGACTTAAGATTGAGTATTGAGGATTGAAGATTCAGTATTGAGGATTGAAGATTGAGGATTGAGGATTGAGGATTGAGGATTGAGGATTGAGGATTGAGGATTGAGGATTGAGGATTGAAGATTGAGCATTGAGGATTGAAGATTGAGGATTGAGGATTGAGGATCGAGGATTGGGGATTGAAGATTGAGGATTGAGCATTGAGGACTGAGGATTGTGGATTGAGTATTGAAGATTGAATGTTGATGATTGAAGATTGAGGATTGAGGATTGACGATTGACGGTTGAGGATTGAGGATTGAAGATTGAGAATTGAGAATTGAGGATTGAACATTGAGGACTGAGTGTTGAGGGTTGAGTGATTAGAATTGATCTTTGTGGATAGAGATTTGAAGATTGCAGATTGAGCATTGAGTATTGAAAACAGTGAATTGAGGGTATTCTATTGAGGATTGAGGATTGACAAATGATTGTTGAGGACTGAGGTCTGAAGATAGATGACTCAGGTTTGAGGATTCGGGATTGAGGTTTCAGGACTGAGGATTGAGTGTTGAGGATTGAGGATTGAGGATTGACGCTTGAGGATTCAGGATTGAGGATTGACGCTTGAGGATTGAGGATTGAGGATGGAGGATTGAAGAGAGAGGACTGAGTGTTGAGGATTGAGTGTTGAGGATTGATGTTTGAGGATTGAGATTTGATTATTGAATAATGTGGATTGAGTATTGAGCCATGAGAGTTCAGGATATTCTATTGAGTATTGAGAATTGAAGATTGATGGTTGAGTATTGAGGATTGATCGTTGAGGGTTGTGTGTTGAATATTGAGGATTGAGCATTGAGGATTGAGGATTGAAGATTGAGGATTGAAGATTGAGTATTTATGACTGAAGATTGAGGATTGGGGATTGAGGGTTGAGGATTGAGGACTGAGGATTGAGGATTGATGATTGAACACTGAGGATTGAGGAATGAGGATTGATGATTGGGGATTGAGGATTGAGGATTGAAGACAGAATATTGATGATTGAAGATTGAGGATTGAGGATTGAGGGTTGTGGATTGAGGACGAGGACTGAGGGCTGAGTATTTATGTTTGAGGTCTGAGGATAGATGATTGAGGATTGAGAATTGAGGATTGAGGATTGAGGGTTGAAGATTGAGGATTGGGTATTGAGGATTGTAGAATCAGGATTGAAGATTGAGTATTGAGGATTGAATATTGAGGATTGAGGGTTGAGGATTGAGGATTGAGAATGAGGGCTGAGGGTTGAGGATTGAGGTTTGATGACTGAGAACTGAGGATTGAGGGTTGGGAATTGATGATTGAGGATTGAGGATTGAAGATTGAGGGTTGGGAATTGATGATTGAGGATTGAGGATTGAAGATTGAGGATTGAGGATTGAGGATTGAGGATTGAGGATTGAGGATTCAAGATTGAGCATTGAGGATTGAAGATTGAGGATTGAGAATTGAGAATTGAGGATTGAACATTGAGGACTGAGTGTTGAGGGTTGTGTGATTAGAATTGATGTTTGTGGATAGAGATTTGAAGATTGCAGATTGAGCATTGAGTATTGAAAACAGTGAATTGAGGATATTCTATTCAGGATTGAGGATTGACAAATGATTGTTGAGGACTGAGGGCTGAAGATTGATGATTCAGGTTTGAGGATTCGGGATTGAGGTTTGAGTACTTAGGATTGAGGGTTGAGGATTGAGGATTGAGAATTGACGCTTGAGGATTGAGGATTGAGGATGGAGGATTGAAGAGAGAGGACTGAGTGTTGAGGATTGATATTTGAGGAATGAGATTTGATTACTGAATAATGTGGATTGAGTATTGAGCCATGAGAATTCAGGATATTCTATTGAGTACTGAGAATTGAAGATTGATGGTTGAGTATTGAGGATTGATGGTTGAGGGCTGTGTGTTGAATATTGAGGATTGAGGATTGAGGATTGAGGATTGAAGATTGAGGATTGAAGATTGAGTATTGACGATTGAAGATTGAGGATTGAGGATTGAGGGTTGAGGATTGAGGACTGAGGATTGAGGATTGATGATTGAACATTGAGGATTGAGGATTGAGGATTGAGGATTGAAGACTGAATATTGATGATTGAAGATTGAGGATTGAGGATTGAGGATCGAGGATTGAGGATTGAAGATTGAGTATTGAGGATTGAAGATTGAGGATTGAGTATTGAGGATTCAGGATGGAGGATTGAGGATTGAGGATTGAAGATTGAGGATTGAGGATTGAGGATTGAGGATTGAGGATTGAGGATTGAGGATTGAGGATTGAGGATTGAGAATTCAGGATTGAGGATTGAGGGTTGAAGATTGAGGATTGGGTATTGAGGATTGAAGAATCAGGATTGAAGATTGAGTATTGAGTATTGAATATTGAGGATTGAGGGTTGATGATTGAGGATTGAGAATGAGGGCTGAGGGTTGAGGATTGAGGTTCGAGGACTGAGGACTGAGGACTGAGGGTTGAGGGTTGAGAATTGAGGATTGAGGACTGAGGATTGAGGATTGAGTATTGAAGATTGAGGATTGATGATTGAGGATTGAGGATTGAGGATTGAGGATTGAGGATTGAGGATTGAGTATTGGAGATTGAGGATTGATGATTGAGGATTGAGTATTGAGGATTGAGGATTGAGGATTGAAGATTGTTTATTGAGGTTTGTGGGTTGAGGATTGGGGATTGAAGATTGAGGATTGAGGATTGAAGATTGAGAATTGAGGGTTGAGGATTGAGGATTGAGGATGAGGACTGGGGGTTGAGGACTGAGGATTGAGGATTGATGATTGAGTATTGAGGATTGAATATCGAGGATTGAGGATTGAGGGTTGTGGATTGAGAACGAGGACTGGTAGTTGAGTATTGATGTTTGAGTTCTGAGGATTGAGGATTGAGGGTTGAGAATTTAGGATTGAGGATTTGGGATCGAAGATTGAGGATTGGGTGTTGAGGACTGGAGAAAGAGGATTGAGGATAGAAGATTGAGGATTGAGGATTGAAGATTGAGTATTGAGGATTGAAGGTTGAGGATTGAGGATTGAGGATTGAGGATTGAGGATTGAGGATTGAGGATTGAAGATTGAGTATTCAGGATTGAAGATTGAGGTTTGAGTATTGAGGATCGAGGATTGAGGGTTGAAGATTGAGGATTGAGGATCGAGGATTGAGGATTGAGGATTGAGGATTGAGGATTGAAGATTGAGTATTGATGATTGAAGATTGAGGATGGCGGATTGAGGGTTGAGTATTGAGGATGAGGTCTGAGGTCTGAGGTTTGAGGTTTGAGGACGGAGGACTGAGGGTTGAGGGTTGAGGAATGAGGATGAGGGCTGAGGGTTGAGGATTGTGGTTTGAGTACTCAGGACTGAGGATTGAGGATTGAGAATTGAGGATTGAGTATTGAGGATTGGAGATTGGGGATTGGGTATTGAGGATTGAAGAATAAGGATTGAGGATTGAGGATTGAGGATTCAGGATTGAAGATTGAGTATTGAGGATTGAAGATTGAAGATTGAGGACTGAGAATTGAGGATTGAGGATTGAGGATTGAGGATTGATTATTGAGGGTTGAAAATTGAGGATTGAGGATTGAGGATTGACGATGAGGGCTGAGGGCGGATGATTGATGTTTGAGGACTGAGGACTGAGGATTGAGGATTGAGAATTGTGGATTGAGGATTGGGGATTGAAGATTGAGGATTGGGTATTGAGGATTGAGTATTGAAGATCGAGGGTTGGGTATTGCGGATTGAACATTGGGGATTGAGGATTGAGGATTGAGGATTGAGGATTGCGGACTGAAGGTTGAATATTGATGATTGAAGATTGAGGATTGGGTATTGAGGATTGAAGAATGAGGATTGAGGATTGAGTATTGAGGGTTGAGGATTGAAGATTGAGTATTGATGATTGAAGATTGAGGATTGCGGATTGAGGATTGAGGATTGAGGATTGAGGATTGAGGATTGAAGATTGAGTATTGAGGATTGAAGATTGAGGATTGACAATTGAGGATTGAGGATTGAGGATTGAAGATTGAGGTTTGAGGATTGAGGATTGAGGATTGAGGTTTGAGGACTGAAGATTGAATATTGATGATTGAAGATTGAGGATTGAGGATTGAGAATGAGGGCTGAGGGTTGAGGATTGAGGTTTGAGGACTGAGGACAGAGGATTGAGGGTTGGGAATTGATGATTGAGGATTGAGGATTGAAGATTGAGGATTGGGTATTGAGGATTGAAGAATGAGGATTGAGGATTGAGGATTGAGGATTGAGGATTGAAGATTGACTATCGAGGATTGGTGATAGAGGATTGAGGATTGATCATTTAGGATTGAGGATTGAGGATTGAGGATTGAAGGTTGAGTATTGAGGATTGAAGATTGTGGATTGAGGATTGAGGATTGAAGATTGGGGACTGATTGTTGAGGGTTGAGTGATGAGAATTGATGTTTGTGGATTGAGATTTGAAGATTGCAGATTGAGCATTGAGTATTGAAAACAGTGAATTGAGGATATTCTATTGAGGATTGAGGATTGACAAATGATTGTTGAGGACTGAGGGCTGAAGATTGATGATTCAGGTCTGAGGATTCGGGACTGAGGTTTGAGGACTGAGGATTGAGGTTTGAGGATTGAGGATTGAGGATTGACGCTTGAGGATTGAGGATTGAGGATGGAGGATTGAAGAGAGAGGACTGAGAGTTGAGGATTGAGTGTTGAGGATTGATGTTTGAGGATCGAGATTTGATTATTGAATAATGTGGATTGTGTATTGAGCCATGAGAATTCAGGATATTCTATTCAGTATTGAGAATTGAAGATTGATGGTTGAATATTGAGGATTGCAGATTGAGGATTGAGGATTGAAGAATGAGGATTGAGGATTGAGTATTGATGATTGAAGATTGAGGATTGAGGATTGAGGATTGAGGGTTGAGGATTGAGGACTGAGGATGGAGGATTGATGATTGAACATTGAGGATTGAGGATTGAGGATTGAGGATTGAAGACTGAATATTGATGATTGAAGATTGAGGATTGAGGATTGAGGGTTGTGGATTGAGGACGAGGACTGAGGGCTGAGTATTTATGTTTGAGGTCTGAGGATTGATGATTGAGGATTGAGAATTGAGGATTGAGGATTGAGGGTTGAAGATTGAGGATTGGGTATTGAGGATTGTATAATCAGGATTGAAGATTGAGTATTGAGGATTGAATATTGAGGATTGAGGGTTGAGTATTGAGGATTGAGAATGAGGGCTGAGGGTTGAGGATTGAGGTTTGAGGACTGAGGACAGAGGATTGAGGGTTGGGAATTGATGATTGAGGATTGAGGATTGAAGATTGAGGATTGGGTATTGAGGATTGAAGAATGAGGATTGAGGATTGAGGATTGAGGATTGAGGATTGAAGATTGACAATCGAGGATTGGTGATAGAGGATTGAGGATTGATCATTTAGGATTGAGGATTGAGGATTGAGGATTGAAGGTTGAGTATTGAGGATTGAAGATTGTGGGTTGAGGATTGAGGATTGAAGATTGGGGACTGATTGTTGAGGGTTGAGTGATGAGAATTGATGTTTGTGGATTGAGATTTGAAGATTGAAGAATGGAGATTGAGTATTGAAAACTGTGAATTCAGGGTATTGTATTGAGGACTGAGGATTGAGGATTGATGGTTGAGTATTGAGGATTGATGGTTGAGGGTTTTGTGTTGAATATTGGGGATTGAGGATTGAGGATTGAGGATTGAAGATTGAGTATTGAGGATTGGAGATAGAGGATTGAGGATTGATCATTTAGGATTGAGGATTGAGGATTGAGGATTGAAGGTTGAGTGTTGAGGATTGAAGATTGAGGATTGAGGATTGAGGATTGAAGATAGAGGATTGAGGATTTGGGGTTGAAGATTGAGGATTGAGGATTGAGGATTGAAGATTGAGTATTGAGGATTGGAGATAGAGGATTGAGGATTGATCATTTAGGATTGAGGATTGAGGATTGAGGATTGAGGATTGAGGGTTGATAATTGAGGATTGAAGATTGAGAATTGAGACTTGAGGATTGAGGATGGAGGATTGAGGATTGAGGGTTGATAATTGAGGATTGAAGATTGAGAATTGAGAATTCAGGATTGAACATTGAGGACTGAGTGTTGAGGGTTGACGGATTAGAATTGATGTTTTTGGATAGAGATTTGAAGATTGCAGATTGAGCATTGAGTATTGAAAGCAGTGAATTGAGGATATTCTGTTGAGGATTGAGGATTGACAAATGATTGTTGAGGACTGAGGGCTGAAGATTGATCATTCAGGTTTGAGGATTCGGGATTGAGGTTTGAGGGCTGAGTATTGATGTTTGAGGTCTGAGGATTGAGGATTGAGGATTGAGAATTGAGGATTGAGGATTTGGGATTGAAGATTGAGGATTGGTTGTTGAGGATTGGAGAATGAGGATTGAGGACTTAAGATTGAGGATTGAGGATTGAAGATTGAGTATTGAGGATTGAAGATTGAGGATTGAGGATTGAGGATTGAGGATTGAGGATTGAGGATTGAGGATTGAGGATTGAGGGGTGAGGATTGAGGACTGAGGATTGAGGATTGAGGATTGAGAATTGAGGATTGAAGGTTGAGTGTTGAGGACTGAAGATTGAGGATTGAGGATTGAGGATTGAAGATAGAGGATTGAGGATTTGGGGTTGAAGATTGAGGATTGAGGATTGAAGATTGAAGATTGAGGATTGAGGATTGAGGATTGAGGATTGAGGATTGAGGGCTGAGGGTTGAGGATTGAGGTTTGAGTATTGGATACTGAGAATTCAGGATATTCTATTGAGTATTGAGAATAGAGTATTGAAGGTTGAGTATTGAGGATTGAGGATTGAGGATTGAGGATTGAGTATTGAAGATTGAGGATTGATGATTGAGGATTGAGGATTGAGGATTGAGGATTGAGGATTGAGGATTGAAGCTTGAGTATTGAGGATTGAAGGTTGAGGATTGAGGATTGAGGATTGATGATTGAGGACTGAGTGTTGAGGGTTGAGTGATGAGAATTGATGTTTGTGTATTGAGATTTGAAGATTGAAGAATGGGGATTGAGTATTGAAAACTGTGAATTCAGGATATTCTATTGAGGATTGAGGATTGACCATTGACTGTTGAGGACTGAGGGCTGAAGAATGAGGATTCAGGATTGAGGATTCGGGATTGAGTTTTGAGGACTGAGGATTGAGGGTTGAGTATTGAGGACTGAGGATTGACGCTTCAGGATTGAGGATTGAGGATGGAGGATTGAAGAGAGAGGACTGAGTGTTGAGGATTGAGTGTTGAGGATTGAGGTTTGTGGATTGAGATTTGATTATTCAATAATGTGGATTGAGTATTGAACCATGAGAATTCAGGATATTCTATTGAGTGTTGATAATTGAGGATTGATCGTTGGGTATTGAGAATTGATGGTTAAGGGTTGTGTGTTGAATATTGAGGATTGAGGTTTGAGCATTGAGGATTGATGGTTGAGTATTGAGGATTGAGGATTGAGGATTGAGGATTGAGGATTGCGTATTGAAGATTGAGGTGGATGATTGAGGATTGAGGATTGAGGATTGAGGACTGAGGATTGAGGATTGAGGATTGAGAATTGAGGATTGAGGATTGAGGATTGAGGATTGAAGATTGAGGATTGGGCATTGAGGATTGAGGATTGAGGATTGAGGATTGAGGATTGAGCATTGAGGATTGAATATTGAGGGTTGAGGATTGAGGATTGAGGATTGAGGTTTGAGGACTGAGGATTGAAGATTGAGTATTGATGATTGAAGATTGAGGATTGAGGATTGAGAGTTGAGGATTGAGGACCAGGACTGACGGTTGAGGATTGAGGTTTGAGGATTCAGGATTGAGGATTGAGGACGAGGACTGACGGTTGAGGATTGAGGTTTGAGGATTGAGGATTGAGGATTGTGGATTGTGGATTGAGGATTGAGGATTGGGGATTGAGCATTGAGGATTGAATATTGAGGGTTGAGGATTGAGGATTGAGGATTGAGTATGAGGGCTGAGGGTTGTGGATTGACGACGAGGACTGAGGGCTGAGTATTGATGTTTCAGGTCTGAGGATTTAGGACTGAGGATTGAGAATTTTGGATTGAGGATTTGGGACTGAAGATTGAGGCTTGGTTGTTGAGGATTGGAGAATGAGGATTGAAGACTTAAGATTGAGGATTGAGGATTGAAGATTCAGTATTGAGGATTGAAGATTGAGGATTGAGGATTGAGGATTGAGGATTGAGGATTGAGGATTGAGGATTGAGGATTGAGGATTGAAGATTGAGCATTGAGGATTGAAGATTGAGGATTGAGGATTGAGGATCGAGGATTGGGGATTGAAGATTGAGGATTGAGCATTGAGGACTGAGGATTGTGGATTGAGTATTGAAGATTGAATGTTGATGATTGAAGATTGAGGATTGAGGATTGACGATTGACGGTTGAGGATTGAGGATTGAAGATTGAGGATTGAAGATTGAGTATTGACGATTGAAGATTGAGGATTGAGGATTGAGGGTTGAGGATTGAGGACTGAGGATTGAGGATTGATGATTGAACATTGAGGATTGAGGATTGAGGATTGAGGATTGAAGACTGAATATTGATGATTGAAGATTGAGGATTGAGGATTGAGGATCGAGGATTGAGGATTGAAGATTGAGTATTGAGGATTGAAGATTGAGGATTGAGTATTGAGGATTCAGGATGGAGGATTGAGGATTGAGGATTGAGGATTGAGGATTAAGTATTGAGGATTGAAGATTGAGGATTGAGGATTGAGGATTGAGTATTGAGGATTCAGGATGGAGGATTGAGGATTGACGATTGAGGATTGAAGATTGAGTATTGAGGATTGAAGATTGAGGATTGAGGATTGAGGATTGAGGATTGAGGATTGAGGATTGAGGATTGAGGATTGAGGATTGAGGATTGAGAATTCAGGATTGAGGATTGAGGGTTGAAGATTGAGGATTGGGTATTGAGGATTGAAGAATCAGGATTGAAGATTGAGTATTGAGTATTGAATATTGAGGATTGAGGGTTGATGATTGAGGATTGAGAAAGAGGGCTGAGGGTTGAGGATTGAGGTTCGAGGACTGAGGACTGAGGACTGAGGGTTGAGGGTTGAGAATTGAGGATTGAGTATTGAGGATTGAGGATTGAGGATTGAAGATTGTTTATTGAGGTTTGTGGATTGAGGATTGGGGATTGAAGATTGAGGATTGAGGATTGAAGATTGAGAATTGAGGGTTGAGGATTGAGGATTGAGGATGAGGACTGGGGGTTGAGGACTGAGGATTGAGGATTGATGATTGAGTATTGAGGATTGAATATCGAGGATTGAGGATTGAGGGTTGTGGATTGAGAACGAGGTCTGGTAGTTGTGTATTGATGTTTGAGTTCTGAGGATTGAGGATTGAGGGTTGAGAATTTAGGATTGAGGATTTGGGATCGAAGATTGAGGATTGGGTGTTGAGGACTGGAGAAAGAGGATTGAGGATAGAAGATTGAGGATTGAGGATTGAAGATTGAGTATTGAGGATTGAAGGTTGAGGATTGAGGATTGAGGATTGAGGATTGAGGATTGAGGATTGAGGATTGAAGATTGAGTATTCAGGATTGAAGATTGAGGTTTGAGTATTGAGGATCGAGGATTGAGGGTTGAAGATTGAGGATTGAGGATCGAGGATTGAGGATTGAGGATTGAGGATTGAGGATTGAAGATTGAGTATTGATGATTGAAGATTGAGGATGGCGGATTGAGGGTTGAGGTTTGAGGACGAGGACTGATGGTTGAGGTTTGAGGTTTGAGGATTGAGGATTGAGGATTGAGGACTGAGGATTGAGGATTGAGGATTGATCATTGAGCATTGAAGATTGAGGACTGGGTATCGAGGATTCAAGATTGATGATTGGGGATTGAGGATCTAGGATTGGAGATTGATTATTGAGGATTGAAGACTGAGGATTGAGGATTGAGGATTGAGAATTGAGCATTGAGAATTAAGAATGTGGACTGAGGGTTGAGGATTGAGGTTTGTGGAACGAGGATTGAGGATTGAGGATTGAGGAGTGAGGATTCACGATTGAGAATTGAAGATTGAGGATTGATGACTGAGGATTGAGGATTGAGGATTGAAGGTTGAGTATTGAGGATTGTATATTGAGCGTTGAGGATTGAGGATTGAGAATTGAGCATTGAGGATTCAGGATTGAAGATTGAGGATTGGGTATTGAGGATTGAAGAATGAGGATTGAGTATTGAGCATTGAGGATTGAGGATTGAAGATTGATGGTAGAGTATTGAGGACTGAGGATTGAGGATTGAAGATTGAGTATTCAGGATTCAGAATTGAGGTTTGAGGACTGAGGATTGAGGATTGAAGATTGAGTATTGAGGATTGAAGGTTGAGGATTGAGGATTGAGGATTGAGTATTGAGGATGAGGTCTGAGGTCTGAGGTTTGAGGTTTGAGGACGGAGGACTGAGGGTTGAGGATTGAGGAATGAGGATGAGGGCTGAGGGTTGAGGATTGTGGTTTGAGTACTCAGGACTGAGGATTGAGGATTGAGAATTGAGGATTGAGGATTGAGGATTGGAGATTGGGGATTGGGTATTGAGGATTGAAGAATAAGGATTGAGGATTGAGGATTGAGGATTCAGGATTGAAGATTGAGTATTGAGGATTGAAGATTGAAGATTGAGGACTGAGAATTGAGGATTGAGGATTGAGGATTGAGGATTGATTATTGAGGGTTGAAAATTGAGGATTGAGGATTGAGGATTGACGATGAGGGCTGAGGGCGGATGGTTGATGTTTGAGGACTGAGGACTGAGGATTGAGGATTGAGAATTGTGGATTGAGGATTGGGGATTGAAGATTGAGGATTGGGTATTGAGGATTGAGTATTGAAGATCGAGGGTTGGGTATTGCGGATTGAACATTGGGGATTGAGGATTGAGGATTGAGGATTGAGGATTGCGGACTGAAGGTTGAATATTGATGATTGAAGATTGAGGATTGGGTATTGAGGATTGAAGAATGAGGATTGAGGATTGAGTATTGAGCGTTGAGGATTGAAGATTGAGTATTGATGATTGAAGATTGAGGATTGCGGATTGAGGATTGAGGATTGAGGATTGAGGATTGAGGATTGAAGATTGAGTATTGAGGATTGAAGATTGAGGATTGAGAATTGAGGATTGAGGATTGAGGATTGAAGATTGAGGTTTGAGGATTGAGGATTGAGGATTGAGGTTTGAGGACTGAAGATTGAATATTGATGATTGAAGATTGAGGATTGAGGATTGAGAATGAGGGTTGAGGGTTGAGGATTGAGGTTTGAGGACTGAGGACAGAGGATTGAGGGTTGGGAATTGATGATTGAGGATTGAGGATTGAAGATTGAGGATTGGGTATTGAGGATTGAAGAATGAGGATTGAGGATTGAGGATTGAGGATTGAGGATTGAAGATTGACTATCGAGGATTGGTGATAGAGGATTGAGGATTGATCATTTAGGATTGAGGATTGAGGATTGAGGATTGAAGGTTGAGTATTGAGGATTGAAGATTGTGGATTGAGGATTGAGGATTGAAGATTGGGGACTGATTGTTGAGGGTTGAGTGATGAGAATTGATGTTTGTGGATTGAGATTTGAAGATTGCAGATTGAGCATTGAGTATTGAAAACAGTGAATTGAGGATATTCTATTGAGGATTGAGGATTGACAAATGATTGTTGAGGACTGAGGGCTGAAGATTGATGATTCAGGTCTGAGGATTCGGGACTGAGGTTTGAGGACTGAGGAATGAGGTTTGAGGATTGAGGATTGAGGATTGACGCTTGAGGATTGAGGATTGAGGATGGAGGATTGAAGAGAGAGGACTGAGAGTTGAGGATTGAGTGTTGAGGATTGATGTTTGAGGATCGAGATTTGATTATTGAATAATGTGGATTGTGTATTGAGCCATGAGAATTCAGGATATTCTATTCAGTATTGAGAATTGAAGATTGATGGTTGAATATTGAGGATTGAGGATTGAGGATTGAGGATTGAAGAATGAGGATTGAGGATTGAGTATTGATGATTGAAGATTGAGGATTGAGGATTGAGGATTGAGGGTTGAGGATTGAGGACTGAGGATTGAGGATTGATGATTGAACATTGAGGATTGAGGATTGAGGTTTGAGGATTGAAGACTGAATATTGATGATTGAAGATTGAGGATTGAGGATTGAGGGTTGTGGATTGAGGACGAGGACTGAGGGCTGAGTATTTATGTTTGAGGTCTGAGGATTGATGATTGAGGATTGAGAATTGAGGATTGAGGATTGAGGGTTGAAGATTGAGGATTGGGTATTGAGGATTGTATAATCAGGATTGAAGATTGAGTATTGAGGATTGAATATTGAGGATTGAGGGTTGAGTATTGAGGATTGAGAATGAGGGCTGAGGGTTGAGGATTGAGGTTTGAGGACTGAGGACAGAGGATTGAGGGTTGGGAATTGATGATTGAGGATTGAGGATTGAAGATTGAGGATTGGGTATTGAGGATTGAAGAATGAGGATTGAGGATTGAGGATTGAGGATTGAGGATTGAAGATTGACAATCGAGGATTGGTGATAGAGGATTGAGGATTGATCATTTAGGATTGAGGATTGAGGATTGAGGATTGAAGGTTGAGTATTGAGGATTGAAGATTGTGGATTGAGGATTGAGGATTGAAGATTGGGGACTGATTGTTGAGGGTTGAGTGATGAGAATTGATGTTTGTGGATTGAGATTTGAAGATTGAAGAATGGAGATTGAGTATTGAAAACTGTGAATTCAGGGTATTGTATTGAGGACTGAGGATTGAGGATTGATGGTTGAGTATTGAGGATTGATGGTTGAGGGTTTTGTGTTGAATATTGGGGATTGAGGATTGAGGATTGAGGATTGAAGATTGAGTATTGAGGATTGGAGATAGAGGATTGAGGATTGATCATTTAGGATTGAGGATTGAGAATTGAGGATTGAAGGTTGAGTGTTGAGGATTGAAGATTGAGGATTGAGGATTGAGGATTGAAGATAGAGGATTGATGATTTGGGGTTGAAGATTGAGGATTGAGGATTGAGGATTGAAGATTGAGTATTGAGGATTGGAGATAGAGGATTGAGGATTGATCATTTAGGATTGAGGATTGAGGATTGAGGATTGAGGATTGAGGGTTGATAATTGAGGATTGAAGATTGAGAATTGAGAATTGAGGATTGAACATTGAGGACTGAGTGTTGAGGGTTGACGGATTAGAATTGATGTTTTTGGATAGAGATTTGAAGATTGCAGATTGAGCATTGAGTATTGAAAGCAGTGAATTGAGGATATTCTGTTGAGGATTGAGGATTGACAAATGATTGTTGAGGACTGAGGGCTGAAGATTGATCATTCAGGTTTGAGGATTCGGGATTGAGGTTTGAGGGCTGAGTATTGATGTTTGAGGTCTGAGGATTGAGGATTGAGGATTGAGAATTGAGGATTGAGGATTTGGGATTGAAGATTGAGGATTGGTTGTTGAGGATTGGAGAATGAGGATTGAGGACTTAAGATTGAGGATTGAGGATTGAAGATTGAGTATTGAGGATTGAAGATTGAGGATTGAGGATTGAGGATTGAGGATTGAGGATTGAGGATTGAGGATTGAGGATTGAGGGGTGAGGATTGAGGACTGAGGATTGAGGATTGAGGATTGAGAATTGAGGATTGAAGGTTGAGTGTTGAGGACTGAAGATTGAGGATTGAGGATTGAGGATTGAAGATAGAGGATTGAGGATTTGGGGTTGAAGATTGAGGATTGAGGATTGAAGATTGAAGATTGAGGATTGAGGATTGAGGATTGAGGATTGAGGATTGAGTGCTGAGGGTTGAGGATTGAGGTTTGAGTATTGGATACTGAGAATTCAGGATATTCTATTGAGTATTGAGAATAGAGTATTGAAGGTTGAGTAGTGAGGATTGAGGATTGAGGATTGAGGATTGAGTATTGAAGATTGAGGATTGATGATTGAGGATTGAGGATTGAGGATTGAGGATTGAGGATTGAGGATTGAGTATTGAGGATTGAAGATTGAGGATTGAGGATTGAGGATTGAGGATTGAGGATTGAGGATTGACGGTTGAAGATTGAGTATTGAGGATTGAAGATTGAGGATTGAGGATTGAGGGTTCAGGATTGAGAGTTGAATATTGAGGATTGGGGACTGAGGATTGAGGACTGAGGATTGAGGATTGAGGATTGAGGATTGAGAATTGAGGATTGAGGATTGAGGATTGAGGATTGAGGATTGAGGATTGAGAATTGAGCATTGAGAATTGAGAATGAGGACTGAGGGTTGAGAATTGAGGATTGAGGACTGAGGGTTGAGGATTGAAGATTGAGTATTGAGGATTGAAGATTCAGGATTGAGTATTGAGGACTCAGGATGGAGGATTGAGGATTGAGGATTGAGGATTGAAGATTGAGTATTGACGATTGAAGATTGAGGATTGAGGATTGAGGATTGAGGATTGACGCTTGAGAATTGAGGATTGAGGATGGGGGATTGAAGAGAGAGGACAGGGTGTTGAGGATTGAGTGTTGAGGATTGATGCTTGAGGATTGAGATCTGGTTATAGAATAATGTTGATTGTGTAGTGAACAATGAGAAATCAGGATATTCTATTGAGTATAGGGTATTGAGGATTGATGGTTGAGTATTGAGGATTGATGGTTGAGGGTTGTGTGCTGAATATTGAGGATTGAGGATTGAGGATTGAGGATTGAGGATTGAGGATTGAAGATTGAGGATTAAGGATTGAGGATTGGGGATTGAGGATCTAGGATTGGAGATTGATTATTGAGGATTGAAAATTGAGGATTGAGGATTGAGGATTGAGAATTGAGAATTGAGGATGAGGACTGAGGGTTGAGGGTTGAGGTTTGGGGAATGCGGATTGAGGATTGAGGATTGAGGATTGAGGATTGAGGATTGAGAATTGAGAATTGAGGATTGAACATTGAGGACCGAGTGTTGAGGGTTGAGTGATTAGAATTGATGTTTGTGGATAGAGATTTGAAGATTGCAGATTGAGCATTGAGTATTGAAAACAGTGAATTGAGGATATTCTATTGAGGATTGAGGATTGACAAATGATTGTTGAGGACTGAGGGCTGAAGATTGATGATTCAGGTTTGAGGATTCGGGACTGAGGTTTGAGGACTGAGGATTGAGGTTTGAGGGTTGAGGATTGAGGATTGAGGATTGACGCTTGAGGATTGAGGATTGAGGATGGAGGATTGAAGAGAGAGGACTGAGTGTTGAGGATTGAGTGTTGAGGATTGATGTTTGAGGATCGAGATTTGATTATCGAATAATGTGGATTGTGTATTGAGCCGTGAGAATTCAGGATATTCTATTCAGTAATGAGAATTGAAGATTGATGGTTGAGTATTGAGGGTTGATGGTTGAGGGTTGTGTGTTGAATATTGAGGATTGAGGATTGAGGATTGAGGATTGAAGAATGAGGATTGAAGATTGAGTATTGATGATTGAAGATTGAGGATTGAGGATTGAGGGTTGAGGATTGAGGACTGAGGATTGAGGATTGATGATTGAACATTGAGGATTGAGGAATGAGGATTGAGGATTGAGGATTGAGGATTGAGGATTGAAGACTGAATATTGTTGATTGAAGATTGAGGATTGAGGATTGAGGGTTGTGGATTGAGGACGAGGACTGAGGGCTGAGTATTTATGTTTGAGGTCTGAGGATTGATGATTGAGTATTGAGAATTGAGGACTGAGGATTCAGGACTGAAGATTGAGGATTGGGTATTGAGGATTGTAGAATCAGGATTGAAGATTGAGTATTGAGGATTGAATATTGAGGATTGAGGGTTGAGTATTGAGGATTGAGAATGAGGGCTGAGGGTTGATGATTGAGGTTTGAGGCCTGAGGACTGAGGATTGAGTGTTGGGCATTGAGGATTCAGGAATGAGGATTGAGGATTGAGGATCGAGGATTGAGGATTCAAGATTGAGTATTGAGGATTGAAGATTGAGGATTGAGTATTGAGGATTCAGGATGGAGGATTGAGGATTGAGGATTGAGGTTTGAAGATTGAGTATTGAGGATTGAAGATTGAGGATTGAGGATTGAGGATTGAGTATTGAGGATTCAGGATGGTGGATTGAGTATTGAGGATTGAGGATTGAGGATTGAGTATTGAGGATTGAAGATTGAGGATTGAGGATTGAGGATTGAGGATTGATGATTGAGGATTGAAGATTGAGTATCGATGATTGAAGGTTGAGGATTGAGGATTGAGGATTGAGGATTGAGGATTGAGGATTGAGGATTGAAGATTGTTTATTGAGGTTTGAGGATTGAGGATTGAGGATTGAGGATTGAGGATTGAGGATTGAAGATTGAGGATTGAGGATTGAGGATTGAAGGTTGAGAATTGAGGGTTGAGGATTGAGGATTGAGGATTGAGGATTGAGGATTGAGGATTGAGGATTGAGGGTTGTGGATTGAGAACGAGGACTGAAGGTTGAGTATTGATGTTTGAGGTCTGAGGATTGAGGATTGAGGATTGAGAATTGAGGATTGAGGATTTGGGATTGAAGATTGAGGCTTGGTTGTTGAGGATTGGAGAATGAGGATTGAAGACTTAAGATTGAGGATTGAGGATTGAAGATTCAGTATTGAGGATTGAAGATTGAGGATTGAGGATTGAGGATTGAGGATTGAGGATTGAGGATTGAGGATTGAGGATTGAGGATTGAAGATTGAGCATTGAGGATTGAAGATTGAAGATTGAGGATTGAGGATCGAGGATTGGGGATTGAAGATTGAGGATTGAGCATTGAGGATTGAGGATTGTGGATTGAGCATTGAAGATTGAATGTTGATGATTGAAGATTGAGGATTGAGGATTGACGATTGACGGTTGAGGATTGAGGATTGAAGATTGAGAATTGAGAATTGAGGATTGAACATTGAGGACTGAGTGTTGAGGGTTGAGTGATTAGAATTGATCTTTGTGGATAGAGATTTGAAGATTGCAGATTGAGCATTGAGTATTGAAAACAGTGAATTGAGGGTATTCTATTGAGGATTGAGGATTGACAAATTATTGTTGAGGACTGAGGTCTGAAGATAGATGACTCAGGTTTGAGGATTCGGGATTGAGGTTTCAGGACTGAGGATTGAGTGTTGAGGATTGAGGATTGAGGATTGACGCTTGAGGATTGAGGATTGAGGATTGACGCTTGAGGATTGAGGATTGAGGATGGAGGATTGAAGAGAGAGGACTGAGTGTTGAGGATTGAGTGTTGAGGATTGATGTTTGAGGATTGAGATTTGATTATTGAATAATGTGGATTGAGTATTGAGCCATGAGAGTTCAGGATATTCTATTGAGTATTGAGAATTGAAGATTGATGGTAGAGTATTGAGGATTGATCGTTGAGGGTTGTGTGTTGAATATTGAGGATTGAGCATTGAGGATTGAGGATTGAAGATTGAGGATTGAAGATTGAGTATTTATGACTGAAGATTGAGGATTGGGGATTGAGGGTTGAGGATTGAGGGTTGTGGATTGAGGACGAGGACTGAGGGCTGAGTATTTATGTTTGAGGTCTGAGGATAGATGATTGAGGATTGAGAATTGAGGATTGAGGATTGAGGGTTGAAGATTGAGGATTGGCTATTGAGGATTGTAGAATCAGGATTGAATATTGAGTATTGAGGATTGAATATTGAGGATTGAGGGTTGAGGATTGAGGATTGAGAATGAGGGCTGAGGGTTGAGGATTGAGGTTTGATGACTGAGAACTGAGGATTGAGGGTTGGGAATTGATGATTGAGGATTGAGGATTGAAGATTGAGGGTTGGGAATTGATGATTGAGGATTGAGGATTGAAGATTGAGGATTGAGGATTGAGGATTGAGGATTGAGGATTGAGGATTCAAGATTGAGCATTGAGGATTGAAGATTGAGGATTGAGAATTGAGGATTGAGGATTGAGTGTTGAGGGTTGAGGATTCAAGATTGAGAATTGAGAATTGAGGATTGAACATTGAGGACTGAGTGTTGAGGGTTGAGTGATTAGAATTGATGTTTGTGGATAGAGATTTGAAGATTGCAGATTGAGCATTGAGTATTGAAAACAGTGAATTGAGGATATTCTATTCAGGATTGAGGATTGACAAATGATTGTTGAGGACTGAGGGCTGAAGATTGATGATTCAGGTTTGAGGATTCGGGATTGAGGTTTGAGGACTTAGGATTGAGGGTTGAGGATTGAGGATTGAGAAATTACGCTTAAATAGTGAGGATTGAGGATGGAGGATTGAAGAGAGAGGACTGAGTGTTGAGGATTGAGTGTTGAGGATTGATATTTGAGGAATGAGATTTGATTACTGAATAATGTGGATTGAGTATTGAGCCATGAGAATTCAGGATATTCTATTGAGTACTGAGAATTGAAGATTGATGGTTGAGTATTGAGGATTGATGGTTGAGGGCTGTGTGTTGAATATTGAGGATTGAGGATTGAGGATTGAGGATTGAAGATTGAGGATTGAAGATTGAGTATTGACGATTGAAGATTGAGGATTGAGGATTGAGGGTTGAGGATTGAGGACTGAGGATTGAGGATTAATGATTGAACATTGAGGATTGAGGATTGAGGATTGAGGATTGAAGACTGAATATTGATGATTGAAGATTGAGGATTGAGGATTGAGGGTTGTGGATTGAGGACGAGGACTGAGGGCTGAGTATTTATGTTTGAGGTCTGAGGATTGATGATTGAGGATTGAGAATTGAGGATTGAGGATTTAGGGTTGAAGATTGAGGATTGGGTATTGAGGATTGTATAATCAGGATTGAAGATTGAGTATTGAGGATTGAATATTGAGGATTGAGGGTTGAGTATTGAGGATTGAGAATGAGGGCTGAGGGTTGAGGATTGAGGTTTGAGGACTGAGGACAGAGGATTGAGGGTTGGGAATTGATGATTGAGGATTGAGGATTGAAGATTGAGGATTGGGTATTGAGGATTGAAGAATGAGAATTGAGGATTGAGGATTGAGGATTGAGGATTGAAGATTGACTATCGAGGATTGGTGATAGAGGATTGAGGATTGATCATTTAGGATTGAGGATTGAGGATTGAGGATTGAAGGTTGAGTATTGAGGATTGAAGATTGTGGATTGAGGATTGAGGATTGAAGATTGGGGACTGACTGTTGAGGGTTGAGTGATGAGAATTGATGTTTGTGGATTGAGATTTGAAGATTGAAGAATGGAGATTGAGTATTGAAAACTGTGAATTCAGGGTATTGTATTGAGGACTGAGGATTGAGGATTGATGGTTGAGTATTGAGGATTGATGGTTGAGGGTTTTGTGTTGAATATTGGGGATTGAGGATTGAGGATTGAGAATTGAGGATTGAAGGTTGAGTGTTGAGGACTGAAGATTGAGGATTGAGGATTGAGGATTGAAGATAGAGGATTGAGGATTTGGGGTTGAAGATTGAGGATTGAGGATTGAAGATTGAAGATTGAGGATTGAGGATTGAGGATTGAGGATTGAGAATTGAGGATTGAGGATTGAGGATTGAGGATTGAGGATTGGGTATTCAGGATTGAGGAATGAGGATTGAGGATTGAGGATCGAGGATTGAGGATTGAAGATTGAGTATTGAGGATTGAAGATTGAGGATTGAGTATTGAGAATTCAGGATGGAGGATTGAGGATTGAGGATTGAGGATTGAAGATTGAGTATTGAGGATTGAAGATTGAGGATTGAGGATTGAGGATTGAGTATTGAGGATTCAGGATGGAGGATTGAGGATTGACGATTGAGGATTGAAGATTGAGTATTGAGGATTGAAGATTGAGGATTGAGGATTGAGGATTGAGGATTGAGGATTGAGGATTGAGGATTGAGGATTGAGAATTCAGGATTGCGGATTGAGGGTTGAAGATTGAGGATTGGGTATTGAGGATTGAAGAATCAGGATTGAAGATTGAGTATTGAGGATTGAATATTGAGGATTGAGGGTTGAGGATTGAGGATTGAGAACGAGGGCTGAGGGTTGAGGATTGAGGTTCGAGGACTGAGGACTGAGGACTGAGGGTTGAGGGTTGAGAATTGAGGATTGAGGATTGAGGATTGAGGATTGAGTATTGAAGATTGAGGATTGATGATTGAGGATTGAGGATTGAGGATTGAGGATTGAGGACTGAGTATTGGAGATTGAGGATTGATGATTGAGGATTGAGTATTGAGGATTGAGAATTGAGGGTTGAAGATTGTTTATTGAGGTTTGTGGATTGAGGATTGGGGATTGAAGATTGAGGATTGAGGATTGAAGATTGAGAATTGAGGGTTGAGGATTGAGGATTGAGGATGAGGACTGGGGGTTGAGGACTGAGGATTGAGGATTGATGATTGAGTATTGAGGATTGAATATCGAGGATTGAGGATTGAGGGTTGTGGATTGAGAACGAGGACTGGTAGTTGAGTATTGATGTTTGAGTTCTGAGGATTGAGGATTGAGGGTTGAGAATTTAGGATTGAGGATTTGGGATCGAAGATTGAGGATTGGGTGTTGAGGACTGGAGAAAGAGGATTGAGGATAGAAGATTGAGGATTGAGGATTGAAGATTGAGTATTGAGGATTGAAGGTTGAGGATTGAGGATTGAGGATTGAGGATTGAGGATTGAGGATTGAGGATTGAAGATTGAGTATTCAGGATTGAAGATTGAGGATTGAGGATTGAAGATTGAGTATTGAGGATTGAAGATTGAGGATTGAGGATGGAGGATTGAAGAGAGAGGACTGAGTGTTGAGGACTGAGTTTTGAGGAATAATGTTTGAGGATTGAGATTTGATTATTGTATATTTTGGATTGAGTATTCAACCATGAGAATGCAGTATAATCTATTGAGAGTTGAGAATTGAGGATTGATGGTTGAGTATTGAGGATGGATGGCTGAGGGTTGTGTGTTGAATATTGAGGATTGAGGATTGAGGATTGAGGATTGAGGATTGAGGATTGAAGATTGAGTATTGATGATTGAATATTGAGGATTGAGGATTGAGGTATGAGGATTCAGGACGAGGACTGACGGTTGAGGATTGAGATTTGAGGATTGAGTATTGAGGATTGAGAATTGAGGGTTGAGGATTGAAGATTGAGGATTGAGGATTGAGGATTGAAGATTGAGGACTGAGTGTTGATGGTTGAGTGATGAGAACTGATGTTTGTGGATTGAGATTTGAAGATTGAAGAATTGGGATTGAGTATTGAAATCTGTGAGTTGAGGATATTCTGTTGAGGATTGAGGATTGACAATTGATCTTTGAGGACTGAGTGCTGAAGATTGAGGATTCAGGGTTGAGGATTCGGGATTCAGGTTTGAGGACTGAGGATTGAGGGTTGAGGATTGAGGATTGAGGATTGACCCTTGAGGATTGAGGGTTGAGCATGGAGGATTGAGGATTGAGGATTGCAGATTGAGTATTGAGGATTGAGGATTGAAAATTGGGGATTGAGGATTGAGGATTGACGATTGAGGATTGGAAATTGAGGATTGGGGACGGAGTGTTGAGGCTTGAGTTATGAGAATTGATGTTTGTGGATTGAGATTTGATGATTGCAGATTGAGTATTGAGTATTGAAAACTGTGAATTGACGATATTCTATTGAGGATTGAGGATTGACAACTGATTGTTGAGGACTGAGGGCTGAAGATTGAGGATTCAGGATTGAGGATTCAGGGTTAAGGTTTGAGGACTGAGGATTGAGGATTGAGGATTGAGTATCGAGGATTGAATGTTGAGGATTGAGGATGGAGGATGAGGGCTGACGGTTGAGGATTGGGGTTTGAGGACTGAGGACTGAGGATTGAGGATTGAGAATTGAGGATTGAGGACTGAGGATTGAGGATTGAGTATTGAAGATTGAGGATTGACGATTGAGGATTGAGGATTGAGGATTGAGGATTGGGGATTGAGTATTGGAGATTGAGGATTGATGATTGAGGATTGAGTATTGAGGATTGAGGATTGAGGATTGAGGTTTGAGGATTGAGGATTGAGGATTGAGGATTGAGGATTGAAGATTGAGTATTCAGGATTGAAGATTGAGGTTTGAGTATTGAGGATCGAGGATTGAGGGTTGAAGATTGAGGATTGAGGATCGAGGATTGAGGATTGAGGATTGAGGATTGAGTATTGAAGATTGAGTGTTGATGATTGAAGATTGAGGATGGCGGATTGAGGGTTCAGGTTTGAGGACGAGGACTGATGGTTGAGGTTTGAGGTTTGAGGATTGAGGATTGAGGATTGAGGACTGAGGATTGAGGATTGAGGATTGAGCATTGAGCATTGAAGATTGAGGACTGGGTATCGAGGATTCAAGATTGAGGATTAAGGATTGATGATTGGGGATTGAGGATCTAGGATTGGAGATTGATTATTGAGGATTGAAGACTGAGGATTGAGGATTGAGGATTGAGAATTGAGCATTGAGAATTGAGAATGTGGACTGAGGGTTGAGGATTGAGGTTTGTGGAACGAGGATTGAGGATTGAGGATTGAGGAGTGAGGATTCACGATTGAGAATTGAAAATTGAGGATTGATGACTGAGGATTGAGGATTGAGGATTGAAGGTTGAGTATTGAGGATTGAATATTGAGGGTTGAGGATTGAGGATTGAGAATTGAGCATTGAGGATTCAGGATTGAAGATTGAGGATTGGGTATTGAGGATTGAAGAATGAGGATTAAGTATTGAGCATTGAGGATTGAGGATTGAAGATTGATGGTAGAGTATTGAGGACTGAGGATTGAGGATTGAAGATTGAGTATTCAGGATTCAGAATTGAGGTTTGAGGACTGAGGATTGAGGATTGAAGATTGAGTATTGAGGATTGAAGGTTGAGGATTGAGGATTGAGGATTGAGTATTGAGGATGAGGTCTGAGGTCTGAGGTTTGAGGTTTGAGGACGGAGGACTGAGGGTTGAGGATTGAGGAATGAGGATGAGGGCTGAGGGTTGAGGATTGTGGTTTGAGTACTCAGGACTGAGGATTGAGGATTGAGAATTGAGGATTGAGGATTGAGGATTGGAGATTGGGGATTGGGTATTGAGGATTGAAGAATGAGGATTGAGGATTGAGGATTGAGGATTCAGCATTGAAGATTGAGTATTGAGGATTGAAGACTGACGATTGAGGACTGAGAATTGAGGATTGAGGATTGAGGATTGAAGATTGATTATTGAGGATTCAGGATGGAGGATTGAGGATTGAGGATTGAGGATTGAAGATTGAGTATTGAGGATTGAAGATTGAGGATTGAGGATTGAGGATTGAGTATTGAGGATTCAGGATGGTGGATTGAGTATTGAGGATTGAGGATTGAAGATTGAGTATTGAGGATTGAAGATTGAGGATTGAGGATTGAGGATTGAGGATTGATGATAGAGGATTGAAGATTGAGTATCGATGATTGAAGGTTGAGGATTGAGGATTGAGGATTGAGGATTGAGGATTGAGGATTGAGGATTGAAGATTGTTTATTGAGGTTTGAGGATTGAGGATTGAGGATTGAGGATTGAGGATTGAGGATTGAAGATTGAGGATTGAGGATTGAGGATTGAAGGTTGAGAATTGAGGGTTGAGGATTGAGGATTGAGGATTGAGGATTGAGGATTGAGGATTGAGGATTGAGGGTTGTGGATTGAGAACGAGGACTGAAGGTTGAGTATTGATGTTTGAGGTCTGAGGATTGAGGATTGAGGATTGAGAATTGAGGATTGAGGATTTGGGATTGAAGATTGAGGCTTGGTTGTTGAGGATTGGAGAATGAGGATTGAAGACTTAAGATTGAGGATTGAGGATTGAAGATTCAGTATTGAGGATTGAAGATTGAGGATTGAGGATTGAGGATTGAGGATTGAGGATTGAGGATTGAGGATTGAGGATTGAGGATTGAAGATTGAGCATTGAGGATTGAAGATTGAAGATTGAGGATTGAGGATCGAGGATTGGGGATTGAAGATTGAGGATTGAGCATTGAGGATTGAGGATTGTGGATTGAGCATTGAAGATTGAATGTTGATGATTGAAGATTGAGGATTGAGGATTGACGATTGACGGTTGAGGATTGAGGATTGAAGATTGAGAATTGAGAATTGAGGATTGAACATTGAGGACTGAGTGTTGAGGGTTGAGTGATTAGAATTGATCTTTGTGGATAGAGATTTGAAGATTGCAGATTGAGCATTGAGTATTGAAAACAGTGAATTGAGGGTATTCTATTGAGGATTGAGGATTGACAAATGATTGTTGAGGACTGAGGTCTGAAGATAGATGACTCAGGTTTGAGGATTCGGGATTGAGGTTTCAGGACTGAGGATTGAGTGTTGAGGATTGAGGATTGAGGATTGACGCTTGAGGATTGAGGATTGAGGATTGACGCTTGAGGATTGCGGATTGAGGATGGAGGATTGAAGAGAGAGGACTGAGTGTTGAGGATTGAGTGTTGAGGATTGATGTTTGAGGATTGAGATTTGATTATTGAATAATGTGGATTGAGTATTGAGCCATGAGAGTTCAGGATATTCTATTGAGTATTGAGAATTGAAGATTGATGGTAGAGTATTGAGGATTGATCGTTGAGGGTTGTGTGTTGAATATTGAGGATTGAGCATTGAGGATTGAGGATTGAAGATTGAGGATTGAAGATTGAGTATTTATGACTGAAGATTGAGGATTGGGGATTGAGGGTTGAGGATTGAGGGTTGTGGATTGAGGACGAGGACTGAGGGCTGAGTATTTATGTTTGAGGTCTGAGGATAGATGATTGAGGATTGAGAATTGAGGATTGAGGATTGAGGGTTGAAGATTGAGGATTGGCTATTGAGGATTGTAGAATCAGGATTGAATATTGAGTATTGAGGATTGAATATTGAGGATTGAGGGTTGAGGATTGAGGATTGAGAATGAGGGCTGAGGGTTGAGGATTGAGGTTTGATGACTGAGAACTGAGGATTGAGGGTTGGGAATTGATGATTGAGGATTGAGGATTGAAGATTGAGGGTTGGGAATTGATGATTGAGGATTGAGGATTGAAGATTGAGGATTGAGGATTGAGGATTGAGGATTGAGGATTGAGGATTCAAGATTGAGCATTGAGGATTGAAGATTGAGGATTGAGAATTGAGGATTGAGGATTGAGTGTTGAGGGTTGAGGATTCAAGATTGAGAATTGAGAATTGAGGATTGAACATTGAGGACTGAGTGTTGAGGGTTGAGTGATTAGAATTGATGTTTGTGGATAGAGATTTGAAGATTGCAGATTGAGCATTGAGTATTGAAAACAGTGAATTGAGGATATTCTATTCAGGATTGAGGATTGACAAATGATTGTTGAGGACTGAGGGCTGAAGATTGATGATTCAGGTTTGAGGATTCGGGATTGAGGTTTGAGGACTTAGGATTGAGGGTTGAGGATTGAGGATTGAGAAATTACGCTTAAATAGTGAGGATTGAGGATGGAGGATTGAAGAGAGAGGACTGAGTGTTGAGGATTGAGTGTTGAGGATTGATATTTGAGGAATGAGATTTGATTACTGAATAATGTGGATTGAGTATTGAGCCATGAGAATTCAGGATATTCTATTGAGTACTGAGAATTGAAGATTGATGGTTGAGTATTGAGGATTGATGGTTGAGGGCTGTGTGTTGAATATTGAGGATTGAGGATTGAGGATTGAGGATTGAAGATTGAGGATTGAAGATTGAGTATTGACGATTGAAGATTGAGGATTGAGGATTGAGGGTTGAGGATTGAGGACTGAGGATTGAGGATTGATGATTGAACATTGAGGATTGAGGATTGAGGATTGAGGATTGAAGACTGAATATTGATGATTGAAGATTGAGGATTGAGGATTGAGGGTTGTGGATTGAGGACGAGGACTGAGGGCTGAGTATTTATGTTTGAGGTCTGAGGATTGATGATTGAGGATTGAGAATTGAGGATTGAGGATTTAGGGTTGAAGATTGAGGATTGGGTATTGAGGATTGTATAATCAGGATTGAAGATTGAGTATTGAGGATTGAATATTGAGGATTGAGGGTTGAGTATTGAGGATTGAGAATGAGGGCTGAGGGTTGAGGATTGAGGTTTGAGGACTGAGGACAGAGGATTGAGGGTTGGGAATTGATGATTGAGGATTGAGGATTGAAGATTGAGGATTGGGTATTGAGGATTGAAGAATGAGGATTGAGGATTGAGGATTGAGGATTGAGGATTGAAGATTGACTATCGAGGATTGGTGATAGAGGATTGAGGATTGATCATTTAGGATTGAGGATTGAGGATTGAGGATTGAAGGTTGAGTATTGAGGATTGAAGATTGTGGATTGAGGATTGAGGATTGAAGATTGGGGACTGACTGTTGAGGGTTGAGTGATGAGAATTGATGTTTGTGGATTGAGATTTGAAGATTGAAGAATGGAGATTGAGTATTGAAAACTGTGAATTCAGGGTATTGTATTGAGGACTGAGGATTGAGGATTGATGGTTGAGTATTGAGGATTGATGGTTGAGGGTTTTGTGTTGAATATTGGGGATTGAGGATTGAGGATTGAGAATTGAGGATTGAAGGTTGAGTGTTGAGGACTGAAGATTGAGGATTGAGGATTGAGGATTGAAGATAGAGGATTGAGGATTTGGGGTTGAAGATTGAGGATTGAGGATTGAAGATTGAAGATTGAGGATTGAGGATTGAGGATTGAGGATTGAGAATTGAGGATTGAGGATTGAGGATTGAGGATTGAGGATTGGGTATTCAGGATTGAGGAATGAGGATTGAGGATTGAGGATCGAGGATTGAGGATTGAAGATTGAGTATTGAGGATTGAAGATTGAGGATTGAGTATTGAGAATTCAGGATGGAGGATTGAGGATTGAGGATTGAGGATTGAAGATTGAGTATTGAGGATTGAAGATTGAGGATTGAGGATTGAGGATTGAGTATTGAGGATTCAGGATGGAGGATTGAGGATTGACGATTGAGGATTGAAGATTGAGTATTGAGGATTGAAGATTGAGGATTGAGGATTGAGGATTGAGGATTGAGGATTGAGGATTGAGGATTGAGGATTGAGAATTCAGGATTGCGGATTGAGGGTTGAAGATTGAGGATTGGGTATTGAGGATTGAAGAATCAGGATTGAAGATTGAGTATTGAGGATTGAATATTGAGGATTGAGGGTTGAGGATTGAGGATTGAGAATGAGGGCTGAGGGTTGAGGATTGAGGTTCGAGGACTGAGGACTGAGGACTGAGGGTTGAGGGTTGAGAATTGAGGATTGAGGATTGAGGATTGAGGATTGAGTATTGAAGATTGAGGATTGATGATTGAGGATTGAGGATTGAGGATTGAGGATTGAGGATTGAGTATTGGAGATTGAGGATTGAAGATTGAGGATTGAGGATGGAGGATTGAAGAGAGAGGACTGAGTGTTGAGGACTGAGTTTTGAGGAATAATGTTTGAGGATTGAGATTTGATTATTGTATATTTTGGATTGAGTATTCAACCATGAGAATTCAGTATAATCTATTGAGTGTTGAGAATTGAGGATTGATGGTTGAGTATTGAGGATGGATGGCTGAGGGTTGTGTGATGAATATTGAGGATTGAGGATTGAGGATTGAGGATTGAGGATTGAGGATTGAAGATTGAGTATTGATGATTGAATATTGAGGATTGAGGATTGAGGTATGAGGATTCAGGACGAGGACTGACGGTTGAGGATTGAGATTTGAGGATTGAGTATTGAGGATTGAGAATTGAGGGTTGAGGATTGAAGATTGAGGATTGAGGATTGAGGATTGAAGATTGAGGACTGAGTGTTGATGGTTGAGTGATGAGAACTGATGTTTGTGGATTGAGATTTGAAGATTGAAGAATTGGGATTGAGTATTGAAATCTGTGAATTGAGGATATTCTGTTGAGGATTGAGGATTGACAATTGATCTTTGAGGACTGAGTGCTGAAGATTGAGGATTCAGGGTTGAGGATTCGGGATTCAGGTTTGAGGACTGAGGATTGAGGGTTGAGGATTGAGGATTGAGACTTGACCCTTGAGGATTGAGGGTTGAGCATGGAGGATTGAGGATTGAGGATTGCAGATTGAGTATTGAGGATTGAGGATTGAAAATTGGGGATTGAGGATTGAGGATTGACGATTGAGGATTGGAAATTGAGGATTGGGGACGGAGTGTTGAGGGTTGAGTTATGAGAATTGATGTTTGTGGATTGAGATTTGATGATTGCAGATTGAGTATTGAGTATTGAAAACTGTGAATTGATGATATTCTATTGAGGATTGAGGATTGACAACTGATTGTTGAGGACTGAGGGCTGAAGATTGAGGATTCAGGATTGAGGATTCAGGGTTAAGGTTTGAGGACTGAGGATTGTGGATTGAGGATTGAGAATTGAAGATTGAGGGTTGAGGATTGAGGATTGAGGATTGAGGATTGAAGATTGAGTATTGAGGATTGAAGGTTGAGGATTGAGGATTGAGGATTGAGGATTGAGTGTTGAGGATTGAGGATTGTAGATTGAGTATTGAGGATTGAAGATTGAGGATTGAGGATTGAGGATTGAGGTTTGAGGATTGAAGACTGAGGATTGGGTATTGAGGATTGAAGAATGAGGATTGAGGATTGAGGACTGAGGATTGAGGATTGAAGATTGAGTATTGAGAATTGAAGTTTGAGGATTGAGGATTGAGTATTCAAGATTGAGTATTTGGCACTGAGGGTTGAAGATTGAGGATTGACTATTGAGGATTGAGGATTGAGGATTGAGGATTGAGGATTGAAGATTGAGGATAGGGTATTGAGGATTGAAGAATGAGGATTGAGGATTGAGGATTGAGGATTGAGGATTGAAGATTGAGTATTGAGGATGGAAGATTGACAACTGAGGATTGAGGATTGAGAATTGAGGATTGAGGATTGAGGATTGAAGTTTGAGTATTGAGGATTGAGTATTCAAGATTGAGGGTTTGGCACTGAGGGTTGAAGATTGAGGATTGACTATTGAGGATTGAGGATTGAGGATTGAGGATTGAGGATTGAAGATTGAGGATTGGGTATTGAGGATTGAAGAATGAGGATTGAGGGTTGAGGATTGAGGATTGAGGATTGAAGATTGAGTATTGAGGATGGAAGATTGACGATTGAGGATTGAGGATTGAGGATTGAGGGTTGAGGATAGAGAATTGAGGATTGAAGATTGAGTATTGAGGATTGAAGATTGAGGATTGAGGATTGAGGAATGAGGATTGAGGATTGAAGATTGAGTATTGAGGATTGAAGATTGATTTTTGAGGATTGAGGAATGAGGATTGAGGATTGAAGATTGAGTATTGAGGATTGAAGATTGAGGTTTGAGGATTGAGGATTGAGAATTGAACATTGAGGATTGAGGATTGACGATTGAGGATTGGGTATTGGGGATTGAAGAATGAGGATTGAGGATTGAGCATTGGGGATTGAGGATTGAAGATTGATGGTAGAGTATTCAGGACTGAGGATTGAGGATTGAGGATTGAGAATTGAGGATTGAGGATTGAGGATTGAAGTTTGAGTATTGAGGATTGAGTATTCAAGATTGAGGGTTTGGCACTGAGGGTTGAAGATTGAGGATTGACTATTGAGGATTGAGGATTGAGGATTGAGGATTGAGGATTGAAGATTGAGGATTGGGTATTGAGGATTGAAGAATGAGGATTGAGGGTTGAGGATTGAGGATTGAGGATTGAAGATTGAGTATTGAGGATGGAAGATTGACGATTGAGGATTGAGGATTGAGGATTGAGGGTTGAGGATAGAGAATTGAGGATTGAAGATTGAGTATTGAGGATTGAAGATTGAGGATTGAGGATTGAGGAATGAGGATTGAGGATTGAAGATTGAGTATTGAGGATTGAAGATTGATTTTTGAGGATTGAGGAATGAGGATTGAGGATTGAAGATTGAGTATTGAGGATTGAAGATTGAGGTTTGAGGATTGAGGATTGAGAATTGAACATTGAGGATTGAGGATTGACGATTGAGGATTGGGTATTGGGGATTGAAGAATGAGGATTGAGGATTGAGCATTGGGGATTGAGGATTGAAGATTGATGGTAGAGTATTCAGGACTGAGGATTGAGGATTGAAGATTGAGTGTTCAGGATTCAGAATTGCGGTTTGAGGACTGAGGATTGAGGATTGAAGATTGAGTATTGAGGATTGAACATTGAGGATTGAGGATTGAGGATTGAGGATTGAGGATGAGGTCTGAGGGCTGAGGTTTGAGGTTTGAGGACGGAGGACTGAGGATTGAGGGTTGAGGATTGAGGATGAGGGCTGAGGGTTGAGTATTGAGGATTGAGGAATGAAGATTGAGGATTGGGGACGGAGTGTTAAGGGTTGAGTGATGAGAATTGATGTTTGTGAATAGAGATTTGAAGATTGCAGATTGA
This sequence comes from Calliopsis andreniformis, assembly GCF_051401765.1. Lineage (NCBI taxonomy): Eukaryota > Metazoa > Arthropoda > Insecta > Hymenoptera > Andrenidae > Calliopsis > Calliopsis andreniformis. The sequence goes on from NW_027480579.1 coordinate 86,540, forward strand.
GTATTGAGTATTGAAAACTGTGAATTGATGATATTCTATTGACGATTGAGGATTGAGGATTGATGATTGAGGATGAGGTCTGAGGGTTCAGGATTGAGGTTTGAGGACTGAGGACTGAGGAATGAGGATTGAGAATTGAGGATTGAGGATTGAGGATTGAAGATTGAGGATTGGGTATTGAGGATTGAAGAATGAGGATTGAGGATTGAGGATTGAGGGTTGAGGATTGAGGATTGAGGATTGATGATTGAGCATTGAAGATTGAGTATTGAGGATGGAAGATTGACGATTGAGGATTGAGGATTGAGGGTTGAGCATTGAGGATTGAGGATTGAGGATTGAGGATTGAAGATTGAGTATTGAGGATTGAAAATTGAGGATTGAGTGTTAGGGATTGAGGATTGAGGATTGAGGATTGAAGATTGAGTATTGAGGATTGAAGATTAAGATTGAGGATTGAGGATTGAGGATTGACAATTGAAGATTGAGGATTGGGGACTGAGTATTGAGGGTTGAGTGATGAGAATTGATGTTTGTGTATAGAGATCTGAAGATTGCAGATTGAGTATTGAGTATTGAAAACTGTGAATCGTGGACGTTCTATTGAGGATTGAGGATTGACAACTGATTGTTGAGGACTCAGGGCTGAAGATTGAGGATTCAGGATTGAGGATTCAGGATTGAGGTTTGAGGACTGAGGCTGGAGGATTGAGGATTGAGGATTGAGAATTGAGAATTGAGGATGAGGATTGAGGACTGAGGATTGAGGATTGAGGATTGAGGATTGAGGATTGAGGATCGAAGACTGAGGATTGGGTATTGAGGATTGAAGATTGAGGACTGATTATTGAGGATTGAGGGTTGAGGATTGAGGATGGAGGATTGAGCATTGAGGATTGAGAATTGAGGATTGAGGATTGAAGATTGAGTGTTGAGCATTGAAGATCGAGGATTGAGGATTGAGGATTGAAGAGAGAGAACTGAGTGTTGAGGATTGAGTATTGAGAATTGATCTTTGGGGATTGAGATTTGATTATTGAATATTGCGGATTGAGTATTGAACCATGAGAATTCAGGATATTCTATTGAGTATTGAGAACTGAGGATTGATGGTTGAGTATTGAGGATTAATGGTTGAGGGTTGTGCGTTGAGTATTGAGGATTGAGGATTGAGGATTGAGGATTGAGGATTGAGGATTGACGATTGAGTATTGAAGATTGAGGATTGATGATTGAGGATTGATGTTTGAGGATTAAGGATTGAGGATTGAGTATTGAAGATTAAGGATTGGGTATAGCGGATTGAACATTGAGGATTGGGTATTGCGGATTGAACATTGAGGATTGAGGGTTGAGGATTGAGGATTGAGGATTGAGGACTGAAGATTGAATATTGATGATTCAAGATTGAGGATTGAGGATTGTGTGTTGTGGATTGAGGACGAGGACTGAGGGTTCAGTATTGATGTTTGAGGTCTGAGGATTGAGGATTGAGGATTGAGAATTGAGGTTTGAGGATTGAGGATTCAAGATTGAGGACTGGGTGTTGAGGATTGAAGAATGAGGATTGAGGATTGAGGATTGAGGATTGAGGATTGAAGATTGAGTATTGAGGATTGAAGGTTGAGGATTGAGGATTGAGGATTGAGGATTGAGTGTTGAGGATTGAGGATTGTAGATTGAGTATTGAGGATTGAAGATTGAGGATTGAGGATTGAGGATTGAGGTTTGAGGATTGAAGACTGAGGATTGGGTATTGAGGATTGAAGAATGAGGATTGAGGATTGAGGACTGAGGATTGAGGATTGAAGATTGAGTATTGAGAATTGAAGTTTGAGGATTGAGGATTGAGTATTCAAGATTGAGTATTTGGCACTGAGGGTTGAAGATTGAGGATTGACTATTGAGGATTGAGGATTGAGGATTGAGGATTGAGGATTGAAGATTGAGGATAGGGTATTGAGGATTGAAGAATGAGGATTGAGGATTGAGGATTGAGGATTGAGGATTGAAGATTGAGTATTGAGGATGGAAGATTGACAACTGAGGATTGAGGATTGAGGATTGAGAATTGAGGATTGAGGATTGAGGATTGAAGATTGAGGATTGGGTATTGATGATTGAAGAATGGGGATTGAGGATTGAGGATTGAGGATTGAGGATTGAAGATTGAGGATTGGGTATTCAGGATTGAAGAATGAGGATTGAGGATTGAGGATTCTGGATTGAAGGTTGAGTATTGAGGATTGAAGTCTAACGATTGAGGATTGAGGATAGAGGATTGAGGATTGAGGATTGAAGATTGACTATTGACGATTGAAAATTGAGGATTGAGGATTGAGTGTTGAGGATTGAGGATTGAGGATTGAAGATTGACGATTGGGGACTGAGTGTTAGATGGTTGAGTGATGAGAATTGATGACTGTGGATAGAGATTTGAAGATTGCAGATTGAGTATTGAGTATTGAAAACTGTGAATTGAAGATATTCTATTCAGGATTGAGGATTGATAACTGATTGTTGAGGACTGAGGGCTGAAGACTGAGGATTCAGGATTGAGGATTCAGGATTGAGGTTTGAGGACTGAGGATTGATGATTGAGGATTGTGGATTGAGGATTGAGAATTGAAGATTGAGGGTTGAGGATTGAGGGTTGTGGATTGAGGACGAGGACTGAGGGTTGAGTATTGATATTTGAGGTCTGAGGTTTGAGGATTGAGGATTGAGAATTGAGGATTGAGGATTGAGGATTGAAGATTGAGGATTGGGTATTGATGATTGAAGAATGAGGATTGAGGATTGAGGATTGAGGATTGAGGATTGAAGATTGAGTATTGAGGATTGAAGTTTGAGTATTGAGGATTGAGTATTCAAGATTGAGGGTTTGGCACTGAGGGTTGAAGATTGAGGATTGACTATTGAGGATTGAAGATTGAGGATTGAAGATTGAGTATTGACGATTGAAGATTGAGGATTGAGGATTGAGGGTTGAGGATTGAGGACTGAGGATTGAGGATTGATGATTGAACATTGAGGATTGAGGATTGAGGATTGAGGATTGAAGACTGAATATTGATGATTGAAGATTGAGGATTGAGGATTGAGGGTTGTGGATTGAGGACGAGGACTGAGGGCTGAGTATTTATGTTTGAGGTCTGAGGATTGATGATTGAGGATTGAGAATTGAGGATTGAGGATTTAGGGTTGAAGATTGAGGATTGGGTATTGAGGATTGTATAATCAGGATTGAAGATTGAGTATTGAGGATTGAATATTGAGGATTGAGGGTTGAGTATTGAGGATTGAGAATGAGGGCTGAGGGTTGAGGATTGAGGTTTGAGGACTGAGGACAGAGGATTGAGGGTTGGGAATTGATGATTGAGGATTGAGGATTGAAGATTGAGGATTGGGTATTGAGGATTGAAGAATGAGGATTGAGGATTGAGGATTGAGGATTGAGGATTGAAGATTGACTATCGAGGATTGGTGATAGAGGATTGAGGATTGATCATTTAGGATTGAGGATTGAGGATTGAGGATTGAAGGTTGAGTATTGAGGATTGAAGATTGTGGATTGAGGATTGAGGATTGAGGATCGAGGATTGAGGATTGAAGATTGAGTATTGAGGATTGAAGATTGAGGATTGAGTATTGAGAATTCAGGATGGAGGATTGAGGATTGAGGATTGAGGATTGAAGATTGAGTATTGAGGATTGAAGATTGAGGATTGAGGATTGAGGATTGAGTATTGAGGATTCAGGATGGAGGATTGAGGATTGACGATTGAGGATTGAAGATTGAGTATTGAGGATTGAAGATTGAGGATTGAGGATTGAGGATTGAGGATTGAGGATTGAGGATTGAGGATTGAGGATTGAGAATTCAGGATTGCGGATTGAGGGTTGAAGATTGAGGATTGGGTATTGAGGATTGAAGAATCAGGATTGAAGATTGAGTATTGAGGATTGAATATTGAGGATTGAGGGTTGAGGATTGAGGATTGAGAATGAGGGCTGAGGGTTGAGGATTGAGGTTCGAGGACTGAGGACTGAGGACTGAGGGTTGAGGGTTGAGAATTGAGGATTGAGGATTGAGGATTGAGGATTGAGTATTGAAGATTGAGGATTGATGATTGAGGATTGAGGATTGAGGATTGAGGATTGAGGATTGAGTATTGGAGATTGAGGATTGAAGATTGAGGATTGAGGATGGAGGATTGAAGAGAGAGGACTGAGTGTTGAGGACTGAGTTTTGAGGAATAATGTTTGAGGATTGAGATTTGATTATTGTATATTTTGGATTGAGTATTCAACCATGAGAATTCAGTATAATCTATTGAGTGTTGAGAATTGAGGATTGATGGTTGAGTATTGAGGATGGATGGCTGAGGGTTGTGTGATGAATATTGAGGATTGAGGATTGAGGATTGAGGATTGAGGATTGAGGATTGAAGATTGAGTATTGATGATTGAATATTGAGGATTGAGGATTGAGGTATGAGGATTCAGGACGAGGACTGACGGTTGAGGATTGAGATTTGAGGATTGAGTATTGAGGATTGAGAATTGAGGGTTGAGGATTGAAGATTGAGGATTGAGGATTGAGGATTGAAGATTGAGGACTGAGTGTTGATGGTTGAGTGATGAGAACTGATGTTTGTGGATTGAGATTTGAAGATTGAAGAATTGGGATTGAGTATTGAAATCTGTGAATTGAGGATATTCTGTTGAGGATTGAGGATTGACAATTGATCTTTGAGGACTGAGTGCTGAAGATTGAGGATTCAGGGTTGAGGATTCGGGATTCAGGTTTGAGGACTGAGGATTGAGGGTTGAGGATTGAGGATTGAGACTTGACCCTTGAGGATTGAGGGTTGAGCATGGAGGATTGAGGATTGAGGATTGCAGATTGAGTATTGAGGATTGAGGATTGAAAATTGGGGATTGAGGATTGAGGATTGACGATTGAGGATTGGAAATTGAGGATTGGGTACGGAGTGTTGAGGGTTGAGTTATGAGAATTGATGTTTGTGGATTGAGATTTGATGATTGCAGATTGAGTATTGAGTATTGAAAACTGTGAATTGATGATATTCTATTGAGGATTGAGGATTGACAACTGATTGTTGAGGACTGAGGGCTGAAGATTGAGGATTCAGGATTGAGGATTCAGGGTTAAGGTTTGAGGACTGAGGATTGTGGATTGAGGATTGAGAATTGAAGATTGAGGGTTGAGGATTGAGGATTGAGGATTGAGGATTGAAGATTGAGTATTGAGGATTGAAGGTTGAGGATTGAGGATTGAGGATTGAGGATTGAGTGTTGAGGATTGAGGATTGTAGATTGAGTATTGAGGATTGAAGATTGAGGATTGAGGATTGAGGATTGAGGTTTGAGGATTGAAGACTGAGGATTGGGTATTGAGGATTGAAGAATGAGGATTGAGGATTGAGGACTGAGGATTGAGGATTGAAGATTGAGTATTGAGAATTGAAGTTTGAGGATTGAGGATTGAGTATTCAAGATTGAGTATTTGGCACTGAGGGTTGAAGATTGAGGATTGACTATTGAGGATTGAGGATTGAGGATTGAGGATTGAGGATTGAAGATTGAGGATAGGGTATTGAGGATTGAAGAATGAGGATTGAGGATTGAGGATTGAGGATTGAGGATTGAAGATTGAGTATTGAGGATGGAAGATTGACAACTGAGGATTGAGGATTGAGGATTGAGAATTGAGGATTGAGGATTGAGGATTGAAGTTTGAGTATTGAGGATTGAGTATTCAAGATTGAGGGTTTGGCACTGAGGGTTGAAGATTGAGGATTGACTATTGAGGATTGAGGATTGAGGATTGAGGATTGAGGATTGAAGATTGAGGATTGGGTATTGAGGATTGAAGAATGAGGATTGAGGGTTGAGGATTGAGGATTGAGGATTGAAGATTGAGTATTGAGGATGGAAGATTGACGATTGAGGATTGAGGATTGAGGATTGAGGGTTGAGGATAGAGAATTGAGGATTGAAGATTGAGTATTGAGGATTGAAGATTGAGGATTGAGGATTGAGGAATGAGGATTGAGGATTGAAGATTGAGTATTGAGGATTGAAGATTGATTTTTGAGGATTGAGGAATGAGGATTGAGGATTGAAGATTGAGTATTGAGGATTGAAGATTGAGGATTGAGGATTGAGGATTGAGAATTGAACATTGAGGATTGAGGATTGACGATTGAGGATTGGGTATTGGGGATTGAAGAATGAGGATTGAGGATTGAGCATTGGGGATTGAGGATTGAAGATTGATGGTAGAGTATTCAGGACTGAGGATTGAGGATTGAGGATTGAGAATTGAGGATTGAGGATTGAGGATTGAAGTTTGAGTATTGAGGATTGAGTATTCAAGATTGAGGGTTTGGCACTGAGGGTTGAAGATTGAGGATTGACTATTGAGGATTGAGGATTGAGGATTGAGGATTGAGGATTGAAGATTGAGGATTGGGTATTGAGCATTGAAGAATGAGGATTGAGGGTTGAGGATTGAGGATTGAGGGTTGAAGATTGAGTATTGAGGATGGAAGATTGACGATTGAGGATTGAGGATTGAGGATTGAGGGTTGAGGATAGAGAATTGAGGATTGAAGATTGAGTATTGAGGATTGAAGATTGAGGATTGAGGATTGAGGAATGAGGATTGAGGATTGAAGATTGAGTATTGAGGATTGAAGATTGATTTTTGAGGATTGAGGAATGAGGATTGAGGATTGAAGATTGAGTATTGAGGATTGAAGATTGAGGTTTGAGGATTGAGGATTGAGAATTGAACATTGAGGATTGAGGATTGACGATTGAGGATTGGGTATTGGGGATTGAAGAATGAGGATTGAGGATTGAGCATTGGGGATTGAGGATTGAAGATTGATGGTAGAGTATTCAGGACTGAGGATTGAGGATTGAAGATTGAGTGTTCAGGATTCAGAATTGCGGTTTGAGGACTGAGGATTGAGGATTGAAGATTGAGTATTGAGGATTGAACATTGAGGATTGAGGATTGAGGATTGAGGATTGAGGATGAGGTCTGAGGGCTGAGGTTTGAGGTTTGAGGACGGAGGACTGAGGATTGAGGGTTGAGGATTGAGGATGAGGGCTGAGGGTTGAGTATTGAGGATTGAGGAATGAAGATTGAGGATTGGGGACGGAGTGTTAAGGGTTGAGTGATGAGAATTGATGTTTGTGAATAGAGATTTGAAGATTGCAGATTGAGTATTGAGTATTGAAAACTGTGAATTGATGATATTCTATTGACGATTGAGGATTGAGGATTGATGATTGAGGATGAGGTCTGAGGGTTCAGGATTGAGGTTTGAGGACTGAGGACTGAGGAATGAGGATTGAGAATTGAGGATTGAGGATTGAGGATTGAAGATTGAGGATTGGGTATTGAGGATTGAAGAATGAGGATTGAGGATTGAGGATTGAGGGTTGAGGATTGAGGATTGAGGATTGATGATTGAGCATTGAAGATTGAGTATTGAGGATGGAAGATTGACGATTGAGGATTGAGGATTGAGGGTTGAGCATTGAGGATTGAGGATTGAGGATTGAGGATTGAAGATTGAGTATTGAGGATTGAAAATTGAGGATTGAGTGTTAGGGATTGAGGATTGAGGATTGAGGATTGAAGATTGAGTATTGAGGATTGAAGATTAAGATTGAGGATTGAGGATTGAGGATTGACAATTGAAGATTGAGGATTGGGGACTGAGTATTGAGGGTTGAGTGATGAGAATTGATGTTTGTGTATAGAGATCTGAAGATTGCAGATTGAGTATTGAGTATTGAAAACTGTGAATCGTGGACGTTCTATTGAGGATTGAGGATTGACAACTGATTGTTGAGGACTCAGGGCTGAAGATTGAGGATTCAGGATTGAGGATTCAGGATTGAGGTTTGAGGACTGAGGCTGGAGGATTGAGGATTGAGGATTGAGAATTGAGAATTGAGGATGAGGATTGAGGACTGAGGATTGAGGATTGAGGATTGAGGATTGAGGATTGAGGATCGAAGACTGAGGATTGGGTATTGAGGATTGAAGATTGAGGACTGATTATTGAGGATTGAGGGTTGAGGATTGAGGATGGAGGATTGAGCATTGAGGATTGAGAATTGAGGATTGAGGATTGAAGATTGAGTGTTGAGCATTGAAGATCGAGGATTGAGGATTGAGGATTGAAGAGAGAGAACTGAGTGTTGAGGATTGAGTATTGAGAATTGATCTTTGGGGATTGAGATTTGATTATTGAATATTGCGGATTGAGTATTGAACCATGAGAATTCAGGATATTCTATTGAGTATTGAGAACTGAGGATTGATGGTTGAGTATTGAGGATTAATGGTTGAGGGTTGTGCGTTGAGTATTGAGGATTGAGGATTGAGGATTGAGGATTGAGGATTGAGGATTGACGATTGAGTATTGAAGATTGAGGATTGATGATTGAGGATTGATGTTTGAGGATTAAGGATTGAGGATTGAGTATTGAAGATTAAGGATTGGGTATAGCGGATTGAACATTGAGGATTGGGTATTGCGGATTGAACATTGAGGATTGAGGGTTGAGGATTGAGGATTGAGGATTGAGGACTGAAGATTGAATATTGATGATTCAAGATTGAGGATTGAGGATTGTGTGTTGTGGATTGAGGACGAGGACTGAGGGTTCAGTATTGATGTTTGAGGTCTGAGGATTGAGGATTGAGGATTGAGAATTGAGGTTTGAGGATTGAGGATTGAAGATTGAGGACTGGGTGTTGAGGATTGAAGAATGAGGATTGAGGATTGAGGATTGAGGATTGAGGATTGAAGATTGAGTATTGAGGATTGAAGGTTGAGGATTGAGGATTGAGGATTGAGGATTGAGTGTTGAGGATTGAGGATTGTAGATTGAGTATTGAGGATTGAAGATTGAGGATTGAGGATTGAGGATTGAGGTTTGAGGATTGAAGACTGAGGATTGGGTATTGAGGATTGAAGAATGAGGATTGAGGATTGAGGACTGAGGATTGACGATTGAAGATTGAGTATTGAGAATTGAAGTTTGAGGATTGAGGATTGAGTATTCAAGATTGAGTATTTGGCACTGAGGGTTGAAGATTGAGGATTGACTATTGAGGATTGAGGATTGAGGATTGAGGATTGAGGATTGAAGATTGAGGATAGGGTATTGAGGATTGAAGAATGAGGATTGAGGATTGAGGATTGAGGATTGAGGATTGAAGATTGAGTATTGAGGATGGAAGATTGACAACTGAGGATTGAGGATTGAGGATTGAGAATTGAGGATTGAGGATTGAGGATTGAAGATTGAGGATTGGGTATTGATGATTGAAGAATGGGGATTGAGGATTGAGGATTGAGGATTGAGGATTGAAGATTGAGGATTGGGTATTCAGGATTGAAGAATGAGGATTGAGGATTGAGGATTCTGGATTGAAGGTTGAGTATTGAGGATTGAAGTCTAACGATTGAGGATTGAGGATAGAGGATTGAGGATTGAGGATTGAAGATTGACTATTGACGATTGAAAATTGAGGATTGAGGATTGAGTGTTGAGGATTGAGGATTGAGGATTGAAGATTGACGATTGGGGACTGAGTGTTAGAGGGTTGAGTGATGAGAATTGATGACTGTGGATAGAGATTTGAAGATTGCAGATTGAGTATTGAGTATTGAAAACTGTGAATTGAAGATATTCTATTCAGGATTGAGGATTGATAACTGATTGTTGAGGACTGAGGGCTGAAGACTGAGGATTCAGGATTGAGGATTCAGGATTGAGGTTTGAGGACTGAGGATTGATGATTGAGGATTGTGGATTGAGGATTGAGAATTGAAGATTGAGGGTTGAGGATTGAGGGTTGTGGATTGAGGACGAGGACTGAGGGTTGAGTATTGATATTTGAGGTCTGAGGTTTGAGGATTGAGGATTGAGAATTGAGGATTGAGGATTGAGGATTGAAGATTGAGGATTGGGTATTGATGATTGAAGAATGAGGATTGAGGATTGAGGATTGAGGATTGAGGATTGAAGATTGAGTATTGAGGATTGAAGTTTGAGTATTGAGGATTGAGTATTCAAGATTGAGGGTTTGGCACTGAGGGTTGAAGATTGAGGATTGACTATTGAGGATTGAGGATTGAGGATTGAGGATTGAGGATTGAGGATTGAAGATTGAGCATTGAGGATTGAAGATTGAGGATTGAGGATTGAGGATCGAGGATTGAGGATTGAAGATTGAGGATTGAGCATTGAGGATTGAGGATTGTGGATTGAGGATTGAATATTGAATATTGATGATTGAAGATTGTGGATTGAGGATTGAGGATTGAGGGTTGAGGATTGAGGATTGAAGATTGAGAATTGAGAATTGAGGATTGAACATTGAGGACTGAGTGTTGAGGGTTGAGTGATTAGAATTGATGTTTGTGGATAGAGATTTGAAGATTGCAGATTGAGCATTGAGTATTGAAAACAGTGAATTGAGGATATTCTATTGAGGATTGAGGATTGACAAATGATTGTTGAGGACTGAGGGCTGAAGATTGATGGTTCAGGTTTGAGGATTCGGGATTGAGGTTTGAGGACTGAGGATTGAGGGTTGAAGATTGAGGATTGAGGATTGACGCTTGAGGATTGAGGATTGAGGATGGAGGATTGAAGAGAGAGGACTGAGTGTTGAGGATTGAGTGTTGAGGATTGATGTTTGAGGATTGAGATTTGATTATTGAATAATGTGGATTGAGTATTGAGCCATGAGAATTCAGGATATTCTATTGAGTATTGAGAATTGAAGATTGATGGTTGAGTATTGAGGATTCATGGTTGAGGGCTGTGTGTTGAATAGTGAGGATTGAGGATTGAGGATTGAGGATTGAAGATTGAGGATTGAAGATTGAGTATTGATGATTGAAGATTGAGGATTGAGGATTGAGGGTTGAGGATTGAGGACTGAGGATTGAGGATTGATGATTGAACATTGAAAATTGAGGAATGAGGATTGAGGATTGAGGATTGAGGATTGAGGATTGAGGATTGAGGGTTGAGGATTGAGGATTGAGGATTGAGGATTGAGGATTGAGGATTGAGGATTGAGGATTGAAGATTGAGCATTGAGGACTGAAGATTGAGGATTGAGGATTGATCATTTAGGATTGAGGATAGAGAATTGAGGATTGAAGGTTGAGTATTGAGGATTGGAGATTGAGGATTGAGGATTGAGGATTGAAGATGGAGGATTGAGGATTTGGGGTTGAAGATTGAGGATTGAGGATTGAAGATTGAAGATTGAGGATTGAGGATTGAGGATTGAGGGTTGAGGATTGAGGATTGAGGATTGAGGATTGAGGATTGAGGATTGAGGATTGAGGATTGAAGATTGAGCATTGAGGATTGAAGATTGAGGATTGAGGATTGAGGATCGAGGATTGAGGATTGAAGATTGAGTATTGAGCATTGAGGATTGAGGATTGTGGATTGAGGATTGAAGATTGAATATTGATGATTGAAGATTGAGGATTGAGGATTGAGGATTGAGGATTGAGGATTGAAGATTGAGTGTTGAGCATTGAAGATCGAGGATTGAGGATTGAGGATTGAAGAGAGAGAACTGAGTGTTGAGGATTGAGTATTGAGAATTGATCTTTGGGGATTGAGATTTGATTATTGAATATTGCGGATTGAGTATTGAACCATGAGAATTCAGGATATTCTATTGAGTATTGAGAACTGAGGATTGATGGTTGAGTATTGAGGATTAATGGTTGAGGGTTGTGCGTTGAGTATTGAGGATTGAGGATTGAGGATTGAGGATTGAGGATTGAGGATTGACGATTGAGTATTGAAGATTGAGGATTGATGATTGAGGATTGATGATTGAGGATTAAGGATTGAGGATTGAGTATTGAAGATTAAGGATTGGGTATTGCGGATTGAACATTGAGGATTGGGTATTGCGGATTGAACATTGAGGATTGAGGGTTGAGGATTGAGGATTGAGGATTGAGGACTGAAGATTGAATATTGATGATTGAAGATTGAGGATTGAGGATTGTGTGTTGTGGATTGAGGACGAGGACTGAGGGTTCAGTATTGATGTTTGAGGTCTGAGGATTGAGGATTGAGGATTGAGAATTGAGGGTTGAGGATTGAGGATTGAAGATTGAGGACTGGGTGTTGAGGATTGAAGAATGAGGATTGAGGATTGAGGATTGAGGATTGAGGATTGAAGATTGAGTATTGAGGATTGAAGGTTGAGGATTGAGGATTGAGGATTGAGGATTGAGTGTTGAGGATTGAGGATTGTAGATTGAGTATTGAGGATTGAAGATTGAGGATTGAGGATTGAGGATTGAGGTTTGAGGATTGAAGACTGAGGATTGGGTATTGAGGATTGAAGAATGAGGATTGAGGATTGAGGACTGAGGATTGAGGATTGAAGATTGAGTATTGAGAATTGAAGTTTGAGGATTGAGGATTGAGTATTCAAGATTGAGTATTTGGCACTGAGGGTTGAAGATTGAGGATTGACTATTGAGGATTGAGGATTGAGGATTGAGCATTGAGGATTGAAGATTGAGGATAGGGTATTGAGGATTGAAGAATGAGGATTGAGGATTGAGGATTGAGGATTGAGGTTTGAAGATTGAGTATTGAGGATGGAAGATTGACAACTGAGGATTGAGCATTGAGGATTGAGAATTGAGGATTGAGGATTGAGGATTGAAGATTGAGGATTGGGTATTGATGATTGAAGAATGGGTATTGAGGATTGAGGACTGAGGATTGAGGATTGAAGATTGAGGATTGGGTATTCAGGATTGAAGAATGAGGATTGAGGATTGAGGATTCTGGATTGAAGGTTGAGTATTGAGGATTGAAGTCTAACGATTGAGGATTGAGGATAGAGGATTGAGGATTGAGGATTGAAGATTGACTATTGACGATTGAAAATTGAGGATTGAGGATTGAGTGTTGAGGATTGAGGATTGAGGATTGAAGATTGAGGATTGGGGACTGAGTGTTAGAGGGTTGAGTGATGAGAATTGATGACTGTGGATAGAGATTTGAAGATTGCAGATTGAGTATTGAGTATTGAAAACTGTGAATTGAAGATATTCTATTCAGGATTGAGGATTGATAACTGATTGTTGAGGACTGAGGGCTGAAGACTGAGGATTCAGGATTGAGGATTCAGGATTGAGGTTTGAGGACTGAGGATTGATGATTGAGGATTGTGGATTGAGGATTGAGAATTGAAGATTGAGGGTTGAGGATTGAGGGTTGTGGATTGAGGACGAGGACTGAGGGTTGAGTATTGATATTTGAGGTCTGAGGTTTGAGGATTGAGGATTGAGAATTGAGGATTGAGGATTGAGGATTGAAGATTGAGGATTGGGTATTGATGATTGAAGAATGAGGATTGAGGATTGAGGATTGAGGATTGAGGATTGAAGATTGAGTATTGAGGATTGAAGTTTGAGTATTGAGGATTGAGTATTCAAGATTGAGGGTTTGGCACTGAGGGTTGAAGATTGAGGATTGACTATTGAGGATTGAGGATTGAGGATTGAGGATTGAGGATTGAGGATTGAAGATTGAGCATTGAGGATTGAAGATTGAGGATTGAGGATTGAGGATCGAGGATTGAGGATTGAAGATTGAGGATTGAGCATTGAGGATTGAGGATTGTGGATTGAGGATTGAATATTGAATATTGATGATTGAAGATTGTGGATTGAGGATTGAGGATTGAGGGTTGAGGATTGAGGATTGAAGATTGAGAATTGAGAATTGAGGATTGAACATTGAGGACTGAGTGTTGAGGGTTGAGTGATTAGAATTGATGTTTGTGGATAGAGATTTGAAGATTGCAGATTGAGCATTGAGTATTGAAAACAGTGAATTGAGGATATTCTATTGAGGATTGAGGATTGACAAATGATTGTTGAGGACTGAGGGCTGAAGATTGATGGTTCAGGTTTGAGGATTCGGGATTGAGGTTTGAGGACTGAGGATTGAGGGTTGAGGATTGAGGATTGAGGATTGACGCTTGAGGATTGAGGATTGAGGATGGAGGATTGAAGAGAGAGGACTGAGTGTTGAGGATTGAGTGTTGAGGATTGATGTTTGAGGATTGAGATTTGATTATTGAATAATGTGGATTGAGTATTGAGCCATGAGAATTCAGGATATTCTATTGAGTATTGAGAATTGAAGATTGATGGTTGAGTATTGAGGATTCATGGTTGAGGGCTGTGGGTTGAATAGTGAGGATTGAGGATTGAGGATTGAGGATTGAAGATTGAGGATTGAAGATTGAGTATTGATGATTGAAGATTGAGGATTGAGGATTGAGGGTTGAGGATTGAGGACTGAGGATTGAGGATTGATGATTGAACATTGAAAATTGAGGAATGAGGATTGAGGATTGAGGATTGAGGATTGAGGATTGAGGATTGAGGGTTGAGGATTGAGGATTGAGGATTGAGGATTGAGGATTGAGGATTGAGGATTGAGGATTGAAGATTGAGCATTGAGGATTGAAGATTGAGGATTGAGGATTGATCATTTAGGATTGAGGATAGAGAATTGAGGATTGAAGGTTGAGTATTGAGGATTGGAGATTGAGGATTGAGGATTGAGGATTGAAGATGGAGGATTGAGGATTTGGGGTTGAAGATTGAGGATTGAGGATTGAAGATTGAAGATTGAGGATTGAGGATTGAGGATTGAGGGTTGAGGATTGAGGATTGAGGATTGAGGATTGAGAATTGAGGATTGAGGATTGAGGATTGAAGATTGAGCATTGAGGATTGAAGATTGAGGATTGAGGATTGAGGATCGAGGATTGAGGATTGAAGATTGAGTATTGAGCATTGAGGATTGAGGATTGTGGATTGAGGATTGAAGATTGAATATTGATGATTGAAGATTGAGGATTGAGGATTGAGGATTGAGTATTGAGGATGAGGTCTGAGGGCTGAGGTTTGAGGTTTGAGGTTTGAGGACGGAGGACTGAGGGTTGAGGATTGAGGAATGAGGATGAGGGCTGAGGGTTGAGGATTGTGGTTTGAGGACTGAGGACTGAGGATTGAGGATTGAGAATTGAGGATTGAGGATTGAGGATTGAAGATTGAGGATTGAGAATTGTGGATTGACGATTGAGGATTGAAGATTGATTATTGAGGATTGAAAATTGAGGATTGAGGATTGAGGATTGACGATGAGGGCTGAGGGCGGAGGATTGAGGTTTGAGGACTGAGGACTGAGGATTGAGGATTGAGAATTGTGGATAGAGGATTGGCGATTGAAGATTGAGGATTGGGTATTGAGGATTGAGTATTGAAGATTGAGGGTTGGGTATTGCGGATTGAACATTGAGGATTGAGGATTGAGGATTGAGGATTGAGGATTGCGGACTGAAGATTGAATATTGATGATTGAAGGTTGAGGATTGAGGATCGAGGGTTGTGGATTGAGGACTGAAGATTGAGGACTGGGTGTTGAGGATTGAAGAATGAGGATAGAGGATTGAGGATTGAGGATTGAGGATTGAGGATTGAAGATTGAGTATTGAGGATTGAAGATTGAGGATTGAGGATGGAGGATTGAAGAGAGAGGACTGAGTGTTGAGGACTGAGTTTTGAGAATTAATGTTTGAGGATTGAGATTTGATTATTGTATATTTTGGATTGAGTATTCAACCATGAGAATTCAGTATAATCTATTGAGTGTTGAGAATTGAGGATTGATGGTTGAGTATTGAGGATGGATGGCTGAGGGTTGTGTGTTGAATATTGAGGATTGAGGATTGAGGATTGAGGATTGAGGATTGAGGATTGAAGATTGAGTATTGAGGATTGAGGATTGAAAATTGGGGATTGAGGATTGAGGATTGACGATTGAGGATTGGAAATTGAGGGTTGGGGACGGAGTGTTGAGGGTTGAGTTATGAGAATTGATGTTTGTGGATTGAGATTTGAAGATTGCAGATTGAGTATTGAGTATTGAAAACTGTGAATTGATGATATTCTATTGAGGATTGAGGATTGACAACTGATTGTTGAGGACTGAGGGCTGAAGATTGATGATTCAGGTTTGAGGATTCGGGATTGAGGTTTGAGGACTGAGGATTGAGGGTTGAGGATTGAGGATTGAGGATTGACGCTTGAGGATTGAGGATTGAGGATGGAGGATTGAAGAGAGAGGACTGAGTGTTGAGGATTGAGTGTTGAGGATTGATGTTTGAGGATTGAGATTTGATTATTGAATAATGTGGATTGAGTATTGAGCCATGAGAGTTCAGGATATTCTATTGAGTATTGAGAATTGAAGATTGATGGTTGAGTATTGAGGATTCATGGTTGAGGGCTGTGTCTTGAATAGTGAGGATTGAGGATTGAGGATTGAGGATTGAAGATTGAGGATTGAAGATTGAGTATTGATGATTGAAGATTGAGGATTGAGGATTGAGGGTTGAGGATTGAGGACTGAGGATTGAGGATTGATGATTGAACATTGAAAATTGAGGAATGAGGATTGAGGATTGAGGATTGAGGATTGAGGATTGAGGATTGAGGGTTGAGGATTGAGGATTGAGGATTGAGGATTGAGGATTGAGGATTGAGGATTGAGGATTGAAGATTGAGCATTGAGGATTGAAGATTGAGGATTGAGGATTGATCATTTAGGATTGAGGATAGAGAATTGAGGATTGAAGGTTGAGTATTGAGGATTGGAGATTGAGGATTGAGGATTGAGGATTGAGGATTGAAGATGGAGGATTGAGGATTTGGGGTTGAAGATTGAGGATTGAGGATTGAAGATTGAAGATTGAGGATTGAGGATTGAGGATTGAGGGTTGAGGATTGAGGATTGAGGATTGAGGATTGAGGATTGAGGATTGAGGATTGAGGATTGAAGATTGAGCATAGAGGATTGAAGATTGAGGATTGAGGATTGAGGATCGAGGATTGAGGATTGAAGATTGAGTATTGAGCATTGAGGATTGAGGATTGTGGATTGAGGATTGAAGATTGAATATTGATGATTGAAGATTGAGGATTGAGGATTGAGGATTGAGTATTGAGGATGAGGTCTGAGGGCTGAGGTTTGAGGTTTGAGGTTTGAGGACGGAGGACTGAGGGTTGAGGATTGAGGAATGAGGATGAGGGCTGAGGGTTGAGGATTGTGGTTTGAGGACTGAGGACTGAGGATTGAGGATTGAGAATTGAGGATTGAGGATTGAGTATTGAAGATTGAGGATTGAGAATTGTGGATTGACGATTGAGGATTGAAGATTGATTATTGAGGATTGAAAATTGAGGATTGAGGATTGAGGATTGACGATGAGGGCTGAGGGCGGAGGATTGAGGTTTGAGGACTGAGGACTGAGGATTGAGGATTGAGAATTGTGGATAGAGGATTGGGGATTGAAGATTGAGGATTGGGTATTGAGGATTGAGTATTGAAGATTGAGGGTTGGGTATTGCGGATTGAACATTGAGGATTGAGGATTGAGGATTGAGGATTGAGGATTGCGGACTGAAGATTGAATATTGATGATTGAAGGTTGAGGATTGAGGATCGAGGGTTGTGGATTCAGGACTGAAGATTGAGGACTGGGTGTTGAGGATTGAAGAATGAAGATAGAGGATTGAGGATTGAGGATTGAGGATTGAGGATTGAAGATTGAGTATTGAGGATTGAAGATTGAGGATTGAGGATGGAGGATTGAAGAGAGAGGACTGAGTGTTGAGGACTGAGTTTTGAGAATTAATGTTTGAGGATTGAGATTTGATTATTGTATATTTTGGATTGAGTATTCAACCATGAGAATTCAGTATAATCTATTGAGTGTTGAGAATTGAGGATTGATGGTTGAGTATTGAGGATGGATGGCTGAGGGTTGTGTGTTGAATATTGAGGATTGAGGATTGAGGATTGAGGATTGAGGATTAAGGATTGAAGATTGAGTATTGAGGATTGAGGATTGAAAATTGGGGATTGAGGATTGAGGATTGACGATTGAGGATTGGAAATTGAGGGTTGGGGACGGAGTGTTGAGGGTTGAGTTATGAGAATTGATGTTTGTGGATTGAGATTTGAAGATTGCAGATTGAGTATTGAGTATTGAAAACTGTGAATTGATGATATTCTATTGAGGATTGAGGATTGACAACTGATTGTTGAGGACTGAGGGCTGAAGATTGAGGATTCAGGATTGAGGATTCAGGATTAAGGTTTGAGGACTGAGGATTGAGGATTGATGATTGAGTATCGAGGATTGAATGTTGAGGATTGAGGATGGAGGATGAGAGCTGACGGTTGAGGATTGGGGTTTGAGGACTGAGGACTGAGGATTGAGGATTGAGAATTGAGGATTGAGGACTGAGGATTGAAGATTGAGGATTGGGTATTGAGGATTGAAGAATGAGGATTGAGTATTCAGGATTGAAGATTGACAATCGAGGATTGAGAATTGAGGATTGAGGATTGAGGATTGAGGAGTGAAGATTGAGTATTGAGGATTGAAGGTTGAGGATTGTCGATTGAGGACTGAGGATTGAGGAATGAATATTGAGGACTGGGGACTGAGTGTTGAGGGTTGAGTGATGAGAATTGATGTTTGTGGACAGAGATTCGAGCATTGCAGATTGAAAACTGAGTATTGAACACTGTGAATTGATGATATTCTATTGAGGATTGAGGATTGACAACTGATTGTTGAGGACTGTGTGCTGAAGATTGAGGATTCAGGATTGAGGATACAGGATTGAGGTTTGAGGACAGAGGATTGAGGATTGAAGATTGAGGATTGAGGATTGAAGATTGAGGATTGGGTAATGAGGATTGAACATTGAGGATTGAGGATTGAGTATTCAGGATTGAGGATTGAGGATCGAAGGTTGAATATTGATGAATGAAGATTGAGGATTGAGGATCGAGGGTTGTGGATTGAGGATTGAAGATTGAGTACTGGGTGTTGAGGATTGAAGAATGAGGATTGAGGATTGAGGATTGAGGATTGAGGATTGAGGATTGAAGATTGAGTATTGAGGATTGAAGATTGAGTATTGAGGATGGAGGATTGAAGAGAGAGGACTGAGTGTTGAGGACTGAGTTTTGAGAATTAATGTTTGAGGATTGAGATTTGATTATTGTATATTTTGGATTGAGTATTCAACCATGAGAATTCAGTATAATCTATTGAGTGTTGAGAATTGAGGATTCATGGTTGAGTATTGAGGATGGATGGCTGAGGGTTGTGTGTTGAATATTGAGGATTGAGGATTGAGGATTGAGGATTGAGGATTGAGGATTGAAGATTGAGTATTGAGGATTGAGTATTGAAAATTGGGGATTGAGGATTGAGGATTGACGATTGAGGATTGGAAATTGAGGATTGGGGACGGAGTGTTGAGGGTTGATTTATGAGAATTGATGTTTGTGGATTGAGATTTGAAGATTGCAGATTGAGTATTGAGTATTGAAAACTGTGAATTGATGATATTCTATTGAGGATTGAGGATTGACAACTGATTGTTGAGGACTGAGGGCTGAAGATTGAGGATTCAGGATTGAGGATTCAGGATTAAGGTTTGAGGACTGAGGATTGAGGATTCATGATTGAGTATCGAGCATTGAATGTTGAGGATTGAGGATGGAGGATTGAGAATTGAGGATTGAGGACTGAGGATTGAAGATTGAGGATTGGGTATTGAGGATTGAAGATTGAGGATTGAGGATTGAGGATTGAGGATTGGGTATTGAGGATTGAGGAATGAGGATTGAGGATTGAGGATCGAGGATTGAGGATTGAAGATTGAGTATTGAGGATTGAAGGTTGAGGATTGAGTATTGAGGATTCAGGATGGAGGATTGAGGATTGAGGATTGAGGATTGAAGATTGAGTATTGAGGATTGAGGATTGAGGATTGAGGATTGAGGATTGAGTATTGAGGATTCAGGATGGAGGATTGAGGATTGACGATTGAGGACTGAAGATTGAGTATTGAGGATTGAAGATTGAGGATTGAGGATTGAGGATTGAGGATTGAGGATTGAGGATTGAAGATTGAGTATCGATGATTGAAGGTTGAGGATTGAGGATTGAGGGTTGAGGATTGAGGACGAGGACTGACGGTTGAGGATTGAGGTTTGAAGGTTGAGGATTGAGGATTGAGGACAGGGGACTGAGGATTGAGGATTGAGCATTGAGGATTGAAGATTGAGGACTGGGGATTGAGGATTGAAGATTGAGGATTAAGGATTGAGGATTGGGGATTGAGGATCTAGGATTGGAGATTGATTATTGAGGATTGAAGATTGAGGATTGAGGATTGAGGATTGAAGATTGTGTATTGAGGTTTGAGTATTGAGTATTGAGGATTAAGGATTGAGGATTGAGGATTGAAGATTGAGGATTGAGGATTGATGATTGAGAATTGAGGGTTGAGGATTGAGGTTTGAAGATGAGGACTGAGGGTTGGGGACTGAGGATTGAGGATTGATGATTGAGTATTGAGGATTGAAGGTTGAGGATTGAGGATTGAGGATTGAGGATTGAGGATGAGGGCTGAGGATTGAGGATTGAGGATTCAGGATTGAAGATTGAGTATTGAGGATTGAAGACTGACGATTGAGGATTGAGAATTGAGGATTGAGGATTGAGGATTGAAGATTGATTATTGAGGATTGAAAATTGAGGATTGAGGATTGAGGATTGACGATGAGGGCTAAGGGCGGAGGATTGAGGTTTGAGGACTGAGGACTGAGGATTGAGGTTTGAGAGTTGAGGATTGAGGATTGGGGATTGAAGATTGAGGATTGGGTATTGAGGATTGAGTATTGAAGATTGAGGGTTGGGTATTGCGGATTGAACATTGAGGAATGAGGATTGAGGATTGAGGATTGAGGATTGCGGACTGAAGATTGAATATTGATGATTGAAGATTGAGGATTGAGGATCGAGGGTTGTGGATTGAGGATTGAAGATTGAGCACTGGGTGTTGAGGATTGAAGAATGAGGATAGAGGATTGAGGATTGAAGATTGAGGATTGAGGATGGAGGATTGAAGAGAGAGGACTGAGCGTTGAGGACTGAGTTTTGAGCATTAATGTTTGAGGATTGAGATTTGATTATTGTATATTTTGGATTGAGTATTCAACCATGAGAATTCAGTATAATCTATTGAGTGTTGAGAATTGAGGATTGATGGTTGAGTATTGAGGATGGATGGCTGAGGGTTGTGTGTTGAATATTGAGGGTGGAGGATTGAGGATTGAGGATTGAGGATTGAGGATTGAGGATTGAAGATTGAGTATTGATGATTGAATATTGAGGATTGAGGATTGAAGTATGAGGATTCAGGACGAGGACTGACGGTTGAGGATTGAGATTTGAGGATTGAGTATTGAGGATTGAGAATTGAGGATTGAGGATTGAAGTTTGAGGATTGAGGATTGAGGATTGAAGATTGAGGATTGTGGACTGAGGATTGCAGATTGAGTATTGAGGATTGAAGACTGACGATTGGGGATTGAGGATTGAGGATTGGGGACTGAGGATTGAGGATTGAGGATTGAGTATTGAGGATTGAAGATTGAGGATTGAGGATTGAGGATTGAGGATTGAGGATTGAAGATTGAGGATTGTGGACTGAGTGTTGAGGGTTCAGTGATGAGAATTGATGTTTGTGGATAGAGATTTGAAGATTGCAGATTGTGTATTGAGTATTGAAAACTGTGAATTGATGATATTGTATTGAGAATTGAGAATTGACAACTGATTATTGAGGACTGAGGTCTGAAGATTGAGGATTCAGGATTGAAGATTCAGGATTGAGGTTTGAGGACCGAGGATTGAGGATTGAAGGTTGAGGTTTGAGGATTGAGGATTGAGGGTGGAGGATGAGGGCTGAGGGTTGAGGATTGAGGTTTGAGTATTGAATACTGAGAATTCAGGATATTCTATTGAGTATTGAGAATTGAGGATTGATGGTTGAGTATTGAGGATTGAGGATTGAGGATTGAGGATTGAGTATTGAAGAGTGAGGATTGATGATTGAGGATTGAGGATTGAAGATTGAGGATTGAGGATTGAGGATTGAGGATTGAAGATTGTGTATTGAGTATTGAGGAATCAGTATTGAGGAATGAAAATTGACAATTGAGGATTGAGGATTGAACATTGAGGACTGAGTGCTGAGGGTTGGGTGATGAGAATTGATGTTTGTGGATAGAGGTTGGTAGGTTGCAGATTGAGTATTGAGTATTGAAAACTGTGAATTGAGGATATTCTATTGAGGATTGAGGATTGACTACTGATTGTTGAGGACTGCGAGCTGAAGGTTGAGGATTCAGGATTGAGAATTCAGAATTAAGGTTTGAGGACTGAGGATTGAAGATTGAGTATTGAGGATTGAAGATTGAGGATTGAGGATTGAGGATTGAGGACTGAGGATGAGGGCTGAGCGTTGAGAATTGAGGATTGAGGGTTGAGGACTGAAGAATGAGGATTGGGTATTGAGGATTGAAGAATGAGGATTGAGGATTGAGGATTGAGGATTGAGGATTGATGATTGAGTATTGAGGATTGAAGACAGACGATTGAGGATTGAGGATTGAGGATTCAGGATTGAGGATTGAAGATTGAGTATTCAGGATTGAAGATTGAGGATTGAGGATCGAGGCTTGAGGATTGAGTATTGAGGATTGAAGATTGAGGATTGAGGATTGAGGATCGAGGATTGAGGATTGAATATTGAGGATTGAGGATTGAGGTTTGAGGATTGTGGATTGAGGATTGAAGATTCAATATTGATGATTGAAGATTGAGGATTGAGGATTGAGGATTGAGGATTGAGGATTGAGGATTGAGGATTGAGGATTGAGGATTGAAGATTGAGTATTGAGGATTGGAGATAGAGGATTGAGGATTGATCATTTAGGATTGAGGATTGAGGATTGAGGATTGAAGGTTAAGTATTGAGGATTGAATATTGAGGATTGAGGATTGAGGATTGAAGATTGAGGACTGATTGTTGAGGGTTGAGTGATGAGAATTGATGTTTGTGTATTGAGATTTGAAGATTGAAGAATGGGGATTGAGTATTGAAAACTGTGAATACAGGATATTCTATTGAGGATTGAGGATGGACAACAGATTGTTGAGGACTGAGGGCTGAAGATTGAGGATTCAGGATTGAGGATTCAGGGTTAAGGTTTGAGGACTGAGGATTGAGGATTCAGGAATGAGTATCGAGGATTGAATGTTGAGGATTGAGGATGGAGGATGAGGGCTGACGGTTGAGGATTGGGGTTTGAGGACTGAGGACTCAGGATTGGGGATTGAGCATTGAGGATTGAATATTGAGGGTTGAGGATTGAGGATTGAGGATTGAGGATGAGGGCTGAGGGTTGAGGATTGAGGTTTGAGTATTGGATACTGAGAATTCAGGATATTCTATTGAGTATTGAGAATTGAGGATTGATGGTTAAGTATTGAGGATTGAGGATTGAGGATTGTGGATTGAGTATTGAAGATTGAGGATTGATGATTGAGGATTGAGGATTGAGGATTGAGGATTGAATATTGAGGATTGAGGATTGAGGATTGAGGATTGAGATTTGAATATTGAGGATTGGGGACTGAGGATTGAAGATTGAGTATTGAGGATTGAGTATCGAGGATTGAGGATTGAAGGTTGTGTATT
Source organism: Calliopsis andreniformis (assembly GCF_051401765.1). Classification (NCBI taxonomy): domain Eukaryota; kingdom Metazoa; phylum Arthropoda; class Insecta; order Hymenoptera; family Andrenidae; genus Calliopsis; species Calliopsis andreniformis. The sequence continues at coordinate 110,314 of NW_027480579.1, forward strand.
GAGGATTGAAGATTGTGTATTGAGGTTTGAGGATTGAGGATTGAGGATTAAGGATTGAGGATTGAAGATTGAGGATTGGGTATTGAGGATTGAAGAATGAGGATTGAGGATTGCGGATTGAGGATTGAGGATTGAAGATTGAGTATTGAGGATTGAAGATTGACGATTGAGGATTGAGGATTGAGGATTCAGGATTGAGGATTGAGTATTGAATATTGAGTATTGATAATTGAAGGTTGAGTATTGAGGATTAAGGATTGAGGATTGAGGAACGAAGATTGAGGATTGGGGACTGAGTGTTGAGGGTTGAGTGATGAGAATTGATGTTTGTGGATAGAGAGATGAAGATTGCAGATTGAGTATTGAGTATTGAAGACTGTGAATTGAGGATATTCTATTGATGGTTGAGGATTGACAACTGATTGTTGAGGACTCAGGGCTGAAGATTGAGGATTCAGGATTGTGAATTTTGGATTGAGGTTTGAGGACTGAGGATTGAGGATTGAGGATTGAGGATTGTGGGTTGAGGATTGAGGATTGAAGATTGATGATTGGGTATTGAGGTTGAACATTAAGGATTGAGGATTAAGGATTGAGGATTGAGGATAGTATTGAAGATTGAATATTGATGATTGAAGATCGAGGATTGAGGATTGAGTGTTGTGGATTGAGGACGAGGACTGAGGGTTGAGTATTGATGTTTGAGGTCTGAGGATTGGAGAATGAGGATTGAGGATTGAAGATTGAGGATTGAGGATTGAAAATTGAGTATTTAGTATTGAAGATTGAGGATTGAGGATTGAGGATTGAGGATTGAGGATTGAGGATTGAGGATTGAGGATTGAAGATTGAGTATTGATGATTGAAGATTGAGGATGGAGGATTGAGGGTTGAGGTTTGAGGACGAGGACTGCTGGTTGAGGTTTGAGGTTTGAGGATTGAGGATTGAGGATTGAGGACTGAGGATTGAGGATTGAGGATTGAGCATTGAGCATTGAAGATTGAGGACTGGGTATCGAGGATTCAAGATTGAGGATTAAGGATTGATGATTGGGGATTGAGGATCTAGGATTGGAGATTGATTATTGAGGATTGAAGATTGAGGATTGAGGATTGAGGATTGAGGATTGAGAATTGAGCATTGAGAATTGAGAATGAGGACTGAGGGTTGAGGATTGAGGTTTGAGGAACGAGGATTGAGGATTGGGGATTGAGGAGTGAGGATTCACGATTGAGAATTGAAGATTGAGAATTGATGACTGAGTATTGAGGATTGAGGATTGAAGATTGAGTATTGAGGATTGAATATTGAGGGTTGAGGATTGAGGATTGAGAATTGAGCATTGAGGATTCAGGATTGAAGATTGAGGATTGGGTATTGAGGATTGAAGAATGAGGATTGAGTATTGAGCATTGAGGATTGAGGATTGAAGATTGATGGTAGAGTATTGAGGACTGAGGATTGAGGATTGAAGATTGAGTATTCAGGATTCAGAATTGAGGTTTGAGGACTGAGGATTGAGGATTGAAGATTGAGTATTGAGGATTGAAGATTGAGGATTGAGGATTGAGGATTGAGTATTGAGGATGAGGTCTGAGGGCTGAGGTTTGAGGTTTGAGGACGGAGGACTGAGGGTTGAGGATTGAGGAATGAGGATGAGGGCTGAGGGTTGAGGATTGTGGTTTGAGGACTGAGGACTGAGGATTGAGGATTGAGGGTTGAGGATTGAGGATTGAGAATTGAGCATTGAGAATTGAGAATGAGGACTGAGGTTTGAGGATTGAGGTTTGAGGAACGAGGATTGAGGATTGAGGATTGAGGAGTGAGGATTCACGATTGAGAATTGAAGATTGAGAATTGATGACTGAGGATTGAGGATTGAGGATTGAAGATTGAGTATTGAGGATTGAATATTGAGGGTTGAGCATTGAGGATTGAGAATTGAGCATTGAGGATTCAGGATTGAAGATTGAGGATTGGGTATTGAGGATTGAAGAATGAGGATTGAGTATTGAGCATTGAGGATTGAGGATTGAAGATTGATGGTAGAGTATTGACGACTGAGGATTGAGGATTGAAGATTGAGGATTGGGTATTGAGGATTGAAGAATCAGGATTGAAGATTGAGTATTGAGGATTGAATATTGATGATTGAGTGTTGAGGACTGAGGTTTGAGAATGAGGGCTGAGGTTTGAGGATTGAGGTTTGAGGACTGAGGACGGAGGACTGAGGATTGAGGGTTGAGAATTGAGGATTGAGGTTTGAGGATTGAAGAGTGAGGATTGGGTATTGAGGATTGAAGATTGAGGATTGAGGATTGAGGATTGAGGATTGAAGATTGAGTATTGAGGATTGGAGATAGAGGATTGAGGATTGATCATTTAGGATTGAGGATGGAGGATTGAGGATTGAATGTTGAGTATTGAGGATTGAAGATTGAGGATTGAGGATTGAGGATTGAATATTGAGGACTGAGTGTTGAGGGTTGAGTGGTGAGAATTGATGTTTGTGTATTGAGATTTGAAGATTGAAGAATGGGGATTGAGTATTGAAAACTGTGAATTCAGGATATTCTATTGAGGATTGAGGATTGACAATTGATTGTTGAGGACTGAGGGCTGAAGAATGAGGATTCAGGATTGAGGATTCGGGATTGAGCTTTGAGGACTGAGGATTGAGGGTTGAGTATTGAGGATTGAGGATTGACGCTTCAGGATTGAGGATTGAGGATGGAGGATTGAAGAGAGAGGACTGAGTGTTGAGGATTGAGTGTTGAGGATTGATGTTTGAGGATTGAAATTTGATTATTGAATAATGTGGATTGAGTATTGAACCATGAGAATTCAGGATATTCTATTGAGTGTTGATAATTGAGGATTGATGGTTGGGTATTGAGAATTGATGGTTGAGGGTTGTGTGTTGAATATTGAGGATTGAGGATTGAGAATTGAGGATTGATGGTTGATTATTGAGGATTGAGGAATGAGGATTGAGGATTGAGTATTGAAGATTGAGGTGGATGATTGAGGATTGAGGATCGAGGATTGAGGTTTGAGGATTTAGGATTGAGGATTGAGAATTGAGGATTGAGGATTGAGGATTGAGGATTGAGGATTGGGTATTGAGGATTGAGGAATGAGGATTGAGGATTGAGGATCGAGGATCGAGGATTGAAGATTGAGTATTGAGGATTGAAGATTGAGGATTGAGTATTGAGGGTTCAGGATGGAGGATTGAGGATTGAGGATTGAGGATTGAAGATTGAGTATTGAGGATTGAATATTGAGGATTGGGGATTGAGGATTGAGTATTGAGGATTCAGGATGGAGGATTGAGGATTGACGATTGAGGATTGAAGATTGAGTATTTAGGATTGAAGATTGAGGATTGAGGATTGAGGATTGAGGATTGAGGATTGAGGATTGAAGATTGAGGATTGAGAATTCAGGATTGAGGATTGAGGGTTGAAGTTTGAGGATTGGTTATTGAGGATTGAAGAATCAGGATTGAAGATTAAGTATTGAGGATTGAATATTGAGGATTGAGGGTTGAGGATTGAGGATTGAGAATGAGGGCTGAGGGTTGAGGATTGAGGTTTGAGGACTGAGGACTGAGGACTGAGGATTGAGGGTTGAGAATTGAGGATTGAGGATTGAGGACTGAGGATTGAGTATTGAAGATTGAGGATTGATGATTGAGGATTGAGGATAGAGGATTGAGGATTGAAGATTGAGTATTGAGGATTGAAGATTGAGGATTGAGGATTGAGGAATGAGGATTGAGGATTGAAGATTGAGTATTGAGGATGGAAGATTGACGATTGAGGATTGAGGATTGAGGATTGAGGATTGAGGATTGAGGATTGAGGATTGAGGATTGAAGATTGAGTATTGAGGATTGAAGATTAAGATTGAGGATTGAGGATTGAGGATTGACGATTGAAGGTTGAGGATTGTGGACTGACCATTGAGGGTTGAGTGATGAGAATTGATGTTTGTGTATAGAAATCTGAAGATTGCAGATTGAGTATTGAGTATTGAAAACTGTGAATTGAGGACGTTCTATTGAGGATTGAGGATTGACAACTGATTGTTGAGGACTCAGGGCTGAAGATTGAGGATTCAGGATTGAGGATTCAGGATTGAGGTTTGAGGACTGAGGATTGAGGATTGAGGATTGAGGATTGAGGATTGAGGATTGAGGATTGAAGACTGAGGATTGGGTATTGAGGATTGGAAGTTGAGGATTGAGGGTTGAGGGTTGAGGATTGAGGATTGAGTATGAGGGCTGAGGGTTGAGGATTGAGGTTTGAGGACTGAGGACTGAGGACTGAGGATTGAGGGTTGAGATTTGAGGATTGAGGATTGAGGACTGAGGATTGAGTATTGAAGATTGAGGATTGATGATTGAGGATTGAGGATTGAGGATTGAGGATTGAGGATTGAGTATTGGAGATTGAGGATTGATGATTGAGGATTGAGTATAGAGGTTTGAGGATTGAGGATTGAAGATTGTTTATTGAGGTTTTAGGATTGAAGATTGGGGATTGAAGATTGAGGATTGAGGATTGAAGATTGAGAATTGAGGGTTGAGGATTGAGGATTGTGGATTGAGAACGAGGACTGAGAGTTGAGTATTGATGTTTGAGTTCTGAGGATTGAGGATTGAGGATTGAGAATTTAGGATTGAGGATTTAGGATTGAAGATTGAGGATTGGGTGTTGAGGACTTGAGGATTGATGATTGAGTATTGAGGATTGAAGATCGAGGATTGAGGATTGAGGGTTGTGGATTGAGAACGAGGACTGAGAGTTGAGTATTGATGTTTGAGTTCTGTGGATTGAGGATTGAGGATTGAGAATTTAGGATTGAGGATTTGGGATTGAAGATTGAGGATTGGGTGTTGAGGACTGGAGAAAGAGGGTTGAGAATAGAAGATTGAGGATTGAGGATTGAAGATTGAGTATTGAGGATTGAAGATTGAGGATTGAGGATTGAGGATTGAGGATTGAGGATTGAGGATTGAGGATTGAGGATTGAAGATTGAGTATTGAGGATTGAAGATTGAGGTTTGAGGATTGAGGATCGAGGATTGAGGGTTGAAGATTGAGGATTGAGGATCGAGGATTGAGGATTGAGGATTGAGGATTGAGGATTGAAGATTGAGGATTGAAGATTGAGTATTGAGGATTGAAGATTAAGATTGAGGATTGAGGATTGAGGATTGAGGATAGAAGATTGAGGATTGGGGACTGAGTATTGATGGTTGAGTGATGAGTATTGATGTTTGTGTATAGAGATCTGAAGATTGCAGATTGAGTATTGAGTATTAAAACCTGTGAATTGAGGATATTCTATTGAGGATTGAGGATTGACAACTGATTGTTGAGGACTCTGGGCTGAAGATTGAGGATTCAGGATTGAGGATTCAGGATTGAGGTTTGATGACTGAGGATTGAGGATTGAGGATTGAGGATTGAGTGTTGACGCTTGAGGATTGAGGACTGAGGATGGAGGATTGAAGAGAGAGGACTGAGTGTTGAGGATTGAGTGTTGAAGATTGATGTTTGAGGATTGAGATTTGGTTATTGAATAATGTGGATTGAGTATTGAATCATGAGAATTCAGGATATTCTATTGAATATTGAGAATTGAGGATTGATGGTTGAGTATTGAGGATCGATGGTTGAGGGTTGTGTGTTGAATACTGAGGATTGAGGATCGAGAATTGAGGATTGAAGATTGAGGATTGAAGACTGAGTATTGATGATTGAAGATTGATGACTGAGGATTGAGGGTTGAGGATTGAGGACTGAGGATTGAGGATTGATGATTGAACATTGAGGATTGAGGAATGAGGATTGAGGATTGAGGATTGAGGATTGAGGATTGAAGACTGAATATTGATGATTGAAGATTGAGGATTGAGGGTTGTGGATTGAGGACGAGGACTGAGGGTTGAGCATTTATGTTTGAGGTCTGAGGATTGAGGATTGAGGATTGAGAATTCAGGATTAAGTATTGAGTGTTGAAGATTGAGGATTGGGTATTGAGGATTGAAGGATCAGGATTGAAGATTGAGTATTGAGGATTGAATATTGATGATTGAGTGTTGAGGACTGAGGTTTGAGCATGAGGGCTGAGGTTTGAGGATTGAGGTTTGAGGACTGAGGACGGAGGACTGAGGATTGAGGGTTGAGAATTGAGGATTGAGGTTTGAGGATTGAGGAGTGAGGATTGGGTATTGAGGATTGAAGATTGAGGATTCAGGATTGAGGATTGAGGATTGAAGATTGAGTATTGAGGATTGGAGATAGAGGATTGAGGATTTTCATTTAGGATTGAGGATTGAGGTTTGAGGATTGAAGGTTTAGTATTGAGGATTGAAGATTGAGGATTGAGGATTGAGGATTGAAGATTGAGGACTGAGTGTTGAGGGTTGAGTGGTGAGAATTGATGTTTGTGTACTGAGATTTGAAGATTGAAGAATGGGGATTGAGTATTGAAAACTGTGAATTCAGGATATTCTATTGAGGATTGAGGATTGACAATTGATTGTTGAGGACTGAGGGCTGAAGAAAGAGGATTCAGGATTGAGGATTCGGGATTGAGTTTTGAGGACTGAGGATTGAGGGTTGAGTATTGAGGATTGAGGATTGACGCTTCAGGATTGAGGATTGAGGATCGAGGATTGAAGAGAGAGGACTGAGTGTTGAGGATTGAGTGTTGAGGATTGATGTTTGAGGATTGATGTTTGAGGATTGAAATTTGATTATTGAATAATGTGGATTGAGTATTGAACCATGAGAATTCAGGATATTCTATTGAGTGTTGATAATTGAGGATTGATGGTTGGGTATTGAGAATTGATGGTTGAGGGTTGTGTGTTGAATATTGAGGATTGAGGATTGAGTATTGAGGATTGATGGTTGAGTATTGAGGATTGAGGAATGAGGATTGAGGATTGAGTATTGAAGATTGTGGTGGATGATTAAGGATTGAGGATTGAGGATTGAGGATTGAGGATTGAGGATTGAGGATTGAGAATTGAGGATTGAGGATTGAGGATTTAGGATTGAGGATTGGGTATTGAGGATTGAGGAATGAGGATTGAGGATTGAGGATCGAGGATTGAGGATTGAAGATTGAGTATTGAGGATTGAAGATTGAGGATTGAGTATTGAGGATTCAGGATGGAGGATTGAGGATTGAGGATTGAGGATTGAAGATTGAGTATTGAGGCTTGAATATTGAGGATTGAAGGTTGAGGATTGAGGATAGGGCATTGAGGATTGAGGATTGAAGTTTGAGTATTGAGGATTGAAGATTAAGATAGAGGATTGAGGACTGAGGATTGAGGATTGAAGATTGAGGATTGGGGACTGAGCATTGAGGGTTGAGTGATGAGAATTGATGTTTGTGGATAGAGATCTGAAGATTGCAGATTGAGTATTGAGTTATGAAAACTGTGAATTGAGGATACTCTATTGAGGATTGAGGATTGACAACTGATTGTTGAGGACTCAGGGCTGAAGATTGAGGATTCAGGATTGAGGATTCAGGATTGAGGTTTGAGGGCTGAGGATTGAGGATTGAGGGTTGAGGATTGAGGATTGAGGATTGAAGATTGAGTATTGAGGATGGAAGATTGACGATTGAGGATTGAGGATTGAGGATTGAGTGTTGAGGATAGAGGATTGAGGATTGAAGATTGAGTATTGAGGATTGAAGATTGAGGATTGGGTATTGAGGATTGAAGAATCAGGATTGAAGATTGAGTATTGAGGATTGAATATTGATGATTGAGTGTTGAGGACTGATGTTTGAGAATGAGGGCTGAGGTTTGAGGATTGGAGATAGAGGATTGAGGATTGATCATTTAGGATTGAGGATTGAGGATTGAGGATTGAAGGTTGAGTATTGAGGATTGAAGGTTGAGGATTGAGGATTGAGGATTGAATATTGAGAACTGAGTGTTGAGGGTTGAGTGGTGAGAATTGATGTTTGTGTATTGAGATTTGAAGATTGAAGAATGTGGATTGAGTATTGAAAACTGTGAATTCAGGATATTCTATTGAGGATTGAGGATTGACAATTGATTGTTGAGGACTGAGGACTGAAGAATGAGGATTCAGGATTGAGGATTCGGGATTGAGTTTTGAGGACTGAGGATTGAGGGTTGAGTATTGAGGATTGAGGATTGACGCTTCAGGATTGAGGATTGAGGATGGAGGATTGAAGAGAGAGGACTGAGTGTTGAGGATTGAGTGTTGAGGATTGATGTTTGAGGATTGAAATTTGATTAATGAATAATGTGGATTGAGTATTGAACCATGAGAATTCAGGATATTCTATTGAGTGTTGATAATTGAGTATTGATGGTTGGGTATTCAGAATTGATGGTTGAGGGTTGTGTGTTGAATATTGAGGATTGAGGATTGAGAATTGAGGATTGATGGTTGAGTATTGAGGATTGAGGAATGAGGATTGAGGATTGAGTATTGAAGATTGAGGTGGATGATTGAGGATTGAGGATTGAGGATTGAGGGTTGAGGATTGAGGATTGAGGATTGAGGATTGAGAATTGAGGATTGAGGATTGAGGATTGAAGACTGAGGATTGGGTATTGAGGATTGGAAGTTGAGGATTGAGGGTTGAGGGTTGCGGATTGAGGATTGAGAATGAGGGCTGAGGGTTGAGGATTGAGGTTTGAGGACTGAGGACTGAGGACTGAGGATTGAGGGTTGAGATTTGAGGATTGAGGATTGAGGACTGAGGATTGAGTATTGAAGATTGAGGATTGATGATTGAGGATTGAGGATTGAGGATTGAGGATTGAGGATTGAGTATTGGAGATTGAGGATTGATGATTGAGGATTGAGTATAGAGGTTTGAGGATTGAGGATTGAAGATTGTTTACTGAGGTTTGAGGATTGAAGATTGGGGATTGAAGATTGAGGATTGAGGATTGAAGATTGAGAATTGAGGGTTGAGGATTGAGGATTGTGGATTGAGAACGAGGACTGAGAGTTGAGTATTGATGTTTGAGTTCTGAGGATTGAGGATTGAGGATTGAGAATTTAGGATTGAGGATTTGGGATTGAAGATTGAGGATTGGGTGTTGAGGACTTGAGGATTGATGATTGAGTATTGAGGATTGAAGATCGAGGATTGAGGATTGAGGGTTGTGGATTGAGAACGAGGACTGAGAGTTGAGTATTGATGTTTGAGTTCTGTGGATTGAGGATTGAGGATTGAGAATTTAGGATTGAGGATTTGGGATTGAAGATTGAGGATCGGGTGTTGAGGACTGGAGAAAGAGGATTGAGGATAGAAGATTGAGGATTGAGGATTGAAGATTGAGTATTGAGGATTGAAGACTGAGGATTGAGGATTGAGGATTGAGGATTGAGGATTGAGGATTGAGGATTGAAGATTGAGTATTGAGGATTGAAGATTGAGGTTTGAGGATTGAGGATCGAGGATTGAGGGTTGAAGATTGAGGATTGAGGATCGAGGATTGAGGATTGAGGATTGAGGATTGAGGATTGAAGATTGAGTATTGATGATTGAAGATTGAGGATGGAGGATTGAGGGTTGAGGTTTGAGGACGAGGACTGCTGGTTGAGGTTTGAGGTTTGAGGATTGAGGATTGAGGATTGAGGACTGAGGATTGAGGATTGAGGATTGAGCATTGAGCATTGAAGATTGAGGACTGGGTATCGAGGATTCAAGATTGAGGATTAAGGATTGATGATTGGGGATTGAGGATCTAGGATTGGAGATTGATTATTGAGGATTGAAGATTGAGGATTGAGGATTGAGGATTGAGGATTGAGAATTGAGCATTGAGAATTGAGAATGAGGACTGAGGGCTGAGGATTGAGGTTTGAGGAACGAGGATTGAGGATTGAGGATTGAGGAGTGAGGATTCAGGATTGAGGATTGAGGATTGAAGATTGAGTATTGAGGATTGGAGATAGAGGATTGAGGATTTTCATTTAGGATTGAGGATTGAGGTTTGAGGATTGAAGGTTTAGTATTGAGGATTGAAGATTGAGGATTGAGGATTGAGGATTGAAGATTGAGGACTGAGTGTTGAGGGTTGAGTGGTGAGAATTGATGTTTGTGTACTGAGATTTGAAGATTGAAGAATGGGGATTGAGTATTGAAAACTGTGAATTCAGGATATTCTATTGAGGATTGAGGATTGACAATTGATTGTTGAGGACTGAGGGCTGAAGAAAGAGGATTCAGGATTGAGGATTCGGGATTGAGTTTTGAGGACTGAGGATTGAGGGTTGAGTATTGAGGATTGAGGATTGACGCTTCAGGATTGAGGATTGAGGATCGAGGATTGAAGAGAGAGGACTGAGTGTTGAGGATTGAGTGTTGAGGATTGATGTTTGAGGATTGATGTTTGAGGATTGAAATTTGATTATTGAATAATGTGGATTGAGTATTGAACCATGAGAATTCAGGATATTCTATTGAGTGTTGATAATTGAGGATTGATGGTTGGGTATTGAGAATTGATGGTTGAGGGTTGTGTGTTGAATATTGAGGATTGAGGATTGAGTATTGAGGATTGATGGTTGAGTATTGAGGATTGAGGAATGAGGATTGAGGATTGAGTATTGAAGATTGTGGTGGATGATTAAGGATTGAGGATTGAGGATTGAGGATTGAGGATTGAGGATTGAGGATTGAGAATTGAGGATTGAGGATTGAGGATTTAGGATTGAGGATTGGGTATTGAGGATTGAGGAATGAGGATTGAGGATTGAGGATCGAGGATTGAGGATTGAAGATTGAGTATTGAGGATTGAAGATTGAGGATTGAGTATTGAGGATTCAGGATGGAGGATTGAGGATTGAGGATTGAGGATTGAAGATTGAGTATTGAGGCTTGAATATTGAGGATTGAAGGTTGAGGATTGAGGATAGGGCATTGAGGATTGAGGATTGAAGTTTGAGTATTGAGGATTGAAGATTAAGATAGAGGATTGAGGACTGAGGATTGAGGATTGAAGATTGAGGATTGGGGACTGAGCATTGAGGGTTGAGTGATGAGAATTGATGTTTGTGGATAGAGATCTGAAGATTGCAGATTGAGTATTGAGTTATGAAAACTGTGAATTGAGGATACTCTATTGAGGATTGAGGATTGACAACTGATTGTTGAGGACTCAGGGCTGAAGATTGAGGATTCAGGATTGAGGATTCAGGATTGAGGTTTGAGGGCTGAGGATTGAGGATTGAGGGTTGAGGATTGAGGATTGAGGATTGAAGATTGAGTATTGAGGATGGAAGATTGACGATTGAGGATTGAGGATTGAGGATTGAGTGTTGAGGATAGAGGATTGAGGATTGAAGATTGAGTATTGAGGATTGAAGATTGAGGATTGGGTATTGAGGATTGAAGAATCAGGATTGAAGATTGAGTATTGAGGATTGAATATTGATGATTGAGTGTTGAGGACTGATGTTTGAGAATGAGGGCTGAGGTTTGAGGATTGGAGATAGAGGATTGAGGATTGATCATTTAGGATTGAGGATTGAGGATTGAGGATTGAAGGTTGAGTATTGAGGATTGAAGGTTGAGGATTGAGGATTGAGGATTGAATATTGAGAACTGAGTGTTGAGGGTTGAGTGGTGAGAATTGATGTTTGTGTATTGAGATTTGAAGATTGAAGAATGTGGATTGAGTATTGAAAACTGTGAATTCAGGATATTCTATTGAGGATTGAGGATTGACAATTGATTGTTGAGGACTGAGGACTGAAGAATGAGGATTCAGGATTGAGGATTCGGGATTGAGTTTTGAGGACTGAGGATTGAGGGTTGAGTATTGAGGATTGAGGATTGACGCTTCAGGATTGAGGATTGAGGATGGAGGATTGAAGAGAGAGGACTGAGTGTTGAGGATTGAGTGTTGAGGATTGATGTTTGAGGATTGAAATTTGATTAATGAATAATGTGGATTGAGTATTGAACCATGAGAATTCAGGATATTCTATTGAGTGTTGATAATTGAGTATTGATGGTTGGGTATTCAGAATTGATGGTTGAGGGTTGTGTGTTGAATATTGAGGATTGAGGATTGAGAATTGAGGATTGATGGTTGAGTATTGAGGATTGAGGAATGAGGATTGAGGATTGAGTATTGAAGATTGAGGTGGATGATTGAGGATTGAGGATTGAGGATTGAGGGTTGAGGATTGAGGATTGAGGATTGAGGATTGAGAATTGAGGATTGAGGATTGAGGATTGAAGACTGAGGATTGGGTATTGAGGATTGGAAGTTGAGGATTGAGGGTTGAGGGTTGCGGATTGAGGATTGAGAATGAGGGCTGAGGGTTGAGGATTGAGGTTTGAGGACTGAGGACTGAGGACTGAGGATTGAGGGTTGAGATTTGAGGATTGAGGATTGAGGACTGAGGATTGAGTATTGAAGATTGAGGATTGATGATTGAGGATTGAGGATTGAGGATTGAGGATTGAGGATTGAGTATTGGAGATTGAGGATTGATGATTGAGGATTGAGTATAGAGGTTTGAGGATTGAGGATTGAAGATTGTTTACTGAGGTTTGAGGATTGAAGATTGGGGATTGAAGATTGAGGATTGAGGATTGAAGATTGAGAATTGAGGGTTGAGGATTGAGGATTGTGGATTGAGAACGAGGACTGAGAGTTGAGTATTGATGTTTGAGTTCTGAGGATTGAGGATTGAGGATTGAGAATTTAGGATTGAGGATTTGGGATTGAAGATTGAGGATTGGGTGTTGAGGACTTGAGGATTGATGATTGAGTATTGAGGATTGAAGATCGAGGATTGAGGATTGAGGGTTGTGGATTGAGAACGAGGACTGAGAGTTGAGTATTGATGTTTGAGTTCTGTGGATTGAGGATTGAGGATTGAGAATTTAGGATTGAGGATTTGGGATTGAAGATTGAGGATCGGGTGTTGAGGACTGGAGAAAGAGGATTGAGGATAGAAGATTGAGGATTGAGGATTGAAGATTGAGTATTGAGGATTGAAGACTGAGGATTGAGGATTGAGGATTGAGGATTGAGGATTGAGGATTGAGGATTGAAGATTGAGTATTGAGGATTGAAGATTGAGGTTTGAGGATTGAGGATCGAGGATTGAGGGTTGAAGATTGAGGATTGAGGATCGAGGATTGAGGATTGAGGATTGAGGATTGAGGATTGAAGATTGAGTATTGATGATTGAAGATTGAGGATGGAGGATTGAGGGTTGAGGTTTGAGGACGAGGACTGCTGGTTGAGGTTTGAGGTTTGAGGATTGAGGATTGAGGATTGAGGACTGAGGATTGAGGATTGAGGATTGAGCATTGAGCATTGAAGATTGAGGACTGGGTATCGAGGATTCAAGATTGAGGATTAAGGATTGATGATTGGGGATTGAGGATCTAGGATTGGAGATTGATTATTGAGGATTGAAGATTGAGGATTGAGGATTGAGGATTGAGGATTGAGAATTGAGCATTGAGAATTGAGAATGAGGACTGAGGGCTGAGGATTGAGGTTTGAGGAACGAGGATTGAGGATTGAGGATTGAGGAGTGAGGATTCACGATTGAGAATTGAAGATTGAGAATTGATGACTGAGTATTGAGGATTGAGGATTGAAGATTGAGTATTGAGGATTGAATATTGAGGGTTCAGGATTGAGGATTGAGAATTGAGCATTGAGGATTCAGGATTGAAGATTGAGGATTGGGTATTGAGGATTGAAGAATGAGGATTGAGTATTGAGCATTGAGGATTGAGGATTGAAGATTGATGGTAGAGTATTGAGGACTGAGGATTGAGGATTGAAGATTGAGTATTCAGGATTCAGAATTGAGGTTTGAGGACTGAGGATTGAGGATTGAAGATTGAGTATTGAGGATTGAAGATTGAGTATTGAGGATTGAGGATTGAGTATTGAGGATGAGGTCTGAGGGCTGAGGTTTGAGGTTTGAGGACGGAGGACTGAGGGTTGAGGATTGAGGAATGAGGATGAGGGCTGAGGGTTGAGGATTGTGGTTTGAGGACTGAGGACTGAGGTTTGAGGATTGAGGGTTGAGGATTGAGGATTGAGAATTGAGCATTGAGAATTGAGAATGAGGACTGAGGTTTGAGGATTGAGGTTTGAGGAACGAGGATTGAGGATTGAGGATTGAGGAGTGAGGATTCACGATTGAGAATTGAAGATTGAGAATTGATGACTGAGGATTGAGGATTGAGGATTGAAGATTGAGTATTGAGGATTGAATATTGAGGATTGAGGATTGAGGATTGAGACTTGAGCATTGAGGATTCAGGATTGAAGATTGAGGATTGGGTATTGAGGATTGAAGAATGAGGATTGAGTATTGAGCATTGAGGATTGAGGATTGAAGATTGATGGTAGAGTATTGACGACTGAGGATTGAGGATTGAAGATTGAGGATTGAGTGTTGAGGATTGAGGATTGAGGGTTGAGGGTTGAATATTGAGTATTGAGGATTGAAGATTAAGATTGAGGATTGAGGATTGAGGATTGAAGATTGAGTAGTGAGGATTGAAGATTAAGATTGAGGATTGAGGATTGAGGATTGACGATTGAAGGTTGAGGATTGTGGACTGACTATTGAGGGTTGAGTGATGAGAATTGATGTTTGTGTATAGAAATCTGAAGATTGCAGATTGAGTATTGAGTATTGAAAACTGTGAATTGAGGACGTTCTATTGAGGATTGAGGATTGACAACTGATTGTTGAGGACTCAGGGCTGAAGATTGAGGATTCAGGATTGAGGATTCAGGATTGAGGTTTGAGGACTGAGGATTGAGGATTGAGGATTGAGGATTGAGGATTGAGGATTGAGGATTGAAGACTGAGGATTGGGTATTGAGGATTGGAAGTTGAGGATTGAGGGTTGAGGATTGAGGATTGAGGATTGAGGATTGTGGATTGAAGATTGACTATTAATGATTGAAGATTGAGGATTGAGGATTGAGGGTTGTGGATTGAGGACGAGGACTGAGGGTTGAGCATTTATGTTTGAGGTCTGAGGATTGAGGATTGAGGATTGAGAATTCAGGATTGAGGATTGAGTGTTGAAGATTGAGGATTGGGTATTGAGGATTGAAGAATCAGGAATGAAAATTGAGTATTGAGGATTGAATATTGATGATTGAGTGTTGAGGACTGAGGTTTGAGAATGAGGGCTGAGGATTGAGGATTGAGGTTTGAGGACTGAGGACGGAGGACTGAGGATTGAGGGTTGAGAATTGAGGATTGAGGTTTGAGGATTGAAGAGTGAGGATTGGGTATTGAGGATTGAAGATTGAGGATTGAGGATTGAGGATTGAGGATTGAAGATTGAGTATTGAGGATTGGAGATAGAGGATTGAGGTTTGATCATTTAGGATTGAGGATTGAGGATTGAGGATTGAATGTTGAGTATTGAGGATTGAAGATTGAGGATTGAGGATTGAGGATTGAATATTGAGGACTGAGTGTTGAGGGTTGAGTGGTGAGAATTGATGTTTGTGTATTGAGATTTGAAGATTGAAGAATGGGGATTGAGTATTGAAAACTGTGAATTCAGGATATTCTATCGAGGATTGAGGATTGACAATTGATTGTTGAGGACTGAGGGCTGAAGAATGAGGATTCAGGATTGAGGATTCGGGATTGAGCTTTGAGGACTGAAGATTGAGGGTTGAGTATTGAGGATTGAGGATTGACGCTTCAGGATTGAGGATTGAGGATGGAGGATTGAAGAGAGACGACTGAGTGTTGAGGATTGAGTGTTGAGGATTGATGTTTGAGGATTGAAATTTGATTATTGAATAATGTGGATTGAGTATTGAACCATGAGAATTCAGGATATTCTATTGAGTGTTGATAATTGAGGATTGATGGTTGGGTATTGAGAATTGATGGTTGAGGGTTGTGTGTTGAATATTGAGGATTGAGGATTGAGAATTGAGGATTGATGGTTGATTATTGAGGATTGAGGAATGAGGATTGAGGATTGAGTATTGAAGATTGAGGTGGATGATTGAGGATTGGGGATCGAGGATTGAGGTTTGAGGATTTAGGATTGAGGATTGAGAATTGAGGATTGAGGATTGAGGATTGAGGATTGAGGATTGGGTATTGAGGATTGAGGAATGAGGATTGAGGATTGAGGATCGAGGATCGAGGATTGAAGATTGAGTATTGAGGATTGAAGATTGAGGATTGAGTATTGAGGGTTCAGGATGGAGGATTGAGGATTGAGGATTGAGGATTGAAGATTGAGTATTGAGGATTGAATATTGAGGATTGGGGATTGAGGATTGAGTATTGAGGATTCAGGATGGAGGATTGAGGATTGACGATTGAGGATTGAAGATTGAGTATTGAGGATTGAAGATTGAGGATTGAGGATTGAGGATTGAGGATTGAGGATTGAGGATTGAAGATTGAGGATTGAGAATTCAGGATTGAGGATTGAGGGTTGAAGTTTGAGGATTGGTTATTGAGGATTGAAGAATCAGGATTGAAGATTAAGTATTGAGGATTGAATATTGAGGATTGAGTGTTGAGGATTGAGGATTGAGAATGAGGGCTGAGGGTTGAGGATTGAGGTTTGAGGACTGAGGACTGAGGACTGAGGATTGAGGGTTGAGAATTAAGGATTGAGGATTGAGGACTGAGGATTGAGTATTGAAGATTGAGGATTGATGATTGAGGATTGAGGATAGAGGATTGAGGATTGAAGATTGAGTATTGAGGATTGAAGATTGAGGATTGAGGATTGAGGAATGAGGATTGAGGATTGAAGATTGAGTATTGAGGATGGAAGATTGACGATTGAGGATTGAGGATTGAGGATTGAGGATTGAGGATTGAGGATTGAGGATTGAAGATTGAGTATTGAGGATTGAAGATTAAGATTGAGGATTGAGGATTGAGGATTGACGATTGAAGGTTGAGGATTGTGGACTGACCATTGAGGGTTGAGTGATGAGAATTGATGTTTGTGTATAGAAATCTGAAGATTGCAGATTGAGTATTGAGTATTGAAAACTGTGAATTGAGGACGTTCTATTGAGGATTGAGGATTGACAACTGATTGTTGAGGACTCAGGGCTGAAGATTGAGGATTCAGGATTGAGGATTCAGGATTGAGGTTTGAGGACTGAGGATTGAGGATTGAGGATTGAGGATTGAGGATTGAGGATTGAGGATTGAAGACTGAGGATTGGGTATTGAGGATTGGAAGTTGAGGATTGAGGGTTGAGGGTTGAGGATTGAGGATTGAGAATGAGGGCTGAGGGTCGAGGATTGAGGTTTGAGGACTGAGGACTGAGGACTGAGGATTGAGGGTTGAGATTTGAGGATTGAGGATTGAGGACTGAGGATTGAGTATTGAAGATTGAGGATTGATGATTGAGGATTGAGGATTGAGGATTGAGGATTGAGGATTGAGTATTGGAGATTGAGGATTGATGATTGAGGATTGAGTATAGAGGTTTGAGGATTGAGGATTGAAGATTGTTTATTGAGGTTTGAGGATTGAAGATTGGGGATTGAAGATTGAGGATTGAGGATTGAAGATTGAGAATTGAGGGTTGAGGATTGAGGATTGTGGATTGAGAACGAGGACTGAGAGTTGAGTATTGATGTTTGAGTTCTGAGGATTGAGGATTGAGGATTGAGAATTTAGGATTGAGGATTTGGGATTGAAGATTGAGGATCGGGTGTTGAGGACTTGAGGATTGATGATTGAGTATTGAGGATTGAAGATCGAGGATTGAGGATTGAGGGTTGTGGATTGAGAACGAGGACTGAGAGTTGAGTATTGATGTTTGAGTTCTGTGGATTGAGGATTGAGGATTGAGAATTTAGGATTGAGGATTTGGGATTGAAGATTGAGGATTGGGTGTTGAGGACTGGAGAAAGAGGATTGAGAATAGAAGATTGAGGATTGAGGATTGAAGATTGAGTATTGAGGATTGAAGATTGAGGATTGAGGATTGAGGATTGAGGATTGAGGATTGAGGATTGAGGATTGAGGATTGAAGATTGAGTATTGAGGATTGAAGATTGAGGTTTGAGGATTGAGGATCGAGGATTGAGGGTTGAAGATTGAGGATTGAGGATCGAGGATTGAGGATTGAGGATTGAGGATTGAGGATTGAAGATTGAGTATTGATGATTGAAGATTGAGGATGGAGGATTGAGGGTTGAGGTTTGAGGGCGAGGACTGCTGGTTGAGGTTTGAGGTTTGAGGATTGAGGATTGAGGATTGAGGACTGAGGATTGAGGATTGAGGATTGAGCATTGAGCATTGAAGATTGACGACTGGGTATCGAGGATTCAAGATTGAGGATTAAGGATTGATGATTGGGGATAGAGGATCTAGGATTGGAGATTGATTATTGAGGATTGAAGATTGAGGATTGAGGTTTGAGGATTGAGGATTGAGAATTGAGCATTGAGAATTGAGAATGCGGACTGAGGGTTGAGGATTGAGGTTTGAGGAACGAGGATTGAGGATTGAGGGTTGAGGAGTGAGGATTCACGATTGAGAATTGAAGATTGAGAATTGATGACTGAGTATTGAGGATTGAGGATTGAAGATTGAGTATTGAGGATTGAATATTGAGGGTTGAGGATTGAGGATTGAGAATTGAGCATTGAGGATTCAGGATTGAAGATTGAGGATTGGGTATTGAGGATTGAAGAATGAGGATTGAGTATTGAGCATTGAGGATTGAGGATTGAAGATTGATGGTAGAGTATTGAGGACTGAGGATTGAGGATTGAAGATTGAGTATTCAGGATTCAGAATTGAGGTTTGAGGACTGAGGATTGAGGATTGAAGATTGAGTATTGAGGATTGAAGATTGAGGGTTGAGGATTGAGGATTGAGTATTGAGGATGAGGTCTGAGGGCTGAGGTTTGAGGTTTGAGGACGGAGGACTGAGGGTTGAGGATTGAGGAATGAGGATGAGGGCTGAGGGTTGAGGATTGTGGTTTGAGGACTGAGGACTGAGGATTGAGGATTGAGGGTTGAGGATTGAGGATTGAGAATTGAGCATTGAGAATTGAGAATGAGGACTGAGGTTTGAGGATTGAGGTTTGAGGAACGAGGATTGAGGACTGAGGATTGAGGAGTGAGGATTCACGATTGAGAATTGAAGATTGAGAATTGATGACTGAGGATTGAGGATTAAGGATTGAAGATTGAGTATTGAGGATTGAATATTGAGGGTTGAGGATTGAGGATTGAGAATTGAGCATTGAGGATTCAGGATTGAAGATTGAGGATTGGGTATTGAGGATTGAAGAATGAGGATTGAGTATTGAGCATTGAGGATTGAGGATTGAAGATTGATGGTAGAGTATTGACGACTGAGGATTGAGGATTGAAGATTGAGTATTCAGGATTCAGAATTGAGGTTTGAGGACTGAGGATTGAGGATTGAAGATTGAGTATTGAGGATTGAAGATTGAGGATTGAGGATTGAGGATTGAGTATTGAGGATGAGGTCTGAGGCCTGAGGTTTGAGGTTTGAGGACGGAGGGCTGAGGGTTGAGGATTGAGGAATGAGAATGAGGGCTGAGGGTTGAGGATTGTGGTTTGAGGACTGAGGACTGAGGATTGAGGATTGAGAATTTAGGATTGAGGATTGAGGATTGAAGATTGAGGATTGGGTATTGAGGATTGAAGTATGAGGATTGATGATTGAGGATTGAGGATTCAGGATTGAAGATTGAGTATTGAGGATTGAAGACTGACGATTGAGGATTGAGAATTGAGGATTGAGGATTGAGGATTGAAGATTGATTATTGAGGATTGAAAATTGAGGATTGAGGATTGAGGATTGACGATGAGGGCTGAGGGCGGAGAATTGAGGTTTGAGGACTGAGGACTGAGGATTGAGGATTGAGAATTGTGGATAGAGGATTGGGGATTGAAGATTGAGGATTGGGTATTGAGGATTGAGTATTGAAGATTGAGGGTTGGGTTTTGCGGATTGAACATTGAGGATTGAGGATTGAGGATTGAGGATTGAGGATTGAGGATTGCGGACTGAAGATTGAATATTGATGATTGAATATTGAGGATTGAGGATCGAGGGTTGTGGATTGAGGATAGAAGATTGAGGACTGGGTGTTGAGGATTGAAGAATGAGGATAGAGGATTGAGGATTGAGGATTGAGGATTGAGGATTGAAGATTGAGTATTGAGGATTGAAGATTGAGGATTGAGGATGGAGGATTGAAGAGAGAGGACTGAGTGTTGAGGACTGAGTTTTGAGAATTAATGTTTGAGGATTGAGATTTGATTATTGTATATTTTGGATTGAGTATTCAACCATGTGAATTCAGTATAATCTATTGAGTGTTGAGAATTGAGGATTGATGGTTGAGTATTGAGGATGGATGTCTGAGGGTTGTGTGTTGAATATTGAGGATTGAGGATTGAGGATTGAGGATTGAGGATTGAGGATTGAAGATTGAGTATTGAGGATTGAGGATTGAAAATTGGGGATTGAGGATTGAGGATTGACTATTGAGGATTGGAAATTGAGGATTGGGGACGAAGTGTTGAGTGTTGAGTTATGAGAATTGATGTTTGTGGATTGAGATTTGAACATTGCAGATTGAGTATTGAGTATTGAAAACTGTGAATTGATGATATTCTATCGAGGATTGAGGGTTGACAACTGATTGTTGAGGACTGTGGGCTGAAGATTGAGGTTTCAGGATTGAGGATACAGGATTGAGGTTTGTGGATAGAGGATAGAGGATTGAAGATTGAGGATTGAGGATTGAAGATTGAGGATTGGGTATTGAGGATTGAACATTGAGGATTGAGGATTGAGTATTGAGGATTGAGGATTGAGGATCGAAGGTTGAATATTGATGAATGAAGATTGAGGATTGAGGATTAAGGGTTGTGGATTGAGGACGAGGACTGTGGGTTGATCATTGATGCCTGAGGTCTGAGGAATGAGGATTGAGGATTGCGAACTGAGGAATGAGGATTGATGATTGAAGATTGAGGATTGGGTATTGAGGATTGAAGAATGAGGATTGAGGATTGAGTATTGAGGGTTGAGGATTGAAGATTGAGTATTGATGATTGAAGATTGAGGATTGCGGATTGAGGATTGAGGATTGAGGATTGAAGATTGAGTATTGAGGATTGAAGATTGAGGATTGAGAATTGAGGATTGAGGTTTGAGGATTGAGGATTGAGGATTGAGGTTTGAGGATTGAAGATTGAATATTGATGATTGAAGATTGAGGATTGAGGATTGAGGTTTCTGGATTGAGGACGAGGACTGAGAGTTGCACATTGATGTTTGAGGTCTGAGGATTGCGGATTGAGGATTGAGGATTGAGAACTGAGGATTGAGGTTTGAGGATTGAAGATTGAGAATTGGGTATTGAGGATTGAAGAATGAGGATTGAGTATTGAGGATTGAGGATTGAGGATTGGAAATTGAGGATTGGGGATTGAGGGTTGTGGATTGAGGACGAGGACTGAGGGTTGAGCATTTATGTTTGAGGTCTGAGGATTGAGGATTGAGGATTGAGAATTCAGGATTGAGGATTGAGTGTTGAAGATTGAGGATTGGGTATTGAGGATTGAAGAATCAGGATTGAAGATTGAGTATTGAGGATTGAATATTGATGATTGAGTGTTGAGGACTGAGGTTTGAGAATGAGGGCTGAGGTTTGAGGATTGAGGTTTGAGGACTGAGGACGGAGGACTGAGGATTGAGGGTTGAGAACTGAGGATTGAGGTTTGAGGATTGGAGAGTGAGGATTGGGTATTGAGGATTGAAGATTGAGGATTGAGGATTGAGGATTGAGGATTGAAGATTGAGTATTGAGGATTGGAGATAGAGGATTGAGGATTGATCATTTAGGATTGAGGATTGAGGATTGAGGATTGAAGAATGAGGATTGAGTATTGAGCATTGAGGATTGAGGATTGAAGATTGATGGTAGAGTATTGAGGACTGAGGATTGAGGATTGAAGATTGAGTATTCAGGATTCAGAATTGAGGTTTGAGGACTGAGGATTGAGGATTGAAGATTGAGTATTGAGGATTGAAGATTGAGTATTGAGGATTGAGGATTGAGTATTGAGGATGAGGTCTGAGGGCTGAGGTTTGAGGTTTGAGGACGGAGGACTGAGGGTTGAGGATTGAGGAATGAGGATGAGGGCTGAGGGTTGAGGATTGTGGTTTGAGGACTGAGGACTGAGGTTTGAGGATTGAGGGTTGAGGATTGAGGATTGAGAATTGAGCATTGAGAATTGAGAATGAGGACTGAGGTTTGAGGATTGAGGTTTGAGGAACGAGGATTGAGGATTGAGGATTGAGGAGTGAGGATTCACGATTGAGAATTGAAGATTGAGAATTGATGACTGAGGATTGAGGATTGAGGATTGAAGATTGAGTATTGAGGATTGAATATTGAGGATTGAGGATTGAGGATTGAGACTTGAGCATTGAGGATTCAGGATTGAAGATTGAGGATTGGGTATTGAGGATTGAAGAATGAGGATTGAGTATTGAGCATTGAGGATTGAGGATTGAAGATTGATGGTAGAGTATTGACGACTGAGGATTGAGGATTGAAGATTGAGGATTGAGTGTTGAGGATTGAGGATTGAGGGTTGAGGGTTGAATATTGAGTATTGAGGATTGAAGATTAAGATTGAGGATTGAGGATTGAGGATTGAAGATTGAGTAGTGAGGATTGAAGATTAAGATTGAGGATTGAGGATTGAGGATTGACGATTGAAGGTTGAGGATTGTGGACTGACTATTGAGGGTTGAGTGATGAGAATTGATGTTTGTGTATAGAAATCTGAAGATTGCAGATTGAGTATTGAGTATTGAAAACTGTGAATTGAGGACGTTCTATTGAGGATTGAGGATTGACAACTGATTGTTGAGGACTCAGGGCTGAAGATTGAGGATTCAGGATTGAGGATTCAGGATTGAGGTTTGAGGACTGAGGATTGAGGATTGAGGATTGAGGATTGAGGATTGAGGATTGAGGATTGAAGACTGAGGATTGGGTATTGAGGATTGGAAGTTGAGGATTGAGGGTTGAGGATTGAGGATTGAGGATTGAGGATTGTGGATTGAAGATTGACTATTAATGATTGAAGATTGAGGATTGAGGATTGAGGGTTGTGGATTGAGGACGAGGACTGAGGGTTGAGCATTTATGTTTGAGGTCTGAGGATTGAGGATTGAGGATTGAGAATTCAGGATTGAGGATTGAGTGTTGAAGATTGAGGATTGGGTATTGAGGATTGAAGAATCAGGAATGAAAATTGAGTATTGAGGATTGAATATTGATGATTGAGTGTTGAGGACTGAGGTTTGAGAATGAGGGCTGAGGATTGAGGATTGAGGTTTGAGGACTGAGGACGGAGGACTGAGGATTGAGGGTTGAGAATTGAGGATTGAGGTTTGAGGATTGAAGAGTGAGGATTGGGTATTGAGGATTGAAGATTGAGGATTGAGGATTGAGGATTGAGGATTGAAGATTGAGTATTGAGGATTGGAGATAGAGGATTGAGGTTTGATCATTTAGGATTGAGGATTGAGGATTGAGGATTGAATGTTGAGTATTGAGGATTGAAGATTGAGGATTGAGGATTGAGGATTGAATATTGAGGACTGAGTGTTGAGGGTTGAGTGGTGAGAATTGATGTTTGTGTATTGAGATTTGAAGATTGAAGAATGGGGATTGAGTATTGAAAACTGTGAATTCAGGATATTCTATCGAGGATTGAGGATTGACAATTGATTGTTGAGGACTGAGGGCTGAAGAATGAGGATTCAGGATTGAGGATTCGGGATTGAGCTTTGAGGACTGAAGATTGAGGGTTGAGTATTGAGGATTGAGGATTGACGCTTCAGGATTGAGGATTGAGGATGGAGGATTGAAGAGAGACGACTGAGTGTTGAGGATTGAGTGTTGAGGATTGATGTTTGAGGATTGAAATTTGATTATTGAATAATGTGGATTGAGTATTGAACCATGTGAATTCAGGATATTCTATTGAGTGTTGATAATTGAGGATTGATGGTTGGGTATTGAGAATTGATGGTTGAGGGTTGTGTGTTGAATATTGAGGATTGAGGATTGAGAATTGAGGATTGATGGTTGATTATTGAGGATTGAGGAATGAGGATTGAGGATTGAGTATTGAAGATTGAGGTGGATGATTGAGGATTGGGGATCGAGGATTGAGGTTTGAGGATTTAGGATTGAGGATTGAGAATTGAGGATTGAGGATTGAGGATTGAGGATTGAGGATTGGGTATTGAGGATTGAGGAATGAGGATTGAGGATTGAGGATCGAGGATCGAGGATTGAAGATTGAGTATTGAGGATTGAAGATTGAGGATTGAGTATTGAGGGTTCAGGATGGAGGATTGAGGATTGAGGATTGAGGATTGAAGATTGAGTATTGAGGATTGAATATTGAGGATTGGGGATTGAGGATTGAGTATTGAGGATTCAGGATGGAGGATTGAGGATTGACGATTGAGGATTGAAGATTGAGTATTGAGGATTGAAGATTGAGGATTGAGGATTGAGGATTGAGGATTGAGGATTGAGGATTGAAGATTGAGGATTGAGAATTCAGGATTGAGGATTGAGGGTTGAAGTTTGAGGATTGGTTATTGAGGATTGAAGAATCAGGATTGAAGATTAAGTATTGAGGATTGAATATTGAGGATTGAGTGTTGAGGATTGAGGATTGAGAATGAGGGCTGAGGGTTGAGGATTGAGGTTTGAGGACTGAGGACTGAGGACTGAGGATTGAGGGTTGAGAATTAAGGATTGAGGATTGAGGACTGAGGATTGAGTATTGAAGATTGAGGATTGATGATTGAGGATTGAGGATAGAGGATTGAGGATTGAAGATTGAGTATTGAGGATTGAAGATTGAGGATTGAGGATTGAGGAATGAGGATTGAGGATTGAAGATTGAGTATTGAGGATGGAAGATTGACGATTGAGGATTGAGGATTGAGGATTGAGGATTGAGGATTGAGGATTGAGGATTGAAGATTGAGTATTGAGGATTGAAGATTAAGATTGAGGATTGAGGATTGAGGATTGACGATTGAAGGCTGAGGATTGTGGACTGACCATTGAGGGTTGAGTGATGAGAATTGATGTTTGTGTATAGAAATCTGAAGATTGCAGATTGAGTATTGAGTATTGAAAACTGTGAATTGAGGACGTTCTATTGAGGATTGAGGATTGACAACTGATTGTTGAGGACTCAGGGCTGAAGATTGAGGATTCAGGATTGAGGATTCAGGATTGAGGTTTGAGGACTGAGGATTGAGGATTGAGGATTGAGGATTGAGGATTGAGGATTGAGGATTGAAGACTGAGGATTGGGTATTGAGGATTGGAAGTTGAGGATTGAGGGTTGAGGGTTGAGGATTGAGGATTGAGAATGAGGGCTGAGGGTCGAGGATTGAGGTTTGAGGACTGAGGACTGAGGACTGAGGATTGAGGGTTGAGATTTGAGGATTGAGGATTGAGGACTGAGGATTGAGTATTGAAGATTGAGGATTGATGATTGAGGATTGAGGATTGAGGATTGAGGATTGAGGATTGAGTATTGGAGATTGAGGATTGATGATTGAGGATTGAGTATAGAGGTTTGAGGATTGAGGATTGAAGATTGTTTATTGAGGTTTGAGGATTGAAGATTGGGGATTGAAGATTGAGGATTGAGGATTGAAGATTGAGAATTGAGGGTTGAGGATTGAGGATTGTGGATTGAGAACGAGGACTGAGAGTTGAGTATTGATGTTTGAGTTCTGAGGATTGAGGATTGAGGATTGAGAATTTAGGATTGAGGATTTGGGATTGAAGATTGAGGATCGGGTGTTGAGGACTTGAGGATTGATGATTGAGTATTGAGGATTGAAGATCGAGGATTGAGGATTGAGGGTTGTGGATTGAGAACGAGGACTGAGAGTTGAGTATTGATGTTTGAGTTCTGTGGATTGAGGATTGAGGATTGAGAATTTAGGATTGAGGATTTGGGATTGAAGATTGAGGATTGGGTGTTGAGGACTGGAGAAAGAGGATTGAGAATAGAAGATTGAGGATTGAGGATTGAAGATTGAGTATTGAGGATTGAAGATTGAGGATTGAGGATTGAGGATTGAGGATTGAGGATTGAGGATTGAGGATTGAGGATTGAAGATTGAGTATTGAGGATTGAAGATTGAGGTTTGAGGATTGAGGATCGAGGATTGAGGGTTGAAGATTGAGGATTGAGGATCGAGGATTGAGGATTGAGGATTGAGGATTGAGGATTGAAGATTGAGTATTGATGATTGAAGATTGAGGATGGAGGATTGAGGGTTGAGGTTTGAGGGCGAGGACTGCTGGTTGAGGTTTGAGGTTTGAGGATTGACGATTGAGGATTGAGGACTGAGGATTGAGGATTGAGGATTGAGCATTGAGCATTGAAGATTGACGACTGGGTATCGAGGATTCAAGATTGAGGATTAAGGATTGATGATTGGGGATTGAGGATCTAGGATTGGAGATTGATTATTGAGGATTGAAGATTGAGGATTGAGGTTTGAGGATTGAGGATTGAGAATTGAGCATTGAGAATTGAGAATGCGGACTGAGGGTTGAGGATTGAGGTTTGAGGAACGAGGATTGAGGATTGAGGGTTGAGGAGTGAGGATTCACGATTGAGAATTGAAGATTGAGAATTGATGACTGAGTATTGAGGATTGAGGATTGAAGATTGAGTATTGAGGATTGAATATTGAGGGTTGAGGATTGAGGATTGAGAATTGAGCATTGAGGATTCAGGATTGAAGATTGAGGATTGGGTATTGAGGATTGAAGAATGAGGATTGAGTATTGAGCATTGAGGATTGAGGATTGAAGATTGATGGTAGAGTATTGAGGACTGAGGATTGAGGATTGAAGATTGAGTATTCAGGATTCAGAATTGAGGTTTGAGGACTGAGGATTGAGGATTGAAGATTGAGTATTGAGGATTGAAGATTGAGGGTTGAGGATTGAGGATTGAGTATTGAGGATGAGGTCTGAGGGCTGAGGTTTGAGGTTTGAGGACGGAGGACTGAGGGTTGAGGATTGAGGAATGAGGATGAGGTCTGAGGGTTGAGGATTGTGGTTTGAGGACTGAGGACTGAGGATTGAGGATTGAGGATTGAGGATTGAGGATTGAGAATTGAGCATTGAGAATTGAGAATGAGGACTGAGGTTTGAGGATTGAGGTTTGAGGAACGAGGATTGAGGATTGAGGATTGAGGAGTGAGGATTCACGATTGAGAATTGAAGATTGAGAATTGATGACTGAGGATTGAGGATTAAGGATTGAAGATTGAGTATTGAGGATTGAATATTGAGGGTTGAGGATTGAGGATTGAGAATTGAGCATTGAGGATTCAGGATTGAAGATTGAGGATTGGGTATTGAGGATTGAAGAATGAGGATTGAGTATTGAGCATTGAGGATTGAGGATTGAAGATTGATGGTAGAGTATTGACGACTGAGGATTGAGGATTGAAGATTGAGTATTCAGGATTCAGAATTGAGGTTTGAGGACTGAGGATTGAGGATTGAAGATTGAGTATTGAGGATTGAAGATTGAGGATTGAGGATTGAGGATTGAGTATTGAGGATGAGGTCTGAGGGCTGAGGTTTGAGGTTTGAGGACGGAGGGCTGAGGGTTGAGGATTGAGGAATGAGGATGAGGGCTGAGGGTTGAGGATTGTGGTTTGAGGACTGAGGACTGAGGATTGAGGATTGAGAATTGAGGATTGAGGATTGAGGATTGAAGATTGAGGATTGGGTATTGAGGATTGAAGTATGAGGATTGATGATTGAGGATTGAGGATTCAGGATTGAAGATTGAGTATTGAGGATTGAAGACTGACGATTGAGGATTGAGAATTGAGGATTGAGGATTGAGGATTGAAGATTGATTATTGAGGATTGAAAATTGAGGATTGAGGATTGAGGATTGACGATGAGGGCTGAGGGCGGAGAATTGAGGTTTGAGGACTGAGGACTGAGGATTGAGGATTGAGAATTGTGGATAGAGGATTGGGGATTGAAGATTGAGGATTGGGTATTGAGGATTGAGTATTGAAGATTGAGGGTTGGGTTTTGCGGATTGAACATTGAGGATTGAGGATTGAGGATTGAGGATTGAGGATTGAGGATTGCGGACTGAAGATTGAATATTGATGATTGAATATTGAGGATTGAGGATCGAGGGTTGTGGATTGAGGATAGAAGATTGAGGACTGGGTGTTGAGGATTGAAGAATGAGGATAGAGGATTGAGGATTGAGGATTGAGGATTGAGGATTGAAGATTGAGTATTGAGGATTGAAGATTGAGGATTGAGGATGGAGGATTGAAGAGAGAGGACTGAGTGTTGAGGACTGAGTTTTGAGAATTAATGTTTGAGGATTGAGATTTGATTATTGTATATTTTGGATTGAGTATTCAACCATGTGAATTCAGTATAATCTATTGAGTGTTGAGAATTGAGGATTGATGGTTGAGTATTGAGGTTGGATGTCTGAGGGTTGTGTGTTGAATATTGAGGATTGAGGATTGAGGATTGAGGATTGAGGATTGAGGATTGAAGATTGAGTATTGAGGATTGAGGATTGAAAATTGGGGATTGAGGATTGAGGATTGACTATTGAGGATTGGAAATTGAGGATTGGGGACGAAGTGTTGAGTGTTGAGTTATGAGAATTGATGTTTGTGGATTGAGATTTGAACATTGCAGATTGAGTATTGAGTATTGAAAACTGTGAATTGATGATATTCTATCGAGGATTGAGGATTGACAACTGATTGTTGAGGACTGTGGGCTGAAGATTGAGGTTTCAGGATTGAGGATACAGGATTGAGGTTTGTGGATAGAGGATAGAGGATTGAAGATTGAGGATTGAGGATTGAAGATTGAGGATTGGGTATTGAGGATTGAACATTGAGGATTGAGGATTGAGTATTGAGGATTGAGGATTGAGGATCGAAGGTTGAATATTGATGAATGAAGATTGAGGATTGAGGATTAAGGGTTGTGGATTGAGGACGAGGACTGTGGGTTGATCATTGATGCCTGAGGTCTGAGGAATGAGGATTGAGGATTGCGAACTGAGGATTGAGGATTGATGATTGAAGATTGAGGATTGGGTATTGAGGATTGAAGAATGAGGATTGAGGATTGAGTATTGAGGGTTGAGGATTGAAGATTGAGTATTGATGATTGAAGATTGAGGATTGCGGATTGAGGATTGAGGATTGAGGATTGAAGATTGAGTATTGAGGATTGAAGATTGAGGATTGAGAATTGAGGATTGAGGTTTGAGGATTGAGGATTGAGGATTGAGGTTTGAGGATTGAAGATTGAATATTGATGATTGAAGATTGAGGATTGAGGATTGAGGTTTCTGGATTGAGGACGAGGACTGAGAGTTGCACATTGATGTTTGAGGTCTGAGGATTGCGGATTGAGGATGGAGGATTGAGAACTGAGGATTGAGGTTTGAGGATTGAAGATTGAGAATTGGGTATTGAGGATTGAAGAATGAGGATTGAGTATTGAGGATTGAGGATTGAGGATTGGAAATTGAGGATTGGGGATTGAGGGTTGTGGATTGAGGACGAGGACTGAGGGTTGAGCATTTATGTTTGAGGTCTGAGGATTGAGGATTGAGGATTGAGAATTCAGGATTGAGGATTGAGTGTTGAAGATTGAGGATTGGGTATTGAGGATTGAAGAATCAGGATTGAAGATTGAGTATTGAGGATTGAATATTGATGATTGAGTGTTGAGGACTGAGGTTTGAGAATGAGGGCTGAGGTTTGAGGATTGAGGTTTGAGGACTGAGGACGGAGGACTGAGGATTGAGGGTTGAGAACTGAGGATTGAGGTTTGAGGATTGGAGAGTGAGGATTGGGTATTGAGGATTGAAGATTGAGGATTGAGGATTGAGGATTGAGGATTGAAGATTGAGTATTGAGGATTGGAGATAGAGGATTGAGGATTGATCATTTAGGATTGAGGATTGAGGATTGAGGATTGAAGGTTGAGTATTGAGGATTGAAGATTGAGGATTGAGGATTGAGGATTGAATATTGAGGACTGAGTGTTGAGGGTTGAGTGGTGAGAATTGATGTTTGTGTATTGAGATTTGAAGATTGAAGAATGGGGATTGAGTATTGAAAACTGTGAATTGAGGACGTTCTATTGAGGATTGAGGATTGACAACTGATTGTTGAGGACTCAGGGCTGAAGATTGAGGATTCAGGATTGAGGATTCAGGATTGAGGTTTGAGGACTGAGGATTGAGGATTGAGGATTGAGGATTGAGGATTGAGGATTGAGGATTGAAGACTGAGGATTGGGTATTGAGGATTGGAAGTTGAGGATTGAGGGTTGAGGGTTGAGGATTGAGGATTGAGTATGAGGGCTGAGGGTTGAGGATTGAGGTTTGAGGACTGAGGACTGAGGACTGAGGATTGAGGGTTGAGATTTGAGGATTGAGGATTGAGGACTGAGGATTGAGTATTGAAGATTGAGGATTGATGATTGAGGATTGAGGATTGAGGATTGAGGATTGAGGATTGAGTATTGGAGATTGAGGATTGATGATTGAGGATTGAGTATAGAGGTTTGAGGATTGAGGATTGAAGATTGTTTATTGAGGTTTTAGGATTGAAGATTGGGGATTGAAGATTGAGGATTGAGGATTGAAGATTGAGAATTGAGGGTTGAGGATTGAGGATTGTGGATTGAGAACGAGGACTGAGAGTTGAGTATTGATGTTTGAGTTCTGAGGATTGAGGATTGAGGATTGAGAATTTAGGATTGAGGATTTGGGATTGAAGATTGAGGATTGGGTGTTGAGGACTTGAGGATTGATGATTGAGTATTGAGGATTGAAGGTCGAGGATTGAGGATTGAGGGTTGTGGATTGAGAACGAGGACTGAGAGTTGAGTATTGATGTTTGAGTTCTGTGGATTGAGGATTGAGGATTGAGAATTTAGGATTGAGGATTTGGGATTGAAGATTGAGGATTGGGTGTTGAGGACTGGAGAAAGAGGGTTGAGAATAGAAGATTGAGGATTGAGGATTGAAGATTGAGTATTGAGGATTGAAGATTGAGGATTGAGGATTGAGGATTGAGGATTGAGGATTGAGGATTGAGGATTGAGGATTGAAGATTGAGTATTGAGGATTGAAGATTGAGGTTTGAGGATTGAGGATCGAGGATTGAGGGTTGAAGATTGAGGATTGAGGATCGAGGATTGAGGATTGAGGATTGAGGATTGAGGATTGAAGATTGAGGATTGAAGATTGAGTATTGAGGATTGAAGATTAAGATTGAGGATTGAGGATTGAGGATTGAGGATAGAAGATTGAGGATTGGGGACTGAGTATTGATGGTTGAGTGATGAGTATTGATGTTTGTGTATAGAGATCTGAAGATTGCAGATTGAGTATTGAGTATTGAAACCTGTGAATTGAGGATATTCTATTGAGGATTGAGGATTGACAACTGATTGTTGAGGACTCTGGGCTGAAGATTGAGGATTCAGGATTGAGGATTCAGGATTGAGGTTTGATGACTGAGGATTGAGGATTGAGGATTGAGGATTGAGTGTTGACGCTTGAGGATTGAGGACTGAGGATGGAGGATTGAAGAGAGAGGACTGAGTGTTGAGGATTGAGTGTTGAAGATTGATGTTTGAGGATTGAGATTTGGTTATTGAATAATGTGGATTGAGTATTGAATCATGAGAATTCAGGATATTCTATTGAATATTGAGAATTGAGGATTGATGGTTGAGTATTGAGGATCGATGGTTGAGGGTTGTGTGTTGAATACTGAGGATTGAGGATCGAGAATTGAGGATTGAAGATTGAGGATTGAAGACTGAGTATTGATGATTGAAGATTGATGACTGAGGATTGAGGGTTGAGGATTGAGGACTGAGGATTGAGGATTGATGATTGAACATTGAGGATTGAGGAATGAGGATTGAGGATTGAGGATTGAGGATTGAGGATTGAAGACTGAATATTGATGATTGAAGATTGAGGATTGAGGGTTGTGGATTGAGGACGAGGACTGAGGGTTGAGCATTTATGTTTGAGGTCTGAGGATTGAGGATTGAGGATTGAGAATTCAGGATTAAGTATTGAGTGTTGAAGATTGAGGATTGGGTATTGAGGATTGAAGAATCAGGATTGAAGATTGAGTATTGAGGATTGAATATTGATGATTGAGTGTTGAGGACTGAGGTTTGAGAATGAGGGCTGAGGTTTGAGGATTGAGGTTTGAGGACTGAGGACGGAGGACTGAGGATTGAGGGTTGAGAATTGAGGATTGAGGTTTGAGGATTGAGGAGTGAGGATTGGGTATTGAGGATTGAAGATTGAGGATTGAGGATTGAGGATTGAGGATTGAAGATTGAGTATTGAGGATTGGAGATAGAGGATTGAGGATTTTCATTTAGGATTGAGGATTGAGGTTTGAGGATTGAAGGTTTAGTATTGAGGATTGAAGATTGAGGATTGAGGATTGAGGATTGAAGATTGAGGACTGAGTGTTGAGGGTTGAGTGGTGAGAATTGATGTTTGTGTACTGAGATTTGAAGATTGAAGAATGGGGATTGAGTATTGAAAACTGTGAATTCAGGATATTCTATTGAGGATTGAGGATTGACAATTGATTGTTGAGGACTGAGGGCTGAAGAAAGAGGATTCAGGATTGAGGATTCGGGATTGAGTTTTGAGGACTGAGGATTGAGGGTTGAGTATTGAGGATTGAGGATTGACGCTTCAGGATTGAGGATTGAGGATCGAGGATTGAAGAGAGAGGACTGAGTGTTGAGGATTGAGTGTTGAGGATTGATGTTTGAGGATTGATGTTTGAGGATTGAAATTTGATTATTGAATAATGTGGATTGAGTATTGAACCATGAGAATTCAGGATATTCTATTGAGTGTTGATAATTGAGGATTGATGGTTGGGTATTGAGAATTGATGGTTGAGGGTTGTGTGTTGAATATTGAGGATTGAGGATTGAGTATTGAGGATTGATGGTTGAGTATTGAGGATTGAGGAATGAGGATTGAGGATTGAGTATTGAAGATTGTGGTGGATGATTAAGGATTGAGGATTGAGGATTGAGGATTGAGGATTGAGGATTGAGGATTGAGAATTGAGGATTGAGGATTGAGGATTTAGGATTGAGGATTGGGTATTGAGGATTGAGGAATGAGGATTGAGGATTGAGGATCGAGGATTGAGGATTGAAGATTGAGTATTGAGGATTGAAGATTGAGGATTGAGTATTGAGGATTCAGGATGGAGGATTGAGGATTGAGGATTGAGGATTGAAGATTGAGTATTGAGGCTTGAATATTGAGGATTGAAGGTTGAGGATTGAGGATAGGGCATTGAGGATTGAGGATTGAAGTTTGAGTATTGAGGATTGAAGATTAAGATAGAGGATTGAGGACTGAGGATTGAGGATTGAAGATTGAGGATTGGGGACTGAGCATTGAGGGTTGAGTGATGAGAATTGATGTTTGTGGATAGAGATCTGAAGATTGCAGATTGAGTATTGAGTTATGAAAACTGTGAATTGAGGATACTCTATTGAGGATTGAGGATTGACAACTGATTGTTGAGGACTCAGGGCTGAAGATTGAGGATTCAGGATTGAGGATTCAGGATTGAGGTTTGAGGGCTGAGGATTGAGGATTGAGGGTTGAGGATTGAGGATTGAGGATTGAAGATTGAGTATTGAGGATGGAAGATTGACGATTGAGGATTGAGGATTGAGGATTGAGTGTTGAGGATAGAGGATTGAGGATTGAAGATTGAGTATTGAGGATTGAAGATTGAGGATTGGGTATTGAGGATTGAAGAATCAGGATTGAAGATTGAGTATTGAGGATTGAATATTGATGATTGAGTGTTGAGGACTGAGGTTTGAGAATGAGGGCTGAGGTTTGAGGATTGGAGATAGAGGATTGAGGATTGATCATTTAGGATTGAGGATTGAGGATTGAGGATTGAAGGTTGAGTATTGAGGATTGAAGGTTGAGGATTGAGGATTGAGGATTGAATATTGAGAACTGAGTGTTGAGGGTTGAGTGGTGAGAATTGATGTTTGTGTATTGAGATTTGAAGATTGAAGAATGTGGATTGAGTATTGAAAACTGTGAATTCAGGATATTCTATTGAGGATTGAGGATTGACAATTGATTGTTGAGGACTGAGGGCTGAAGAATGAGGATTCAGGATTGAGGATTCGGGATTGAGTTTTGAGGACTGAGGATTGAGGGTTGAGTATTGAGGATTGAGGATTGACGCTTCAGGATTGAGGATTGAGGATGGAGGATTGAAGAGAGAGGACTGAGTGTTGAGGATTGAGTGTTGAGGATTGATGTTTGAGGATTGAAATTTGATTAATGAATAATGTGGATTGAGTATTGAACCATGAGAATTCAGGATATTCTATTGAGTGTTGATAATTGAGGATTGATGGTTGGGTATTCAGAATTGATGGTTGAGGGTTGTGTGTTGAATATTGAGGATTGAGGATTGAGAATTTAGGATTGATGGTTGAGTATTGAGGATTGAGGAATGAGGATTGAGGATTGAGTATTGAAGATTGAGGTGGATGACTGAGGATTGAGGATTGAGGATTGAGGGTTGAGGATTGAGGATTGAGGATTGAGGATTGAGAATTGAGGATTGAGGATTGAGGATTGAAGACTGAGGATTGGGTATTGAGGATTGGAAGTTGAGGATTGAGGGTTGAGGGTTGAGGATTGAGGATTGAGAATGAGGGCTGAGGGTTGAGGATTGAGGTTTGAGGACTGAGGACTGAGGACTGAGGATTGAGGGTTGAGATTTGAGGATTGAGGATTGAGGACTGAGGATTGAGTATTGAAGATTGAGGATTGATGATTGAGGATTGAGGATTGAGGATTGAGGATTGAGGATTGAGTATTGGAGATTGAGGATTGATGATTGAGGATTGAGTATAGAGGTTTGAGGATTGAGGATTGAAGATTGTTTACTGAGGTTTGAGGATTGAAGATTGGGGATTGAAGATTGAGGATTGAGGATTGAAGATTGAGAATTGAGGGTTGAGGATTGAGGATTGTGGATTGAGAACGAGGACTGAGAGTTGAGTATTGATGTTTGAGTTCTGAGGATTGAGGATTGAGGATTGAGAATTTAGGATTGAGGATTTGGGATTGAAGATTGAGGATTGGGTGTTGAGGACTTGAGGATTGATGATTGAGTATTGAGGATTGAAGATCGAGGATTGAGGATTGAGGGTTGTGGATTGAGAACGAGGACTGAGAGTTGAGTATTGATGTTTGAGTTCTGTGGATTGAGGATTGAGGATTGAGAATTTAGGATTGAGGATTTGGGATTGAAGATTGAGGATCGGGTGTTGAGGACTGGAGAAAGAGGATTGAGGATAGAAGATTGAGGATTGAGGATTGAAGATTGAGTATTGAGGATTGAAGACTGAGGATTGAGGATTGAGGATTGAGGATTGAGGATTGAGGATTGAGGATTGAGGATTGAAGGTTGAGTATTGAGGATTGAAGATTGAGGTTTGAGGATTGAGGATCGAGGATTGAGGGTTGAAGATTGAGGATTGAGGATCGAGGATTGAGGATTGAAGATTGATGGTAGAGTATTGAGGACTGAGGATTGAGGATTGAAGATTGAGTATACAGGATTCAGAATTGAGGTTTGAGGACTGAGGATTGAGGATTGAAGATTGAGTATTGAGGATTGAAGATTGAGGATTGAGGATTGAGGATTGAGTATTGAGGATGAGGTCTGAGGGCTGAGGTTTGAGGTTTGAGGACGGAGGACTGAGGGTTGAGGATTGAGGAATGAGGATGAGGGCTGAGGGTTGAGGATTGTGGTTTGAGGACTGAGGACTGAGGTTTGAGGATTGAGGGTTGAGGATTGAGGATTGAGAATTGAGCATTGAGAATTGAGAATGAGGACTGAGGTTTGAGGATTGAGGTTTGAGGAACGAGGATTGAGGATTGAGGATTGAGGAGTGAGGATTCACGATTGAGAATTGAAGATTGAGAATTGATGACTGAGGATTGAGGATTGAGGATTGAAGATTGAGTATTGAGGATTGAATATTGAGGGTTGAGGATTGAGGATTGAGAATTGAGCATTGAGGATTCAGGATTGAAGATTGAGGATTGGGTATTGAGGATTGAAGAATGAGGATTGAGTATTGAGCATTGAGGATTGAGGATTGAAGATTGATGGTAGAGTATTGACGACTGAGGATTGAGGATTGAAGATTGAGGATTGAGTGTTGAGGATTGAGGATTGAGGATTGAGGGTTGAATATTGAGTATTGAGGATTGAAGATTAAGATTGAGGATTGAGGATTGAGGATTGAAGATTGAGTATTGAGGATTGAAGATTAAGATTGAGGATTGAGGATTGAGGATTGACGATTGAAGGTTGAGGATTGTGGACTGACTATTGAGGGTTGAGTGATGAGAATTGATGTTTGTGTATAGAAATCTGAAGATTGCAGATTGAGTATTGAGTATTGAAAACTGTGAATTGAGGACGTTCTATTGAGGATTGAGGATTGACAACTGATTGTTGAGGACTCAGGGCTGAAGATTGAGGATTCAGGATTGAGGATTCAGGATTGAGGTTTGAGGACTGAGGATTGAGGATTGAGGATTGAGGATTGAGGATTGAGGATTGAGGATTGAAGACTGAGGATTGGGTATTGAGGATTGGAAGTTGAGGATTGAGGGTTGAGGATTGAGGATTGAGGATTGAGGATTGTGGATTGAAGATTGACTATTAATGATTGAAGATTGAGGATTGAGGATTGAGGGTTGTGGATTGAGGACGAGGACTGAGGGTTGAGCATTTATGTTTGAGGTCTGAGGATTGAGGATTGAGGATTGAGAATTCAGGATTGAGGATTGAGTGTTGAAGATTGAGGATTGGGTATTGAGGATTGAAGAATCAGGATTGAAGATTGAGTATTGAGGATTGAATATTGATGATTGAGTGTTGAGGACTGAGGTTTGAGAATGAGGGCTGAGGTTTGAGGATTGAGGTTTGAGGACTGAGGACGGAGGACTGAGGATTGAGGGTTGAGAATTGAGGATTGAGGTTTGAGGATTGAAGAGTGAGGATTGGGTATTGAGGATTGAAGATTGAGGATTGAGGATTGAGGATTGAGGATTGAAGATTGAGTATTGAGGATTGGAGATGGAGGATTGAGGATTGATCATTTAGGATTGAGGATTGAGGATTGAGGATTGAATGTTGAGTATTGAGGATTGAAGATTGAGGATTGAGGATTGAGGATTGAATATTGAGGACTGAGTGTTGAGGGTTGAGTGGTGAGAATTGATGTTTGTGTATTGAGATTTGAAGATTGAAGAATGGGGATTGAGTATTGAAAACTGTGAATTCAGGATATTCTATTGAGGATTGAGGATTGACAATTGATTGTTGAGGACTGAGGGCTGAAGAATGAGGATTCAGGATTGAGGATTCGGGATTGAGCTTTGAGGACTGAGGATTGAGGGTTGAGTATTGAGGATTGAGGATTGACGCTTCAGGATTGAGGATTGAGGATGGAGGATTGAAGAGAGACGACTGAGTGTTGAGGATTGAGTGTTGAGGATTGATGTTTGAGGATTGAAATTTGATTATTGAATAATGTGGATTGAGTATTGAACCATGAGAATTCAGGATATTCTATTGAGTGTTGATAATTGAGGATTGATGGTTGGGTATTGAGAATTGATGGTTGAGGGTTGTGTGTTGAATATTGAGGATTGAGGATTGAGAATTGAGGATTGATGGTTGATTATTGAGGATTGAGGAATGAGGATTGAGGATTGAGTATTGAAGATTGAGGTGGATGATTGAGGATTGAGGATCGAGGATTGAGGTTTGAGGATTTAGGATTGAGGATTGAGAATTGAGGATTGAGGATTGAGGATTGAGGATTGAGGATTGGGTATTGAGGATTGAGGAATGAGGATTGAGGATTGAGGATCGAGGATCGAGGATTGAAGATTGAGTATTGAGGTTTGAAGATTGAGGATTGAGTATTGAGGGTTCAGGATGGAGGATTGAGGACTGAGGATTGAGGATTGAAGATTGAGTATTGAGGATTGAATATTGAGGATTGGGGATTGAGGATTGAGTATTGAGGATTCAGGATGGAGGATTGAGGATTGACGATTGAGGATTGAAGATTGAGTATTGAGGATTGAAGATTGAGGATTGAGGATTGAGGATTGAGGATTGAGGATTGAGGATTGAAGATTGAGGATTGAGAATTCAGGATTGAGGATTGAGGGTTGAAGTTTGAGGATTGGTTATTGAGGATTGAAGAATCAGGATTGAAGATTAAGTATTGAGGATTGAATATTGAGGATTGAGGGTTGAGGATTGAGGATTGAGAATGAGGGCTGAGGGTTGAGGATTGAGGTTTGAGGACTGAGGACTGAGGACTGAGGATTGAGGGTTGAGAATTGAGGATTGAGGATTGAGGACTGAGGATTGAGTATTGAAGATTGAGGATTGATGATTGAGGATTGAGGATAGAGGATTGAGGATTGAAGATTGAGTATTGAGGATTGAAGATTGAGGATTGAGGATTGAGGAATGAGGATTGAGGATTGAAGATTGAGTATTGAGGATGGAAGATTGACGATTGAGGATTGAGGATTGAGGATTGAGGATTGAGGATTGAGGATTGAGGATTGAAGATTGAGTATTGAGGATTGAAGATTAAGATTGAGGATTGAGGATTGAGGATTGACGATTGAAGGTTGAGGATTGTGGACTGACCATTGAGGGTTGAGTGATGAGAATTGATGTTTGTGTATAGAAATCTGAAGATTGCAGATTGAGTATTGAGTATTGAAAACTGTGAATTGAGGACGTTCTATTGAGGATTGAGGATTGACAACTGATTGTTGAGGACTCAGGGCTGAAGATTGAGGATTCAGGATTGAGGATTCAGGATTGAGGTTTGAGGACTGAGGATTGAGGATTGAGGATTGAGGATTGAGGATTGAGGATTGAGGATTGAAGACTGAGGATTGGGTATTGAGGATTGGAAGTTGAGGATTGAGGGTTGAGGGTTGAGGATTGAGGATTGAGAATGAGGGCTGAGGGTCGAGGATTGAGGTTTGAGGACTGAGGACTGAGGACTGAGGATTGAGGGTTGAGATTTGAGGATTGAGGATTGAGGACTGAGGATTGAGTATTGAAGATTGAGGATTGATGATTGAGGATTGAGGATTGAGGATTGAGGATTGAGGATTGAGTATTGGAGATTGAGGATTGATGATTGAGGATTGAGTATAGAGGTTTGAGGATTGAGGATTGAAGATTGTTTATTGAGGTTTGAGGATTGAAGATTGGGGATTGAAGATTGAGGATTGAGGATTGAAGATTGAGAATTGAGGGTTGAGGATTGAGGATTGTGGATTGAGAACGAGGACTGAGAGTTGAGTATTGATGTTTGAGTTCTGAGGATTGAGGATTGAGGATTGAGAATTTAGGATTGAGGATTTGGGATTGAAGATTGAGGATCGCGTTGTGAGGACTTGAGGATTGATGATTGAGTATTGAGGATTGAAGATCGAGGATTGAGGATTGAGGGTTGTGGATTGAGAACGAGGACTGAGAGTTGAGTATTGATGTTTGAGTTCTGTGGATTGAGGATTGAGGATTGAGAATTTAGGATTGAGGATTTGGGATTGAAGATTGAGGATTGGGTGTTGAGGACTGGAGAAAGAGGATTGAGAATAGAAGATTGAGGATTGAGGATTGAAGATTGAGTATTGAGGATTGAAGATTGAGGATTGAGGATTGAGGATTGAGGATTGAGGATTGAGGATTGAGGATTGAGGATTGAAGATTGAGTATTGAGGATTGAAGATTGAGGTTTGAGGATTGAGGATCGAGGATTGAGGGTTGAAGATTGAGGATTGAGGATCGAGGATTGAGGATTGAGGATTGAGGATTGAGGATTGAAGATTGAGTATTGATGATTGAAGATTGAGGATGGAGGATTGAGGGTTGAGGTTTGAGGACGAGGACTGCTGGTTGAGGTTTGAGGTTTGAGGATTGAGGATTGAGGATTGAGGACTGAGGATTGAGGATTGAGGATTGAGCATTGAGCATTGAAGATTGACGACTGGGTATCGAGGATTCAAGATTGAGGATTAAGGATTGATGATTGGGGATTGAGGATCTAGGATTGGAGATTGATTATTGAGGATTGAAGATTGAGGATTGAGGTTTGAGGATTGAGGATTGAGAATTGAGCATTGAGAATTGAGAATGAGGACTGAGGGTTGAGGATTGAGGTTTGAGGAACGAGGATTGAGGATTGAGGGTTGAGGAGTGAGGATTCACGATTGAGAATTGAAGATTGAGAATTGATGACTGAGGACTGAGGATTAAGGATTGAAGATTGAGTATTGAGGATTGAACATTGAGGGTTGAGGATTGAGGATTGAGAATTGAGCATTGAGGATTCAGGATTGAAGATTGAGGATTGGGTATTGAGGATTGAAGAATGAGGATTGAGTATTGAGCATTGAGGATTGAGGATTGAAGATTGATGGTAGAGTATTGACGACTGAGGATTGAGGATTGAAGATTGAGTATTCAGGATTCAGAATTGAGGTTTGAGGACTGAGGATTGAGGATTGAAGATTGAGTATTGAGGATTGAAGATTGAGGATTGAGGATTGAGGATTGAGTATTGAGGATGAGGTCTGAGAGCTGAGGTTTGAGGTTTGAGGACGGAGGACTGAGGGTTGAGGATTGAGGAATGAGGATGAGGGCTGAGGGTTGAGGATTGTGGTTTGAGGACTGAGGACTGAGGATTGAGGATTGAGAATTGAGGATTGAGGATTGAGGATTGAAGATTGAGGATTGGGTATTGAGGATTGAAGTATGAGGATTGATGATTGAGGATTGAGGATTCAGGATTGAAGATTGAGTATTGAGGATTGAAGACTGACGATTGAGGATTGAGAATTGAGGATTGAGGATTGAGGATTGAAGATTGATTATTGAGGATTGAAAATTGAGGATTGAGGATTGAGGATTGACGATGAGGGCTGAGGGCGGAGAATTGAGGTTTGAGGACTGAGGACTGAGGATTGAGGATTGAGAATTGTGGATAGAGGATTGGGGATTGAAGATTGAGGATTGGGTATTGAGGATTGAGTATTGAAGATTGAGGGTTGGGTTTTGCGGATTGAACATTGAGGATTGAGGATTGAGGATTGAGGATTGAGGATTGAGGATTGAAGATTGAGTATTGAGGATTGAAGATTGAGGATTGAGGATGGAGGATTGAAGAGAGAGGACTGAGTGTTGAGGACTGAGTTTTGAGAATTAATGTTTGAGGATTGAGATTTGATTATTGTATATTTTGGATTGAGTATTCAACCATGTGAATTCAGTATAATCTATTGAGTGTTGAGAATTGAGGATTGATGGTTGAGTATTGAGGATGGATGTCTGAGGGTTGTGTGTTGAATATTGAGGATTGAGGATTGAGGATTGAGGATTGAGGATTGAGGATTGAAGATTGAGTATTGAGGATTGAGGATTGAAAATTGGGGATTGAGGATTGAGGATTGACGATTGAGGATTGGAAATTGAGGATTGGGGACGAAGTGTTGAGTGTTGAGTTATGAGAATTGATGTTTGTGGATTGAGATTTGAACATTGCAGATTGAGTATTGAGTATTGAAAACTGTGAATTGATGATATTCTATCGAGGATTGAGGATTGACAACTGATTGTTGAGGACTGTGGGCTGAAGATTGAGGTTTCAGGATTGAGGATACAGGATTGAGGTTTGTGGATAGAGGATAGAGGATTGAAGATTGAGGATTGAGGATTGAAGATTGAGGATTGGGTATTGAGGATTGAACATTGAGGATTGAGGATTGAGTATTGAGGATTGAGGATTGAGGATCGAAGGTTGAATATTGATGAATGAAGATTGAGGATTGAGGATTAAGGGTTGTGGATTGAGGACGAGGACTGTGGGTTGATCATTGATGCCTGAGGTCTGAGGAATGAGGATTGAGGATTGCGAACTGAGGATTGAGGATTGATGATTGAAGATTGAGGATTGGGTATTGAGGATTGAAGAATGAGGATTGAGGATTGAGTATTGAGGGTTGAGGATTGAAGATTGAGTATTGATGATTGAAGATTGAGGATTGCGGATTGAGGATTGAGGATTGAGGATTGAAGATTGAGTATTGAGGATTGAAGATTGAGGATTGAGAATTGAGGATTGAGGTTTGAGGATTGAGGATTGAGGATTGAGGTTTGAGGATTGAAGATTGAATATTGATGATTGAAGATTGAGGATTGAGGATTGAGGTTTCTGGATTGAGGACGAGGACTGAGAGTTGCACATTGATGTTTGAGGTCTGAGGATTGCGGATTGAGGATTGAGGATTGAGAACTGAGGATTGAGGTTTGAGGATTGAAGATTGAGAATTGGGTATTGAGGATTGAAGAATGAGGATTGAGTATTGAGGATTGAGGATTGAGGATTGGAAATTGAGGATTGGGGATTGAGGGTTGTGGATTGAGGACGAGGACTGAGGGTTGAGCATTTATGTTTGAGGTCTGAGGATTGAGGATTGAGGATTGAGAATTCAGGATTGAGGATTGAGTGTTGAAGATTGAGGATTGGGTATTGAGGATTGAAGAATCAGGATTGAAGATTGAGTATTGAGGATTGAATATTGATGATTGAGTGTTGAGGACTGAGGTTTGAGAATGAGGGCTGAGGTTTGAGGATTGAGGTTTGAGGACTGAGGACGGAGGACTGAGGATTGAGGGTTGAGAACTGAGGATTGAGGTTTGAGGATTGGAGAGTGAGGATTGGGTATTGAGGATTGAAGATTGAGGATTGAGGATTGAGGATTGAGGATTGAAGATTGAGTATTGAGGATTGGAGATAGAGGATTGAGGATTGATCATTTAGGATTGAGGATTGAGGATTGAGGATTGAAGGTTGAGTATTGAGGATTGAAGATTGAGGATTGAGGATTGAGTATTGAATATTGAGGACTGAGTGTTGAGGGTTGAGTGGTGAGAATTGATGTTTGTGTATTGAGATTTGAAGATTGAAGAATGGGGATTGGGTATTGAAAACTGTGAATTCAGGATATTCTATTGAGGATTGAGGATTGACAATTGATTGTTGAGGACTGAGGGCTGAAGAATGAGGATTCAGGATTGAGGATTCGGGATTGAGCTTTGAGGACTGAGGATTGAGGGTTGAGTATTGAGGATTGAGGATTGACGCTTCAGGATTGAGGATTGAGGATGGAGGATTGAAGAGAGAGGACTGAGTGTTGAGGATTGAGTGTTGAGGATTGATGTTTGAGGATTGAAATTTGATTATTGAATAATGTGGATTGAGTATTGAACCATGAGAATTCAGGATATTCTATTGAGTGTTGATAATTGAGGATTGATGGTTGGGTATTGAGAATTGATGGTTGAGGGTTGTGTGTTGAATATTGAGGATTGAGGATTGAGAATTGAGGATTGATGGTTGAGTATTGAGGATTGAGGAATGAGGATTGAGGATTGAGTATTGAAGATTGAGGTGGATGATTGAGGATTGAGGATTGAGGATTGAGGATTGAGGATTGAGGATTGAGGATTGAGGATTGAGAATTGAGGATTGAGGATTGAGGATTGAGGATTGAGGATTGGGTATTGAGTATTGAGGAATGAGGATTGAGGATTGAGGATCGAGGATTGAGGATTGAAGATTGAGTATTGAGGATTGAAGATTGAGGATTGAGTATTGAGGATTCAGGATGGAGGATTGAGGATTGAGGATTGAGGATTGAAGAATGAGTATTGAGGATTGAATATTGAGGACTGAGGATTGAGGATTGAGTATTGAGGATTCAGGATGGAGGATTGAGGATTGACGATTGAGGATTGAAGATTGAGTATTGAGTATTGAAGATTGAGGATTGAGGATTGAGGATTGAGGATTGAGGATTGAGGATTGAAGATTGAGTATTGAGAATTCAGGATTGAGGATTGAGGGTTGAAGTTTGAGGATTGGTTATTGAGGATTGAAGAA
This sequence comes from Calliopsis andreniformis, assembly GCF_051401765.1. Lineage (NCBI taxonomy): Eukaryota > Metazoa > Arthropoda > Insecta > Hymenoptera > Andrenidae > Calliopsis > Calliopsis andreniformis. The sequence continues at coordinate 154,617 of NW_027480579.1, forward strand.
TGAGGATTGAAGATTAAGTATTGAGGATTGAATATTGAGGATTGAGGGTTGAGGATTGAGGATTGAGAATGAGGGCTGAGGGTTGAGGATTGAGGTTTGAGGACTGAGGACTGAGGACTGAGGATTGGGGGTTGAGAATTGAGGATTGAGGATTGAGGACTGAGGATTGAGTATTGAAGATTGAGGATTGATGATTGAGGATTGAGGATAGAGGATTGAGGATTGAAGATTGAGTATTGAGGATTGAAGATTGAGGATTGAGGATTGAGGAATGAGGATTGAGGATTGAAGATTGAGTATTGAGGATGGAAGATTGACGATTGAGGATTGAGGATTGAGGATTGAGGATTGAGGATTGAGGATTGAGGATTGAGTATTGAAGATTGAGTATTGAGGATTGAAGATTGAGGATTGAGTGTTGAGGATTGAGGATTGAGGATTGAGGGTTGAAGATTGAGTATTGAGGATTGAAGATTAAGATTGAGGATTGAGGATTGAGGATTGAAGATTGAGTATTGAGGATTGAAGATTAAGATTGAGGATTGAGGATTGAGGATTGACGATTGAAGGTTGAGGATTGTGGACTGACTATTGAGGGTTGAGTGATGAGAATTGATGTTTGTGTATAGAAATCTGAAGATTGCAGATTGAGTATTGAGTATTGAAAACTGTGAATTGAGGACGTTCTATTGAGGATTGAGGATTGACAACTGATTGTTGAGGACTCAGGGCTGAAGATTGAGGATTCAGGATTGAGGATTCAGGATTGAGGTTTGAGGACTGAGGATTGAGGATTGAGGATTGAGGATTGAGGATTGAGGATTGAAGACTGAGGATTGGGTATTGAGGATTGGAAGTTGAGGATTGAGGTTTGAGGACTGAGGACGGAGGACTGAGGATTGAGGGTTGAGAATTGAGGATTGAGGTTTGAGGATTGAAGAGTGAGGATTGGGTATTGAGGATTGAAGATTGAGGATTGAGGATTGAGGATTGAGGATTGAAGATTGAGTATTGAGGATTGGAGATAGAGGATTGAGGATTGATCATTTAGGATTAAGGATTGAGGATTGTGGATTGAAGGTTGAGTATTGAGGATTGAAGATTGAGGATTGAGGATTGAGGATTGAATATTGAGGACTGAGTGTTGAGGGTTGAGTGGTGAGAATTGATGTTTGTGTATTGAGATTTGAAGATTGAAGAATGGGGATTGAGTATTGAAAACTGTGAATTCAGGATATTCTATTGAGGATTGAGGATTGAGGATTGACAATTGATTGTTGAGGACTGAGGGCTGAAGAATGAGGATTCAGGATTGAGGATTCGGGATTGAGCTTTGAGGACTGAGGATTGAGGGTTGAGTATTGAGGATTGAGGATTGACGCTTCAGGATTGAGGATTGAGGATGGATGATTGAAGAGAGAGGACTGAGTGTTGAGGATTGAGTGTTGAGGATTGATGTTTGAGGATTGAGGATTGAAGATTGAGTATTGAGGATTGGAGATAGAGGATTGAGGATTGATCATTTAGGATTGAGGATTGAGGATTGTGGATTGAAGGTTGAGTATTGAGGATTGAAGATTGAGGATTGAGGATTGAGGATTGAATATTGAGGACTGAGTGTTGAGGGTTGAGTGGTGAGAATTGATGTTTGTGTATTGAGATTTGAAGATTGAACAATGGGGATTGAGTATTGAAAACTGTGAATTCAGGATATTCTATTGAGGATTGAGGATTGAGGATTGACAATTGATTGTTGAGGACTGAGGGCTGAAGAATGAGGATTCAGGATTGAGGATTCGGGATTGAGCTTTGAGGACTGAGGATTGAGGGTTGAGTATTGAGGATTGAGGATTGACGCTTCAGGATTGAGGATTGAGGATGGATGATTGAAGAGAGAGGACTGAGTGTTGAGGATTGAGTGTTGAGGATTGATGTTTGAGGATTGAAATTTGATTATTGAATAATGTGGATTGAGTATTGAACCATGCGAATTCAGGATATTCTATTGAGTGTTGATAATTGAGGATTGATGGTTGGGTATTGAGAATTGATGGTTGAAGGTTGTGTGTTGAATATTGAGGATTGAGGATTGAGAATTGAGGATTGATGGTTGAGTATTGAGGATTGACGAATGAGGATTGAGGATTGAGTATTGAAGATTGAGGTGGATGATTGAGGATTGAGGATTGAGGATTGAGGATTGAGGATTGAGGATTGAGGATTGAGGATTGAGGATTGGGTATTGAGGATTGAGGAATGAGGATTGAGGATTGAGGATCGAGGATTGAGGATTGAAGATTGAGTATTGAGGATTGAAGATTGAGGATTGAGTATTGAGGATTCAGGATGGAGGATTGAGGATTGAGGATTGAGGATTGAAGATTGAGTATTGAGGATCGAAGATTGAGGTTTGAGGATTGAGGATCGAGGATTGAGGGTTGAAGATTGAGGATTGAGGATCGAGGATTGAGGATTGAGGATTGAGGATTGAGGATTGAAGATTGAGTATTGATGATTGAAGATTGAGGATGGAGGATTGAAGATTGAGGATTGAGGATTGAGGATTGAGGATTGAGGATTGAGGATTGAGGATTGAGGATTGAGGATCGAAGATTGAGTATTGAGGATTGAAGATTGAGGTTTGAGGATTGAGGATCGAGGATTGAGGGTTGAAGATTGAGGATTGAGGGTCGAGGATTGGGGATTGAGGAGTGAGGATTCACGACTGAGAATTGAAGATTGAGAATTGATGACTGAGTATTGAGGATTGAGGATTGAAGATTGAGTATTGAGGATTGAATATTGAGGGTTGAGGATTGAGGATTGAGAATTGAGCATTGAGGATTCAGGATTGAAGATTGAGGATTGGGTATTGAGGATTGAACAATGAGGATTGAGTATTGGGCATTGAGGATTGAGGATTGAAGATTGATGGTAGAGTATTGAGGACTGAGGATTGAGGATTGAAGATTGAGTATTCAGGATTCAGAATTGAGGTTTGAGGACTGAGGATTGAGGATTGAAGATTGAGTATTGAGGATTGAAGATTGAGGATTGAGGATTGCGGATTGAGTATTGAGGATGAGGTCTGAGGGCTGAGGTTTGAGGTTTGAGGACGGAGGACTGAGGGTTGAGGATTGAGGAATGAGGATGAGGGCTGAGGGTTGAGGATTGTGGTTTGAGGACTGAGGACTGAGGATTGAGGATTGAGGATTGAGGATTGAGGATTGAGAATTGAGCATTGAGAATTGAGTATGAGGACTGAGGTTTGAGGATTGAGGTTTGAGGAACGAGGATTGAGTATTGAGGATTGAGGAGTGAGGATTCACGATTGAGAATTGAAGATTGAGAATTGATGACTGAGGATTGAGGATTGAGGATTGAAGATTGAGTATTGAGGATTGAATATTGAGGGTTGAGGATTGAGGATTGAGAATTGAGCATTGAGGATTCAGGATTGAAGATTGAGGATTGGGTATTGAGGATTGAAGAATGAGGATTGAGTATTGAGCATTGAGGATTGAGGATTGAAGATTGATGGTAGAGTATTGACGACTGAGGATTGAGGATTGAAGATTGAGTATTCAGGATTCAGAATTGAGGTTTGAGGACTGAGGATTGAGGATTGAAGATTGAGTATTGAGGATTGAAGATTGAGGATTGAGGATGGAGGATTGAAGAGAGAGGACTGAGTGTTGAGGACTGAGTTTTGAGAAGTAATTTTTGAGGATTGAGATTTGATTATTGTATATTTTGGATTGAGTATTCAACCATGAGAATTCAGTATTATCTATTGAGTGTTGAGAATTGAGGATGGATGGCTGAGGGTTGTGTGTTGAATATTGAGGATTGAGGATTGAGGATTGAGGATTGAGGATTGAGGATTGAAGATTGAGTATTGAGGATTGAGGATTGAAAATTGGGGATTGAGGATTGAGGATTGACGATTGAGGATTGGAAATTGAGGATTGGGGACGAAGTGTTGAGGGTTGAGTTATGAGAATTGATGTTTGTGGATTGAGATTTGAAGATTGCAGATTGAGTATTGAGTATTGAAAACTGTGAATTGATGATATTCTATCCAGGATTGAGGATTGACAACTGATTGTTGAGGACTGTGGGCTGAAGATTGAGGTTTCAGGATTGAGGATACAGGATTGAGGTTTGTGGACAGAGGATAGAGGATTGAAGATTGAGGATTGAGGATTGAAGATTGAGTATTGGGTATTGAGGATGGAACATTGAGGATTGAGGATTGAGTATTGAGGATTGAGGATTGAGGGTCGAAGGTTGAATATTGATGAATGAAGATTGAGGATTGAGGATTGAGGGTTGTGGATTGAGGACGAGGACTGTGGGTTGATCATTGATGCCTGAGGTCTGAGGAATGAGGATTGAGGATTGCTAACTGAGGATTGAGGATTGATGATTGAAGATTGAGGATTGGTTATTGAGGATTGAAGAATGAGGAATGAGGATTGAGTATTGAGGGTTGAGGATTGAAGATTGAGTATTGATGATTGAAGATTGAGGATTGCGGATTGAGGATTGAGGATTGAGGATTGAAGATTGAGTATTGAGGATTGAAGATTGAGGATTGAGAATTGAGGATTGAGGTTTGAGGATTGAGGATTGAGGATTGAGGTTTGAGGATTGAAGATTGAATATTGATGATTGAAGATTGAGGATTGAGGATTGAGGTTTCTGGATTGAGGACGAGGACTGAGAGCTGCACATTGATGTTTGAGGTCTGAGGATTGAGGATTGAGGATTGAGGATTGAGGACTGAGGACGGAGGACTGAGGATTGAGGGTTGAGAATTGAGGATTGAGGTTTGAGGATTGGAGAGTGAGGATTGGGTATTGAGGATTGAAGATTGAGGATTGAGGATTGAGGATTGAGGATTGAAGATTGAGTATTGAGGATTGGAGATAGAGGATTGAGGATTGATCATTTAGGATTGAGGATTGAGGATTGAGGGTTGAAGGTTGAGTATTGAGGATTGAAGATTGAGGATTGAGGATTGAGGATTGAATTTTGAGGACTGAGTGTTGAGGGTTGAGTGGTGAGAATTGATGTTTGTGTATTGAGATTTGAAGATTGAAGAATGGGGATTGAGTATTGAAAACTGTGAATTCAGGATATTCTATTGAGGATTGAGGATTGACAATTGATTGTTGAGGACTGAGGGCTGAAGAATGAGGATTCAGGATTGAGGATTCGGGATTGAGCTTTGAGGACTGAGGATTGAGGGTTGAGTATTGAGGATTGAGGATTGACGCTTCAGGATTGAGGATTGAGGATGGAGGATTGAAGAGAGAGGACTGATTGTTGAGGATTGAGTGTTGAGGATTGATGTTTGAGGATTGAAATTTGATTATTGAATAATGTGGATTGAGTATTGAACCATGAGGATTCAGGATATTCTATTGAGTGTTGATAATTGAGGATTGATCGTTGGGTATTGAGAATTGATGGTTGAGGGTTGCGTGTTGAATATTGAGGATTGAGGATTGAGAATTGAGGATTGATGGTTGAGTATTGAGGATTGAGGAATGAGGATTGAGGATTGAGTATTGAAGATTGAGGTGGATGATTGAGGATTGAGGATTGAGGATTGAGGATTGAGGATTGAGGATTGAGGATTGAGAATTGAGGATTGAGGATTGAGGATTGAGGATTGAGGATTGAGGATTGGGTATTGAGGATTGAGGAATGAGGATTGAGGATTGAGGATCGAGGATTGAGGATTGAAGATTGAGTATTGAGGATTGAAGATTGAGGATTGAGTACTGAGGATTCAGGATGGAGGATTGAGGATTGAGGATTGAGGATTGAAGATTGAGTATTGAGGATTGAATATTGAGGATTGAGGATTGAGGATTGAGTATTGAGGATTCAGGATGGAGGATTGAGGATTGACGATTGAGGATTGAAGATTGAGTATTGAGGATTGAAGATTGAGGATTGAGGATTGAGGATTGAGGATTGAGGATTGAGGATTGAAGATTGAGGATTGAGAATTCCGGATTGAGGATTGAGGGTTGAAGTTTGAGGATTGGTTATTGAGGATTGAAGAATGAGGATTGAAGATTAAGTATTGAGGACTGAATATTGAGGATTGAGGGTTGAGGATTGAGGATTGAGAATGAGGGCTTTGGGTTGAGGATTGAGGTTTGAGGACTGAGGACTGAGGACTGAGGATTGAGGGTTGAGAATTGAGGATTGAGGATTGAGGACTGAGGATTGAGTATTGAAGATTGAGGATTGATGATTGAGGATTGAGGATAGAGGATTGAGGATTGAAGATTGAGTATTGAGGATTGAAGATTGAGGATTGAGGATTGAGGAATGAGGATTGAGGATTGAAGATTGAGTATTGAGGATGGAAGATTGACGATTGAGGATTGAGGATTGAGGATTGAGGATTGAGGATTGAGGATTGAGGATTGAGTATTGAAGATTGAGTATTGAGGATTGAAGATTGAGGATTGAGTGTTGAGGATTGAGGATTGAGGATTGAGGGTTGAAGATTGAGTATTGAGGATTGAAGATTAAGATTGAGGATTGAGGATTGAGGATTGAAGATTGAGTATTGAGGATTGAAGATTAAGATTGAGGATTGAGGATTGAGGATTGACGATTGAAGGTTGAGGATTGTGGACTGACTATTGAGGGTTGAGTGATGAGAATTGATGTTTGTGTATAGAAATCTGAAGATTGCAGATTGAGTATTGAGTATTGAAAACTGTGAATTGAGGACGTTCTATTGAGGATTGAGGATTGACAACTGATTGTTGAGGACTCAGGGCTGAAGATTGAGGATTCAGGATTGAGGATTCAGGATTGAGGTTTGAGGACTGAGGATTGAGGATTGAGGATTGAGGATTGAGGATTGAGGACTTAGGATTGAAGACTGAGGATTGGGTATTGAGGATTGGAAGTTGAGGTTTGAGGATTGAGGTTTGAGGACTGAGGACGGAGGACTGAGGATTGAGGGTTGAGAATTGAGGATTGAGGTTTGAGGATTGAAGAGTGAGGATTGGGTAATGAGGATTGAAGATTGAGGATTGAGGATTGAGGATTGAGGATTGAAGATTGAGTATTGAGGATTGGAGATAGAGGATTGAGGATTGATCATTTAGGATTGAGGATTGAGGATTGAGGATTGAAGGTTGAGTATTGAGGATTGAAGATTGAGGATTGAGGATTGAGGATTGAATATTGAGGACTGAGTGTTGAGGGTTGAGTTGTGAGAATTGATGTTTGTGTATTGAGATTTGAAGATTGAAGAATGGGGATTGAGTATTGAAAACTGTGAATTCAGGATATTCTATTGAGGATTGAGGATTGACAATTGATTGTTGAGGACTGAGGGCTGAAGAATGAGGATTCAGGATTGAGGATTCGGGATTGAGCTTTGAGGACTGAGGATTGAGGGTTGAGTATTGAGGATTGAGGATTGACGCTTCAGGATTGAGGATTGAGGATGGATGATTGAAGAGAGAGGACTGAGTGTTGAGGATTGAGTGTTGAGGATTGATGTTTGAGGATTGAAATTTGATTATTGAATAATGTGGATTGAGTATTGAACCATGCGAATTCAGGATATTCTATTGAGTGTTGATAATTGAGGATTGATGGTTGGGTATTGAGAATTGATGGTTGAGGGTTGTGTGTTGAATATTGAGGATTGAGGATTGAGAATTGAGGATTGATGGTTGAGTATTGAGGATTGAGGAATGAGGATTGAGGATTGAGTATTGAAGATTGAGGTGGATGATTGAGGATTGAGGATTGAGGATTGAGGATTGAGGATTGAGGATTGAGAATTGAGGATTGAGGATTGAGGATTGAGGATTGAGGATTGGGTATTGAGGATTGAGGAATGAGGATTGAGGATTGAGGATCGAGGATTGAGGATTGAAGATTGAGTATTGAGGATTGAAGATTGAGGATTGAGTATTGAGGATTCAGGATGGAGGATTGAGGATTGAGGATTGAGGATTGAAGATTGAGTATTGAGGATTGAATATTGAGGATTGAGGATTGAGGATTGAGTATTGAGGATTCAGGATGGAGGATTGAGGATTGACGATTGAGGATTGAAGATTGAGTATTGAGGATTGAAGATTGAGGATTGAGGATTGAGGATGGAGGATTGAAGAGAGAGGACTGAGTGTTGAGGACTGAGTTTTGAGAATTAATGTTTGAGGATTGAGATTTGATTATTGTATATTTTGGATTGAGTATTCAACCATGTGAATTCAGTATAATCTATTGAGTGTTGAGAATTGAGGATTGATGGTTGAGTATTGAGGATGGATGTCTGAGGGTTGTGTGTTGAATATTGAGGATTGAGGGTTGAGGATTGAGGATTGAGGATTGAGGATTGAAGATTGAGTATTGAGGATTGAGGATTGAAAATTGGGGATTGAGGATTGAGGATTGACGATTGAGGATTGGAAATTGAGGATTGGGGACGAAGTGTTGAGTGTTGAGTTATGAGAATTGATGTTTGTGGATTGAGATTTGAACATTGCAGATTGAGTATTGAGTATTGAAAACTGTGAATTGATGATATTCTATCGAGGATTGAGGATTGACAACTGATTGTTGAGGACTGTGGGCTGAAGATTGAGGTTTCAGGATTGAGGATACAGGATTGAGGTTTGTGGATAGAGGATAGAGGATTGAAGATTGAGGATTGAGGATTGAAGATTGAGGATTGGGTATTGAGGATTGAACATTGAGGATTGAGGATTGAGTATTGAGGATTGAGGATTGAGGATCGAAGGTTGAATATTGATGAATGAAGATTGAGGATTGAGGATTAAGGGTTGTGGATTGAGGACGAGGACTGTGGGTTGATCATTGATGCCTGAGGTCTGAGGAATGAGGATTGAGGATTGCGAACTGAGGATTGAGGATTGATGATTGAAGATTGAGGATTGGGTATTGAGGATTGAAGAATGAGGATTGAGGATTGAGTATTGAGGGTTGAGGATTGAAGATTGAGTATTGATGATTGAAGATTGAGGATTGCGGATTGAGGATTGAGGATTGAGGATTGAAGATTGAGTATTGAGGATTGAAGATTGAGGATTGAGAATTGAGGATTGAGGTTTGAGGATTGAGGATTGAGGATTGAGGTTTGAGGATTGAAGATTGAATATTGATGATTGAAGATTGAGTATTGAGGATTGAGGTTTCTGGATTGAGGACGAGGACTGAGAGTTGCACATTGATGTTTGAGGTCTGAGGATTGCGGATTGAGGATTGAGGATTGAGAACTGAGGATTGAGGTTTGAGGATTGAAGATTGAGAATTGGGTATTGAGGATTGAAGAATGAGGATTGAGTATTGAGGATTGAGGATTGAGGATTGGAAATTGAGGATTGGGGATTGAGGGTTGTGGATTGAGGACGAGGACTGAGGGTTGAGCATTTATGTTTGAGGTCTGAGGATTGAGGATTGAGGATTGAGAATTCAGGATTGAGGATTGAGTGTTGAAGATTGAGGATTGGGTATTGAGGATTGAAGAATCAGGATTGAAGATTGAGTATTGAGGATTGAATATTGATGATTGAGTGTTGAGGACTGAGGTTTGAGAATGAGGGCTGAGGTTTGAGGATTGAGGTTTGAGGACTGAGGACGGAGGACTGAGGATTGAGGGTTGAGAACTGAGGATTGAGGTTTGAGGATTGGAGAGTGAGGATTGGGTATTGAGGATTGAAGATTGAGGATTGAGGATTGAGGATTGAGGATTGAAGATTGAGTATTGAGGATTGGAGATAGAGGATTGAGGATTGATCATTTAGGATTGAGGATTGAGGATTGAGGATTGAAGGTTGAGTATTGAGGATTGAAGATTGAGGATTGAGGATTGAGGATTGAATATTGAGGACTGAGTGTTGAGGGTTGAGTGGTGAGAATTGATGTTTGTGTATTGAGATTTGAAGATTGAAGAATGGGGATTGGGTATTGAAAACTGTGAATTCAGGATATTCTATTGAGGATTGAGGATTGACAATTGATTGTTGAGGACTGAGGGCTGAAGAATGAGGATTCAGGATTGAGGATTCGGGATTGAGCTTTGAGGACTGAGGATTGAGGGTTGAGTATTGAGGATTGAGGATTGACGCTTCAGGATTGAGGATTGAGGATGGAGGATTGAAGAGAGAGGACTGAGTGTTGAGGATTGAGTGTTGAGGATTGATGTTTGAGGATTGAAATTTGATTATTGAATAATGTGGATTGAGTATTGAACCATGAGAATTCAGGATATTCTATTGAGTGTTGATAATTGAGGATTGATGGTTGGGTATTGAGAATTGATGGTTGAGGGTTGTGTGTTGAATATTGAGGATTGAGGATTGAGAATTGAGGATTGATGGTTGAGTATTGAGGATTGAGGAATGAGGATTGAGGATTGAGTATTGAAGATTGAGGTGGATGATTGAGGATTGAGGATTGAGGATTGAGGATTGAGGATTGAGGATTGAGGATTGAGGATTGAGAATTGAGGATTGAGGATTGAGGATTGAGGATTGAGGATTGGGTATTGAGTATTGAGGAATGAGGATTGAGGATTGAGGATCGAGGATTGAGGATTGAAGATTGAGTATTGAGGATTGAAGATTGAGGATTGAGTATTGAGGATTCAGGATGGAGGATTGAGGATTGAGGATTGAGGATTGAAGAATGAGTATTGAGGATTGAATATTGAGGATTGAGGATTGAGGATTGAGTATTGAGGATTCAGGATGGAGGATTGAGGATTGACGATTGAGGATTGAAGATTGAGTATTGAGTATTGAAGATTGAGGATTGAGGATTGAGGATTGAGGATTGAGGATTGAGGATTGAAGATTGAGGATTGAGAATTCAGGATTGAGGATTGAGGGTTGAAGTTTGAGGATTGGTTATTGAAGATTGAAGAATGAGGATTGAAGATTAAGTATTGAGGATTGAATATTGAGGATTGAGGGTTGAGGATTGAGGATTGAGAATGAGGGCTGAGGGTTGAGGATTGAGGTTTGAGGACTGAGGACTGAGGACTGAGGATTGGGGGTTGAGAATTGAGGATTGAGGATTGAGGACTGAGGATTGAGTATTGAAGATTGAGGATTGATGATTGAGGATTGAGGATAGAGGATTGAGGATTGAAGATTGAGTATTGAGGATTGAAGATTGAGGATTGAGGATTGAGGAATGAGGATTGAGGATTGAAGATTGAGTATTGAGGATGGAAGATTGACGATTGAGGATTGAGGATTGAGGATTGAGGATTGAGGATTGAGGATTGAGGATTGAGTATTGAAGATTGAGTATTGAGGATTGAAGATTGAGGATTGAGTGTTGAGGATTGAGGATTGAGGATTGAGGGTTGAAGATTGAGTATTGAGGATTGAAGATTAAGATTGAGGATTGAGGATTGAGGATTGAAGATTGAGTATTGAGGATTGAAGATTAAGATTGAGGATTGAGGATTGAGGATTGACGATTGAAGGTTGAGGATTGTGGACTGACTATTGAGGGTTGAGTGATGAGAATTGATGTTTGTGTATAGAAATCTGAAGATTGCAGATTGAGTATTGAGTATTGAAAACTGTGAATTGAGGACGTTCTATTGAGGATTGAGGATTGACAACTGATTGTTGAGGACTCAGGGCTGAAGATTGAGGATTCAGGATTGAGGATTCAGGATTGAGGTTTGAGGACTGAGGATTGAGGATTGAGGATTGAGGATTGAGGATTGAGGATTGAAGACTGAGGATTGGGTATTGAGGATTGGAAGTTGAGGATTGAGGTTTGAGGACTGAGGACGGAGGACTGAGGATTGAGGGTTGAGAATTGAGGATTGAGGTTTGAGGATTGAAGAGTGAGGATTGGGTATTGAGGATTGAAGATTGAGGATTGAGGATTGAGGATTGAGGATTGAAGATTGAGTATTGAGGATTGGAGATAGAGGATTGAGGATTGATCATTTAGGATTAAGGATTGAGGATTGTGGATTGAAGGTTGAGTATTGAGGATTGAAGATTGAGGATTGAGGATTGAGGATTGAATATTGAGGACTGAGTGTTGAGGGTTGAGTGGTGAGAATTGATGTTTGTGTATTGAGATTTGAAGATTGAAGAATGGGGATTGAGTATTGAAAACTGTGAATTCAGGATATTCTATTGAGGATTGAGGATTGAGGATTGACAATTGATTGTTGAGGACTGAGGGCTGAAGAATGAGGATTCAGGATTGAGGATTCGGGATTGAGCTTTGAGGACTGAGGATTGAGGGTTGAGTATTGAGGATTGAGGATTGACGCTTCAGGATTGAGGATTGAGGATGGATGATTGAAGAGAGAGGACTGAGTGTTGAGGATTGAGTGTTGAGGATTGATGTTTGAGGATTGAGGATTGAAGATTGAGTATTGAGGATTGGAGATAGAGGATTGAGGATTGATCATTTAGGATTGAGGATTGAGGATTGTGGATTGAAGGTTGAGTATTGAGGATTGAAGATTGAGGATTGAGGATTGAGGATTGAATATTGAGGACTGAGTGTTGAGGGTTGAGTGGTGAGAATTGATGTTTGTGTATTGAGATTTGAAGATTGAACAATGGGGATTGAGTATTGAAAACTGTGAATTCAGGATATTCTATTGAGGATTGAGGATTGAGGATTGACAATTGATTGTTGAGGACTGAGGGCTGAAGAATGAGGATTCAGGATTGAGGATTCGGGATTGAGCTTTGAGGACTGAGGATTGAGGGTTGAGTATTGAGGATTGAGGATTGACGCTTCAGGATTGAGGATTGAGGATGGATGATTGAAGAGAGAGGACTGAGTGTTGAGGATTGAGTGTTGAGGATTGATGTTTGAGGATTGAAATTTGATTATTGAATAATGTGGATTGAGTATTGAACCATGCGAATTCAGGATATTCTATTGAGTGTTGATAATTGAGGATTGATGGTTGGGTATTGAGAATTGATGGTTGAAGGTTGTGTGTTGAATATTGAGGATTGAGGATTGAGAATTGAGGATTGATGGTTGAGTATTGAGGATTGACGAATGAGGATTGAGGATTGAGTATTGAAGATTGAGGTGGATGATTGAGGATTGAGGATTGAGGATTGAGGATTGAGGATTGAGGATTGAGGATTGAGGATTGAGGATTGGGTATTGAGGATTGAGGAATGAGGATTGAGGATTGAGGATCGAGGATTGAGGATTGAAGATTGAGTATTGAGGATTGAAGATTGAGGATTGAGTATTGAGGATTCAGGATGGAGGATTGAGGATTGAGGATTGAGGATTGAAGATTGAGTATTGAGGATTGAAGATTGAGGTTTGAGGATTGAGGATCGAGGATTGAGGGTTGAAGATTGAGGATTGAGGATCGAGGATTGAGGATTGAGGATTGAGGATTGAGGATTGAAGATTGAGTATTGATGATTGAAGATTGAGGATGGAGGATTGAAGATTGAGGATTGAGGATTGAGGATTGAGGATTGAGGATTGAGGATTGAGGATTGAGGATCGAAGATTGAGTATTGAGGATTGAAGATTGAGGTTTGAGGATTGAGGATCGAGGATTGAGGGTTGAAGATTGAGGATTGAGGGTCGAGGATTGGGGATTGAGGAGTGAGGATTCACGATTGAGAATTGAAGATTGAGAATTGATGACTGAGTATTGAGGATTGAGGATTGAAGATTGAGTATTGAGGATTGAATATTGAGGGTTGAGGATTGAGGATTGAGAATTGAGCATTGAGGATTCAGGATTGAAGATTGAGGATTGGGTATTGAGGATTGAACAATGAGGATTGAGTATTGGGCATTGAGGATTGAGGATTGAAGATTGATGGTAGAGTATTGAGGACTGAGGATTGAGGATTGAAGATTGAGTATTCAGGATTCAGAATTGAGGTTTGAGGACTGAGGATTGAGGATTGAAGATTGAGTATTGAGGATTGAAGATTGAGGATTGAGGATTGCGGATTGAGTATTGAGGATGAGGTCTGAGGGCTGAGGTTTGAGGTTTGAGGACGGAGGACTGAGGGTTGAGGATTGAGGAATGAGGATGAGGGCTGAGGGTTGAGGATTGTGGTTTGTGGACTGAGGACTGAGGATTGAGGATTGAGGATTGAGGATTGAGGATTGAGAATTGAGCATTGAGAATTGAGTATGAGGACTGAGGTTTGAGGATTGAGGTTTGAGGAACGAGGATTGAGTATTGAGGATTGAGGAGTGAGGATTCACGATTGAGAATTGAAGATTGAGAATTGATGACTGAGGATTGAGGATTGAGGATTGAAGATTGAGTATTGAGGATTGAATATTGAGGGTTGAGGATTGAGGATTGAGAATTGAGCATTGAGGATTCAGGATTGAAGATTGAGGATTGGGTATTGAGGATTGAAGAATGAGGATTGAGTATTGAGCATTGAGGATTGAGGATTGAAGATTGATGGTAGAGTATTGACGACTGAGGATTGAGGATTGAAGATTGAGTATTCAGGATTCAGAATTGAGGTTTGAGGACTGAGGATTGAGGATTGAAGATTGAGTATTGAGGATTGAAGATTGAGGATTGAGGATGGAGGACTGAAGAGAGAGGACTGAGTGTTGAGGACTGAGTTTTGAGAAGTAATTTTTGAGGATTGAGATTTGATTATTGTATATTTTGGATTGAGTATTCAACCATGAGAATTCAGTATTATCTATTGAGTGTTGAGAATTGAGGATGGATGGCTGAGGGTTGTGTGTTGAATATTGAGGATTGAGGATTGAGGATTGAGGATTGAGGATTGAGGATTGAAGATTGAGTATTGAGGATTGAGGATTGAAAATTGGGGATTGAGGATTGAGGATTGACGATTGAGGATTGGAAATTGAGGATTGGGGACGAAGTGTTGAGGGTTGAGTTATGAGAATTGATGTTTGTGGATTGAGATTTGAAGATTGCAGATTGAGTATTGAGTATTGAAAACTGTGAATTGATGATATTCTATCCAGGATTGAGGATTGACAACTGATTGTTGAGGACTGTGGGCTGAAGATTGAGGTTTCAGGATTGAGGATACAGGATTGAGGTTTGTGGACAGAGGATAGAGGATTGAAGATTGAGGATTGAGGATTGAAGATTGAGGATTGGGTATTGAGGATGGAACATTGAGGATTGAGGATTGAGTATTGAGGATTGAGGATTGAGGGTCGAAGGTTGAATATTGATGAATGAAGATTGAGGATTGAGGATTGAGGGTTGTGGATTGAGGACGAGGACTGTGGGTTGATCATTGATGCCTGAGGTCTGAGGAATGAGGATTGAGGATTGCTAACTGAGGATTGAGGATTGATGATTGAAGATTGAGGATTGGGTATTGAGGATTGAAGAATGAGGAATGAGGATTGAGTATTGAGGGTTGAGGATTGAAGATTGAGTATTGATGATTGAAGATTGAGGATTGCGGATTGAGGATTGAGGATTGAGGATTGAAGATTGAGTATTGAGGATTGAAGATTGAGGATTGAGAATTGAGGATTGAGGTTTGAG
The DNA here is from genome assembly GCF_051401765.1 of Calliopsis andreniformis. Lineage (NCBI taxonomy): Eukaryota > Metazoa > Arthropoda > Insecta > Hymenoptera > Andrenidae > Calliopsis > Calliopsis andreniformis. Next base: position 170,176 of record NW_027480579.1, read on the forward strand.
GATTGAGGATTGAGGATTGAGGTTTGAGGATTGAAGATTGAATATTGATGATTGAAGATTGAGGATTGAGGATTGAGGTTTCTGGATTGAGGACGAGGACTGAGAGCTGCACATTGATGTTTGAGGTCTGAGGATTGAGGATTGAGGATTGAGGATTGAGGACTGAGGACGGAGGACTGAGGATTGAGGGTTGAGGATTGAGGATTGAGGTTTGAGGATTGGAGAGTGAGGATTGGGTATTGAGGATTGAAGATTGAGGATTGAGGATTGAGGATTGAGGATTGAAGATTGAGTATTGAGGATTGGAGATAGAGGATTGAGGATTGATCATTTAGGATTGAGGATTGAGGATTGAGGGTTGAAGGTTGAGTATTGAGGATTGAAGATTGAGGATTGAGGATTGAGGATTGAATTTTGAGGACTGAGTGTTGAGGGTTGAGTGGTGAGAATTGATGTTTGTGTATTGAGATTTGAAGATTGAAGAATGGGGATTGAGTATTGAAAACTGTGAATTCAGGATATTCTATTGAGGATTGAGGATTGACAATTGATTGTTGAGGACTGAGGGCTGAAGAATGAGGATTCAGGATTGAGGATTCGGGATTGAGCTTTGAGGACTGAGGATTGAGGGTTGAGTATTGAGGATTGAGGATTGACGCTTCAGGATTGAGGATTGAGGATGGAGGATTGAAGAGAGAGGACTGATTGTTGAGGATTGAGTGTTGAGGATTGATGTTTGAGGATTGAAATTTGATTATTGAATAATGTGGATTGAGTATTGAACCATGAGGATTCAGGATATTCTATTGAGTGTTGATAATTGAGGATTGATCGTTGGGTATTGAGAATTGATGGTTGAGGGTTGCGTGTTGAATATTGAGGATTGAGGATTGAGAATTGAGGATTGATGGTTGAGTATTGAGGATTGAGGAATGAGGATTGAGGATTGAGTATTGAAGATTGAGGTGGATGATTGAGGATTGAGGATTGAGGATTGAGGATTGAGGATTGAGGATTGAGGATTGAGAATTGAGGATTGAGGATTGAGGATTGAGGATTGAGGATTGAGGATTGGGTATTGAGGATTGAGGAATGAGGATTGAGGATTGAGGATCGAGGATTGAGGATTGAAGATTGAGTATTGAGGATTGAAGATTGAGGATTGAGTACTGAGGATTCAGGATGGAGGATTGAGGATTGAGGATTGAGGATTGAAGATTGAGTATTGAGGATTGAATATTGAGGATTGAGGATTGAGGATTGAGTATTGAGGATTCAGGATGGAGGATTGAGGATTGACGATTGAGGATTGAAGATTGAGTATTGAGGATTGAAGATTGAGGATTGAGGATTGAGGATTGAGGATTGAGGATTGAGGATTGAAGATTGAGGATTGAGAATTCCGGATTGAGGATTGAGGGTTGAAGTTTGAGGATTGGTTGTTGAGGATTGAAGAATGAGGATTGAAGATTAAGTATTGAGGATTGAATATTGAGGATTGAGGGTTGAGGATTGAGGATTGAGAATGAGGGCTTTGGGTTGAGGATTGAGGTTTGAGGACTGAGGACTGAGGACTGAGGATTGAGGGTTGAGAATTGAGGATTGAGGATTGAGGACTGAGGATTGAGTATTGAAGATTGAGGATTGATGATTGAGGATTGAGGATAGAGGATTGAGGATTGAAGATTGAGTATTGAGGATTGAAGATTGAGGATTGAGGATTGAGGAATGAGGATTGAGGATTGAAGATTGAGTATTGAGGATGGAAGATTGACGATTGAGGATTGAGGATTGAGGATTGAGGATTGAGGATTGAGGATTGAGGATTGAGTATTGAAGATTGAGTATTGAGGATTGAAGATTGAGGATTGAGTGTTGAGGATTGAGGATTGAGGATTGAGGGTTGAAGATTGAGTATTGAGGATTGAAGATTAAGATTGAGGATTGAGGATTGAGGATTGAAGATTGAGTATTGAGGATTGAAGATTAAGATTGAGGATTGAGGATTGAGGATTGACGATTGAAGGTTGAGGATTGTGGACTGACTATTGAGGGTTGAGTGATGAGAATTGATGTTTGTGTATAGAAATCTGAAGATTGCAGATTGAGTATTGAGTATTGAAAACTGTGAATTGAGGACGTTCTATTGAGGATTGAGGATTGACAACTGATTGTTGAGGACTCAGGGCTGAAGATTGAGGATTCAGGATTGAGGTTTGAGGAATGAGGATTGAGGATTGAGGATTGAGGATTGAGGATTGAGGACTTAGGATTGAAGACTGAGGATTGGGTATTGAGGATTGGAAGTTGAGGTTTGAGGATTGAGGTTTGAGGACTGAGGACGGAGGACTGAGGATTGAGGGTTGAGAATTGAGGATTGAGGTTTGAGGATTGAAGAGTGAGGATTGGGTAATGAGGATTGAAGATTGAGGATTGAGGATTGAGGATTGAGGATTGAAGATTGAGTATTGAGGATTGGAGATAGAGGATTGAGGATTGATCATTTAGGATTGAGGATTGAGGATTGAGGATTGAAGGTTGAGTATTGAGGATTGAAGATTGAGGATTGAGGATTGAGGATTGAATATTGAGGACTGAGTGTTGAGGGTTGAGTTGTGAGAATTGATGTTTGTGTATTGAGATTTGAAGATTGAAGAATGGGGATTGAGTATTGAAAACTGTGAATTCAGGATATTCTATTGAGGATTGAGGATTGACAATTGATTGTTGAGGACTGAGGGCTGAAGAATGAGGATTCAGGATTGAGGATTCGGGATTGAGCTTTGAGGACTGAGGATTGAGGGTTGAGTATTGAGGATTGAGGATTGACGCTTCAGGATTGAGGATTGAGGATGGATGATTGAAGAGAGAGGACTGAGTGTTGAGGATTGAGTGTTGAGGATTGATGTTTGAGGATTGAAATTTGATTATTGAATAATGTGGATTGAGTATTGAACCATGCGAATTCAGGATATTCTATTGAGTGTTGATAATTGAGGACTGATGGTTGGGTATTGAGAATTGATGGTTGAGGGTTGTGTGTTGAATATTGAGGATTGAGGATTGAGAATTGAGGATTGATGGTTGAGTATTGAGGATTGAGGAATGAGGATTGAGGATTGAGTATTGAAGATTGAGGTGGATGATTGAGGATTGAGGATTGAGGATTGAGGATTGAGGATTGAGGATTGAGAATTGAGGATTGAGGATTGAGGATTGAGGATTGAGGATTGGGTATTGAGGATTGAGGAATGAGGATTGAGGATTGAGGATCGAGGATTGAGGATTGAAGATTGAGTATTGAGGATTGAAGATTGAGGATTGAGTATTGAGGATTCAGGATGGAGGATTGAGGATTGAGGATTGAGGATTGAAGATTGAGTATTGAGGATTGAATATTGAGGATTGAGGATTGAGGATTGAGTATTGAGGATTCAGGATGGAGGATTGAGGATTGAGGATTGACGATTGAGGATTGAAGATTGAGTATTGAGGATTGAAGATTGAGGATTGAGGATTGAGGATTGAGGATTGAGGATTGAGGATTGAAGATTGAGGATTGAGAATTCAGGATTGAGGAGTGAGGATTCACGATTGAGAATTGAAGATTGAGAATTGATGACTGAGTATTGAGGATTGAGGATTGAAGATTGAGTATTGAGGATTGAATATTGAGGGTTGAGGATTGAGGATTGCGAATTGAGCATTGAGGATTCAGGATTGAAGATTGAGGATTGGGTATTGAGGATTGAAGAATGAGGATTGAGTATTGAGCATTGAGGATTGAGGATTGAAGATTGATGGTAGAGTATTGAGGACTGAGGATTGAGGATTGAAGATTGAGTATTCAGGATTCAGAATTGAGGTTTGAGGACTGAGGATTGAGGATTGAAGATTGAGTATTGAGGATTGAAGATTGAGGATTGAGGATTGAGGATTGAAGATTGAGTATTGAGGATTGAAGATTGAGGATTGAGGATGGAGGATTGAAGAGAGAGGACTGAGTGTTGAAGACTGAGTTTTGAGAAGTAATGTTTGAGGATTGAGATTTGATTATTGTATATTTTGGATTGAGTATTCAACCATGAGAATTCAGTATAATCTATTGAGTGTTGAGAATTGAGGATGGATGGCTGAGGGTTGTGTGTTGAATATTGAGGATTGAGGATTGAGGATTGAGGATTGAGGATTGAGGATTGAAGATTGAGTATTGAGGATTGAGGATTGAAAATTGGGGATTGAGGATTGAGGATTGACGATTGAGGATTGGAAATTGAGTATTGGGGACGAAGTGTTGAGGGTTGAGTGGTGAGAATTGATGTTTGTGTATTGAGATTTGAAGATTGAAGAATGGGGATTGGGTATTGAAAACTGTGAATTCAGGATATTCTATTGAGGATTGAGGATTGACAATTGATTGTTGAGGACTGAGGGCTGAAGAATGAGGATTCAGGATTGAGGATTCGGGATTGAGCTTTGAGGACTGAGGATTGAGGGTTGAGTATTGAGGATTGAGGATTGACGCTTCAGGATTGAGGATTGAGGATGGAGGATTGAAGAGAGAGGACTGAGTGTTGAGGATTGAGTGTTGAGGATTGATGTTTGAGGATTGAAATTTGATTATTGAATAATGTGGATTGAGTATTGAACCATGAGAATTCAGGATATTCTATTGAGTGTTGATAATTGAGGATTGATGGTTGGGTATTGAGAATTGATGGTTGAGGGTTGTGTGTTGAATATTGAGGATTGAGGATTTGGAATTGAGGATTGATGGTTGAGTATTGAGGATTGAGGAATGAGGATTGAGGATTGAGTATTGAAGATTGAGGTGGATGATTGAGGATTGAGGATTGAGGATTGAGGATTGAGGATTGAGGATTGAGGATTGAGGATTGAGAATTGAGGATTGAGGATTGAGGATTGAGGATTGAGGATTGGGTATTGAGTATTGAGGAATGAGGATTGAGGATTGAGGATCGAGGATTGAGGATTGAAGATTGAGTATTGATGATTGAAGATTGAGGATTGAGTATTGAGGATTCAGGATGGAGGATTGAGGATTGAGGATTGAGGATTGAAGAATGAGTATTGAGGATTGAATATTGAGGATTGAGGATTGAGGATTGAGTATTGAGGATTCAGGATGGAGGATTGAGGATTGACGATTGAGGATTGAAGATTGAGTATTGAGTATTGAAGATTGAGGATTGAGGATTGAGGATTGAGGATTGAGGATTGAGGATTGAAGATTGAGGATTGAGAATTCAGGATTGAGGATTGAGGGTTGAAGTTTGAGGATTGGTTATTGAGGATTGAAGAATGAGGATTGAAGATTAAGTATTGAGGATTGAATATTGAGGATTGAGGATTGAGGATTGAGGATTGAGGATTGAGGATTGAAGACTGAGGATTGGGTATTGAGGATTGGAAGTTGAGGATTGAGGTTTGAGGACTGAGGACGGAGGACTGAGGATTGAGGGTTGAGAATTGAGGATTGAGGTTTGAGGATTGAAGAGTGAGGATTGGGTATTGAGGATTGAAGATTGAGGATTGAGGATTGAGGATTGAGGATTGAAGATTGAGTATTGAGGATTGGAGATAGAGGATTGAGGATTGATCATTTAGGATTGAGGATTGAGGATTGTGGATTGAAGGTTGAGTATTGAGGATTGAAGATTGAGGATTGAGGATTGAGGATTGAATATTGAGGACTGAGTGTTGAGGGTTGAGTGGTGAGAATTGATGTTTGTGTATTGAGATTTGAAGATTGAAGAATGGGGATTGAGTATTGAAAACTGTGAATTCAGGATATTCTATTGAGGATTGAGGATTGAGGATTGACAATTGATTGTTGAGGACTGAGGGCTGAAGAATGAGGATTCAGGATTGAGGATTCGGGATTGAGCTTTGAGGACTGAGGATTGAGGGTTGAGTATTGAGGATTGAGGATTGACGCTTCAGGATTGAGGATTGAGGATGGATGATTGAAGAGACAGGACCAAGTGTTGAGGATTGAGTGTTGAGGATTGAGTGTTGAGGATTGATGTTTGAGGATTGAAATTTGATTATTGAATAATGTGGATTGAGTATTGAACCATGCGAATTCAGGATATTCTATTGAGTGTTGATAATTGAGGATTGATGGTTGGGTATTGAGAATTGATGGTTGAGGGTTGTGTGTTGAATATTGAGGATTGAGGATTGAGAATTGAGGATTGATGGTTGAGTATTGAGGATTGACGAATGAGGATTGAGGATTGAGTATTGAAGATTGAGGTGGATGATTGAGGATTGAGGATTGAGGATTGAGGATTGAGGATTGAGGATTGGGTATTGAGGATTGAGGAATGAGGATTGAGGATTGAGGATCGAGGATTGAGGATTGAAGATTGAGTATTGAGGATTGAAGATTGAGGATTGAGTATTGAGGATTCAGGATGGAGGATTGAGGATTGAGGATTGAGGATTTAAGATTGAGTATTGAGGATTGAAGATTGAGGTTTGAGGATTGAGGATCGAGGATTGAGGGTTGAAGATTGAGGATTGAGGATCGAGGATTGAGGATTGAGGATTGAGGATTGAGGATTGAAGATTGAGTATTGATGATTGAAGATTGAGGATGGAGGATTGAAGATTGAGGATTGAGGATTGAGGATTGAGGATTGAGGATTGAGGATTGAGGATTGAGGATCGAAGATTGAGTATTGAGGATTGAAGATTGAGGTTTGAGGGTTGAGGATCGAGGATTGAGGGTTGAAGATTGAGGATTGAGGGTCGAGGATTGGGGATTGAGGAGTGAGGATTCACGATTGAGAATTGAAGATTGAGAATTGATGACTGAGTATTGAGGATTGAGGATTGAAGATTGAGTATTGAGGATTGAATATTGAGGGTTGAGGATTGAGGATTGAGAATTGAGCATTGAGGATTCAGGATTGAATATTGAGGATTGGGTATTGAGGATTGAACAATGAGGATTGAGTATTGCGCATTGAGGATTGAGGATTGAAGATTGATGGTAGAGTATTGAGGACTGAGGATTGAGGATTGAAGATTGAGTATTCAGGATTCAGAATTGAGGTTTGAGGACTGAGGATTGAGGATTGAAGATTGAGTATTGAGGATTGAAGATTGAGGATTGAGGATTGCGGATTGAGTATTGAGGATGAGGTCTGAGGGCTGAGGTTTGAGGTTTGAGGGCGGAGGACTGAGGGTTGAGGATTGAGGAATGAGGATGAGGGCTGAGGGTTGAGGATTGTGGTTTGAGGACTGAGGACTGAGGATTGAGGATTGAGGATTGAGGATTGAGGATTGAGAATTGAGCATTGAGAATTGAGTATGAGGACTGAGGTTTGAGGATTGAGGTTTGAGGAACGAGGATTGAGTATTGAGGATTGAGGAGTGAGGATTCACGATTGAGAATTGAAGATTGAGAATTGATGACTGAGGATTGAGGATTGAGGATTGAAGATTGAGTATTGAGGATTGAATATTGAGGGTTGAGGATTGAGGATTGAGAATTGAGCATTGAGGATTCAGGATTGAAGATTGAGGATTGGGTATTGAGGATTGAAGAATGAGGATTGAGTATTGAGCATTGAGGATTGAGGATTGAAGATTGATGGTAGAGTATTGACGACTGAGGATTGAGGATTGAAGATTGAGTATTCAGGATTCAGAATTGAGGTTTGAGGACTGAGGATTGAGGATTGAAGATTGAGTATTGAGGATTGAAGATTGAGGATTGAGGATGGAGGATTGAAGAGAGAGGACTGAGTGTTGAGGACTGAGTTTTGAGAAGTAATTTTTGAGGATTGAGATTTGATTATTGTATATTTTGGATTGAGTATTCAACCATGAGAATTCAGTATTATCTATTGAGTGTTGAGAATTGAGGATGGATGGCTGAGGGTTGTGTGTTGAATATTGAGGATTGAGGATTGAGGATTGAGGATTGAGGATTGAGGATTGAAGATTGAGTATTGAGGATTGAGGATTGAAAATTGGGGATTGAGGGTTGAGGATTGACGATTGAGGATTGGAAATTGAGGATTGGGGACGAAGTGTTGAGGGTTGAGTTATGAGAATTGATGTTTGTGGATTGAGATTTGAAGATTGCAGATTGAGTATTGAGTATTGAAAACTGTGAATTGATGATATTCTATCGAGGATTGAGGATTGACAACTGATTGTTGAGGACTGTTGGCTGAAGATTGAGGTTTCAGGATTGAGGATACAGGATTGAGGTTTGTGGACAGAGGATAGAGGATTGAAGATTGAGGATTGAGGATTGAAGATTGAGGATTGGGTATTGAGGATGGAACATTGAGGATTGAGGATTGAGTATTGAGGATTGAGGATTGAGGGTCGAAGGTTGAATATTGATGAATGAAGATTGAGGATTGAGGATTGAGGGTTGTGGATTGAGGACGAGGACTGTGGGTTGATCATTGATGCCTGAGGTCTGAGGAATGAGGATTGAGGATTGCTAACTGAGGATTGAGGATTGATGATTGAAGATTGAGGATTGGGTATTGAGGATTGAAGAATGAGGAATGAGGATTGAGTATTGAGGGTTGAGGATTGAAGATTGAGTATTGATGATTGAAGATTGAGGATTGCGGATTGAGGATTGAGGATTGAGGATTGAAGATTGAGTATTGAGGATTGAAGATTGAGGATTGAGAATTGAGGATTGAGGTTTGAGGATTGAGGATTGAGGATTGAGGTTTGAGGATTGAAGATTGAATATTGATGATTGAAGATTGAGGATTGAGGATTGAGGTTTCTGGATTGAGGACGAGGACTGAGAGCTGCACATTGATGTTTGAGGTCTGAGGATTGAGGATTGAGGATTGAGGATTGAGGACTGAGGACGGAGGACTGAGGATTGAGGGTTGAGAATTGAGGATTGAGGTTTGAGGATTGGAGAGTGAGGATTGGGTATTGAGGATTGAAGATTGAGGATTGAGGATTGAGGATTGAGGATTGAAGATTGAGTATTGAGGATTGGAGATAGAGGATTGAGGATTGATCATTTAGGATTGAGGATTGAGGATTGAGGGTTGAAGGTTGAGTATTGAGGATTGAAGATTGAGGATTGAGGATTGAGGATTGAATTTTGAGGACTGCGTGTTGAGGGTTGAGTGGTGACAATTGATGTTTGTGTATTGAGATTTGAAGATTGAAGAATGGGGATTGAGTATTGAAAACTGTGAATTCAGGATATTCTATTGAGGATTGAGGATTGACAATTGATTGTTGAGGACTGAGGGCTGAAGAATGAGGATTCAGGATTGAGGATTCGGGATTGAGCTTTGAGGACTGAGGATTGAGGGTTGAGTATTGAGGATTGAGGATTGACGCTTCAGGATTGAGGATTGAGGATGGAGGATTGAAGAGAGAGGACTGATTGTTGAGGATTGAGTGTTGAGGATTGATGTTTGAGGATTGAAATTTGATTATTGAATAATGTGGATTGAGTATTGAACCATGAGGATTCAGGATATTCTATTGAGTGTTGATAATTGAGGATTGATCGTTGGGTATTGAGAATTGATGGTTGAGGGTTGCGTGTTGAATATTGAGGATTGAGGATTGAGAATTGAGGATTGATGGTTGAGTATTGAGGATTGAGGAATGAGGATTGAGGATTGAGTATTGAAGATTGAGGTGGATGATTGAGGATTGAGGATTGAGGATTGAGGATTGAGGATTGAGGATTGAGGATTGAGAATTGAGGATTGAGGATTGGGGATTGAAGATTGAGTATTGAGGATTGAAGATTGAGGATTGAGTACTGAGGATTCAGGATGGAGGATTGAGGATTGAGGATTGAGGATTGAAGATTGAGTATTGAGGATTGAATATTGAGGATTGAGGATTGAGGATTGAGTATTGAGGATTCAGGATGGAGGATTGAGGATTGACGATTGAGGATTGAAGATTGAGTATTGAGGATTGAAGATTGAGGATTGAGGATTGAGGATTGAGGATTGAGGATTGAGGATTGAAGATTGAGGATTGAGAATTCCGGATTGAGGATTGAGGGTTGAAGTTTGAGGATTGGTTATTGAGGATTGAAGAATGAGGATTGAAGATTAAGTATTGAGGATTGAATATTGAGGATTGAGGGTTGAGGATTGAGGATTGAGAATGAGGGCTGAGGGTTGAGGATTGAGGTTTGAGGACTGAGGACTGAGGACTGAGGATTGAGGGTTGAGAATTGAGGATTGAGGATTGAGGACTGAGGATTGAGTATTGAAGATTGAGGATTGATGATTGAGGATTGAGGATAGAGGATTGAGGATTGAAGATTGAGTATTGAGGATTGAAGATTGAGGATTGAGGATTGAGGAATGAGGATTGAGGATTGAAGATTGAGTATTGAGGATGGAAGATTGACGATTGAGGATTGAGGATTGAGGATTGAGGATTGAGGATTGAGGATTGAGGATTGAGTATTGAAGATTGAGTATTGAGGATTGAAGATTGAGGATTGAGTGTTGAGGATTGAGGATTGAGGATTGAGGGTTGAAGATTGAGTATTGAGGATTGAAGATTAAGATTGAGGATTGAGGATTGAGGATTGAAGATTGAGTATTGAGGATTGAAGATTAAGATTGAGGATTGAGGATTGAGGATTGACGATTGAAGGTTGAGGATTGTGGACTGACTATTGAGGGTTGAGTGATGAGAATTGATGTTTGTGTATAGAAATCTGAAGATTGCAGATTGAGTATTGAGTATTGAAAACTGTGAATTGAGGACGTTCTATTGAGGATTGAGGATTGACAACTGATTGTTGAGGACTCAGGGCTGAAGATTGAGGATTCAGGATTGAGGATTCAGGATTGAGGTTTGAGGACTGAGGATTGAGGATTGAGGATTGAGGATTGAGGATTGAGGATTTAGGATTGAAGACTGAGGATTGGGTATTGAGGATTGGAAGTTGAGGTTTGAGGATTGAGGTTTGAGGACTGAGGACGGAGGACTGAGGATTGAGGGTTGAGAATTGAGGATTGAGGTTTGAGGATTGAAGAGTGAGGATTGGGTAATGAGGATTGAAGATTGAGGATTGAGGATTGAGGATTGAGGATTGAAGATTGAGTATTGAGGATTGGAGATAGAGGATTGAGGATTGATCATTTAGGATTGAGGATTGAGGATTGAGGATTGAAGGTTGAGTATTGAGGATTGAAGATTGAGGATTGAGGATTGAGGATTGAATATTGAGGACTGAGTGTTGAGGGTTGAGTTGTGAGAATTGATGTTTGTGTATTGAGATTTGAAGATTGAAGAATGGGGATTGAGTATTGAAAACTGTGAATTCAGGATATTCTATTGAGGATTGAGGATTGACAATTGATTGTTGAGGACTGAGGGCTGAAGAATGAGGATTCAGGATTGAGGATTCGGGATTGAGCTTTGAGGACTGAGGATTGAGGGTTGAGTATTGAGGATTGAGGATTGACGCTTCAGGATTGAGGATTGAGGATGGAGGATTGAAGAGAGAGGACTGATTGTTGAGGATTGAGTGTTGAGGATTGATGTTTGAGGATTGAAATTTGATTATTGAATAATGTGGATTGAGTATTGAACCATGAGGATTCAGGATATTCTATTGAGTGTTGATAATTGAGGATTGATCGTTGGGTATTGAGAATTGATGGTTGAGGGTTGCGTGTTGAATATTGAGGATTGAGGATTGAGAATTGAGGATTGATGGTTGAGTATTGAGGATTGAGGAATGAGGATTGAGGATTGAGTATTGAAGATTGAGGTGGATGATTGAGGATTGAGGATTGAGGATTGAGGATTGAGGATTGAGGATTGAGGATTGAGAATTGAGGATTGAGGATTGAGGATTGAAGATTGAGTATTGAGGATTGAAGATTGAGGATTGAGTACTGAGGATTCAGGATGGAGGATTGAGGATTGAGGATTGAGGATTGAAGATTGAGTATTGAGGATTGAATATTGAGGATTGAGGATTGAGGATTGAGTATTGAGGATTCAGGATGGAGGATTGAGGATTGACGATTGAGGATTGAAGATTGAGTATTGAGGATTGAAGATTGAGGATTGAGGATTGAGGATTGAGGATTGAGGATTGAGGATTGAAGATTGAGGATTGAGAATTCCGGATTGAGGATTGAGGGTTGAAGTTTGAGGATTGGTTATTGAGGATTGAAGAATGAGGATTGAAGATTAAGTATTGAGGATTGAATATTGAGGATTGAGGGTTGAGGATTGAGGATTGAGAATGAGGGCTGAGGGTTGAGGATTGAGGTTTGAGGACTGAGGACTGAGGACTGAGGATTGAGGGTTGAGAATTGAGGATTAAGGATTGAGGACTGAGGATTGAGTATTGAAGATTGAGGATTGATGATTGAGGATTGAGGATAGAGGATTGAGGATTGAAGATTGAGTATTGAGGATTGAAGATTGAGGATTGAGGATTGAGGAATGAGGATTGAGGATTGAAGATTGAGTATTGAGGATGGAAGATTGACGATTGAGGATTGAGGATTGAGGATTGAGGATTGAGGATTGAGGATTGAGGATTGAGTATTGAAGATTGAGTATTGAGGATTGAAGATTGAGGATTGAGTGTTGAGGATTGAGGATTGAGGATTGAGGGTTGAAGATTGAGTATTGAGGATTGAAGATTAAGATTGAGGATTGAGGATTGAGGATTGAAGATTGAGTATTGAGGATTGAAGATTAAGATTGAGGATTGAGGATTGAGGATTGACGATTGAAGGTTGAGGATTGTGGACTGACTATTGAGGGTTGAGTGATGAGAATTGATGTTTGTGTATAGAAATCTGAAGATTGCAGATTGAGTATTGAGTATTGAAAACTGTGAATTGAGGACGTTCTATTGAGGATTGAGGATAGACAACTGATTGTTGAGGACTCAGGGCTGAAGATTGAGGATTCAGGATTGAGGATTCAGGATTGAGGTTTGAGGACTGAGGATTGAGGATTGAGGATTGAGGATTGAGGATTGAGGATTTAGGATTGAAGACTGAGGATTGGGTATTGAGGATTGGAAGTTGAGGTTTGAGGATTGAGGTTTGAGGACTGAGGACGGAGGACTGAGGATTGAGGGTTGAGAATTGAGGATTGAGGTTTGAGGATTGAAGAGTGAGGATTGGGTAATGAGGATTGAAGATTGAGGATTGAGGATTGAGGATTGAGGATTGAAGATTGAGTATTGAGGATTGGAGATAGAGGATTGAGGATTGATCATTTAGGATTGAGGATTGAGGATTGAGGATTGAATTTTGAGTATTGAGGATTGAAGATTGAGGATTGAGGATTGAGGATTGAATATTGAGGACTGAGTGTTGAGGGTTGAGTTGTGAGAATTGATGTTTGTGTATTGAGATTTGAAGATTGAAGAATGGGGATTGAGTATTGAAAACTGTGAATTCAGGATATTCTATTGAGGATTGAGGATTGACAATTGATTGTTGAGGACTGAGGGCTGAAGAATGAGGATTCAGGATTGAGGATTCGGGATTGAGCTTTGAGGACTGAGAATTGAGGGTTGAGTATTGAGGATTGAGGATTGACGCTTCAGGATTGAGGATTGAGGATGGATGATTGAAGAGAGAGGACTGAGTGTTGAGGATTGAGTGTTGAGGATTGATGTTTGAGGATTGAAATTTGATTATTGAATAATGTGGATTGAGTATTGAACCATGCGAATTCAGGATATTCTATTGAGTGTTGATAATTGAGGATTGATGGTTGGGTATTGAGAATTGATGGTTGAGGGTTGTGTGTTGAATATTGAGGATTGAGGATTGAGAATTGAGGATTGATGGTTGAGTATTGAGGATTGAGGAATGAGGATTGAGGATTGAGTATTGAAGATTGAGGTGGATGATTGAGGATTGAGGATTGAGGATTGAGAATTGAGGATTGAGGATTGAGGATTGAGAATTGAAGATTGAGGATTGGGTATTGAGGATTGAAGAATGAGGATTGAGGATTGAGGATTGAGGCTTGAGGATTGCAGATTGAGTATTGAGGATTGAGGATTGAGGATTGAGGATTGAGGATTGAGGATCGAGGATTGAGGCTTGAGGATTGAGGAGTGAAGATTGAGTATTGAGGATTGAAGATTGAGGATTGGGTATTGAGGATTGAAGAATGAGCATTGAGGATTGAGGATTGACGCTTGAGGATTGCAGATTGAGGATTGAGGACTGAGGATTGAGGATTGAGGATTGTGGATTGAGGATTGAGGATTGAGGATTGAGGATTGAGGATTGAGTATTGAGGATTGAAGATTGAGGATTGAGGATTGAGGATTGATAATTGAGGATTGAGGGTTGAAGATTGAGGATTGAGGATTGAGGTTGAGGATTGAAGATTGAGGATTTATGACTGAGGATTGAGGATTGAGGGTTGAGGATTGAGTATTGAGGATTGAAGGTTGAGTATTCAGGATTGAATATTGAGGATTGTGGATTGAGGATTGAGGATTGACGACTGAGGAATGAGGATCGAGGATTGAGGATTGAATATTGAGGATTGAGGATTGAGGATTGAGAATTGAGGATTGAGGATTGAGAATTGAAGATTGAGGATTGGGTATTGTGGATTGAAGAATGAGGATTGAGGATTGAGGGTTGTGAATTGAGGACGAGGACTGAGGGTTGAGTATTGATGTGTGAGGTCTGAGGATTGAGGATTGAGGATTGAGAGTTGAGGATTGAGGATTGAAGATTGAGTGTTGGGTGTTGAGGATTGAAGAATGAGGATTGAGGATTGAGGATTGAGGATTGAGGATTGAAGATTGTGTATTGAGGATTGAACATTGAGGATTGAGGATTGAGAATTGAGGAATGGGGATTGAAGATTGAGTATTGAGGATTGAAGATTGAGGATTGAGGATTGAGGATTGAGGATTGAGGATTGAAGATTGAGGATTGTGGATTGAGGATTGAGGATTGAGGATTGAGGATTGAGGATTGAAGATTAAATATTGATGATTGAAGTTTGAGGATTGAGGATTGATGGTTGTGGATAGAGGACGAGGACTGAGGGTTGAATATTGATGCTTGAGGTTAGAGGATTGAGGATTGAGGATTGAGAATTGAGGATTGAGGATTGAGGATTGAAGATTGAGGATTGGGTGTTGAGGATTGAAGAATTAGCATTGAGGATTGAGGATTGAGAATTGAGGATTGAAGATTGAGTATTGAGGATTGAACATTGAGGATTGAGGATTGAGAATTGAGGATTGGGGATTGAAGATTGAGTATTGAGGATTGAAGATTGAGGATTGAGAATTGAGGATTGAGGATTGAGGATTGAATGTTGAGGATTGTGGATTGAGGATTGAGGATTGAAGATTGAAGATTGGGTATTGAGGATTGAAGAATGAGGATTGAGGATTGAGGATTGAGGATTGACAATTGCAGATTAGGTATTGAGGATTGAGGATTGAGAATTGAGGATTGAGGATTGAGGATTGAGGATTGAGGATTGAGGATTGATGATTGAGGATTGAAGATTGAGTATTGAGGATTGAAGATTGACGATTGAGGATTGAGGATTGAGGATTGAGGTTGAGGATTGAAGATTGAGGATTTATGACTGAGGATTGAGGATTGAGGATTGAGGATTGAGTATTGAGGATTGAAGGTTGAGTATTGAGGATTGAATATTGAGGATTGTGGATTGAGGATTGAGGATTGACGACTGAGGAATGAGGATCGAGGATTGAGGATTGAATATTGAGGATTGAGGATTGAGGATTGAGAATTGAGGATTGAGGATTGAGAATTGAAGATTGAGGATTGGGTATTGTGGATTGAAGAATGAGGATTGAGGATTGAGGATTGAGGATTGAGGATTGAAGGTTGAGGATTGAGGATTGAGGATTGAGGATTGAGGATTGAAGATTAAATATTGATGATTGAAGTTTGAGGATTGAGGATTGATGGTTGTGGATAGAGGACGAGGACTGAGGATTGAATATTGATGCTTGAGGTTAGAGGATTGAGGATTGAGGATTGAGAATTGAGGATTGAGGATTGAGGATTGAAGATTGAGGATTGGGTGTTGAGGATTGAAGAATTAGCATTGAGGATTGAGGATTGAGAATTGAGGATTGAAGATTGAGTATTGAGGATTGAACATTGAGGATTGAGGATTGAGAATTGAGGATTGGGGATTGAAGATTGAGTATTGAGGATTGAAGATTGAGGATTGAGAATTGAGGATTGAGGATTGAGGATTGAATGTTGAGGATTGTGGATTGAGGATTGAGGATTGAAGATTGAAGATTGGGTATTGAGGATTGAAGAATGAGGATTGAGGATTGAGGATTGAGGATTGACAATTGCAGATTACGTATTGAGGATTGAGGATTGAGAATTGAGGATTGAGGATTGAGGATTGAGGATTGAGGATTGAGGATTGAGGATTGATGATTGAGGATTGAAGATTGAGTATTGAGGATTGAAGATTGACGATTGAGGATTGAGGATTGAGGATTGAGGTTGAGGATTGAAGATTGAGGATTTATGACTGAGGATTGAGGATTGAGGATTGAGGATTGAGTATTGAGGATTGAAGGTTGAGTATTGAGGATTGAATATTGAGGATTGTGGATTGAGGATTGAGGATTGACGACTGAGGAATGAGGATCGAGGATTGAGGGTTGAATATTGAGGATTGAGGATTGAGGATTGAGAATTGAGGATTGAGGATTGAGAATTGAAGATTGAGGATTGGGTATTGAGGATTGAAGGATGACGATTGAGGATTGAGGATTGAGGGTTGCGGATTGAGGACCTAGGATTGGAGATTGATTATTGACGATTGATGATTGGGGATTGAGGATTGAGGATTGAGGACCTAGGATTGGTAATCGATTTTTGAGTATTGAGGTTTGAGGACTGAGGACTGCGGATTGAGAATTGAGAATTGAGGATTGAGGATTGAGGATTGAAGATTGAGGATGGGGGACTGAGTGTTGAGGGTTGAGTGATGAGAATTGAAAGTTTGTGGATAGAGATTTTAAGATTGCAGACTGTGTATTGAGTATTGAAAGGTGTGAATTGACGATATTGTATTGAGGATTGAGAACTGACGAATGATTGTTGAGGACTGAGGACTGAAGGTTGAGGATTCAGGATTGTGGATACAGGATTGAGGTTTGAGGATGGAGAATTGAGGATTGAGTATTGAGGATTGAGGATTGAGGATTGAGGATTGAGGATTGACGATTGAGGATTGGGTATTGTGGATTGAACATTGAGGATTGAGGATTGAGGATTGAGGATTGAGGATTGAGGACTGAATATTGAATATTGATGATTGATGATTGAGGATTGAGGATTGAGGGTTGTGAATTGAGGACGAGGACTGAGGGTTGAGTATTGATGTGTGAGGTCTGAGGATTGAGGATTGAGGATTGAGAGTTGAGGATTGAAGATTGAAGATTGAGTATTGGGTGTTGAGGATTGAAGAATGAGGATTGAGGATTGAGGATTGAGGATTGAGGATTGAAGATTGAGTATTGAGGATTGAACATTGAGGATTGAGGATTGAGAATTGAGGAATGGGGATTGAAGATTGAGTATTGAGGAATGAAGATTGAGGATTGAGGATTGAGGATTGAGGATTGAGGATTGAAGATTGAGGATTGTGGATTGAGGATTGAGGATTGAGGATTGAAGATTGAGTATTGAGGATTGATGATTGAGGATCGAGAATTGAGGATTGAGGATTGAGGATTGAAGAATGAGGATTGAGGATTGAGGATTGAGAATTGAGGATTGAAGATTGAGTATTGAGGATTGAACATTGAGGATTGAGGATTGAGAATTGAGGATTGGGGATTGAAGATTGAGTATTGATGATTGAAGGTTGAGGATTGAGGATTGATGGTTGTGGATAGAGGACGAGGACTGAGGGTTGAATATTGATGCTTGAGGTCTGAGGATTGAGGATTGAGGATTGAGAATTGAGGATTGAGGATTGAGGATTGAAGATTGAGGATTGAGGATTGGGGATTGAAGATTGAGTATTGAGGATTGATGATTGAGGATTGAGAATTGAGGATTGAGGATTGAGGATTGAAGAATGAGGATTGAGGATTGAGGATTGAGAATTGAGGATTGAAGATTGAGTATTGAGGATTGAACATTGAGGATTGATGATTGAGAATTGAGGATTGGGGATTGAAGATTGAGTATTGAGGATTGAAGATTGAGGATTGAGAATTGCGGATTGAGGATTGAGGATTGAATGTTGAGGATTGTGGATTGAGGATTGAGGATTGAAGATTGAAGATTGGGTATTGAGGATTGAAGAATGAGGATTGAGGATTGAGGATTGAGGATTGGCAATTGCAGATTACGTATTGAGGATTGAGGATTGAGAGTTGAGGATTGAGGATTGAGGATTGAGGATTGAGGATTGACGATTGATGATTGAGGATTGAAGATTGAGTATTGAGGATTGAAGATTGAGGATTGAGGATTGAGGATTGAGGATTGAGGTTGAGGATTGAAGATTGAGGATTGGGGATTGAGGATTGACGGTTGAGGATTGAGTATTGGGGATTGAGAATTGAGGATTGAGGATTGAAATTGAGTATTGAGGATTGAAGATTGAGGATTGAGATTTGATTATTGAATTTTGTGGATTGAGTATTGAACCATGAGTATTCAGAATATTCTATTGAGTATTGAGAATTGAGGATTGATGGTTGAGTATTGAGGACTGATGGCTGAGGGTTGTGTCTTGAATATTGAGGATTGAGGATTGAGGATTGAGGATAGAGCATTGAGGATTGAAGATTGAGTATTGATGATTGAATATTGAGGATTGAGGATTGAGGTTTGAGGATTGAGGACGAGGACTGACGGTTGAGGATTGAGGTTTGAGGATTGAGGATTGCGGATTGAGGACTGAGGATTGAGGATTGAGGTTTGAGGACTGGGGACTGAGGATTGATGATTGAGAATTGAGGATTGAGTATTGAGGATTGAAGATTGAGGATTGGGTATTGAGGATTGAAGAATGAGGATTGAGGATTGAGGTTTGAGGATTGAGGATTGAAGATTGAGTATTGAGGATTGAAGACTGACGATTGAGGATTGAGGATTGAGGACTGAGGATTGACGCTGGAGGATTGAGGGTTGAGGATGTAGGATTGAAGAGAGAGGACTGAGTGTTGAGGACTGAGTGTTGAGAATTGATGCTTGAGGTTTGAGATTTGATTATTGAATATTCTGGATTGAGTATTGAACCATAAGGATTCAGGATGTTCTATTGAGTATTGAGAATTGAGGATTGATGGTTGAGTATTGAGGATTGATGGTTGAGGGTTGAGTGATGAATATTGAGGATTGAGGATTAAGGATTGAGGATTGATGATTGAGGATTGAAGATTGATTATTGATGATTGAAGATTGAGGACTGAGGATTGAGTGTTGTGGATTGAGGACGAGGACTGAGGGTTGAATATTGATGTTTGAGGTCTGAGGATTAAGGATTGAGGGTTGAGAATTGAGGATTGAGGATTGAGGATTGAAGATTGAGGATTGTGTATTGAGGATTGAAGTATGAGGATTGAGGATTGAGGTTTGAGGATTGAGGATTGCAGATTGAGTATTGAGGATTGAAGATTGAGGTTTGAGGATTGAGGATTGAAGATTGAGGATAGAGGATTGAGGATTGAGGATTGAGGATTGAAGATTGAGGAATGAGGATTGAGGATTGAGGATTGAGGATTGAGGATTGAAGATTTAATATTGATGATTGAAGATTGAGGATTGAGCATTGAAGGTTGTGGATAGAGGACGAGGACTGAGGGTTGAATATTGATGTTTGAGGTCTGAGGATTGAGGATTGAGGATTGAGAATTGAGGATTGAGGATTGAGGATTGAAGATTGAGGATTGGGTATTGAGGATTGAAGAATGAGAATTGAGGATTGAGGATTGAGGATTGAGGATTGAGGATTGAGAATTCAGGATTGAGGATTGAGGATTGAAGATTGAGGATTGGGTATTGAGGATTGAAGAATGAGAATTGAGGATTGAGGATTGAGGATTGAGGATTGCAGATTGAGTATTGAGGATTGAGGATTGAGGATTGAGGATTGAGGATTGAGGATCGAGGATTGAGGATTGAGGATTGAGGAGTGAAGATTGAGTATTGAGGATTGAAGATTGAGGATTGGGTATTGAGGATTGAAGAATGAGCATTGAGGATTGAGGATTGAGGATTGAGGATTGACGATTGATGATTGAGGATTGAAGATTGAGTATTGAGGATTGAAGATTGAGGATTGAGGATTGAGGATTGAGGATTGAGGTTGAGGATTGAAGATTGAGGATTGGGGATTGAGGATTGACGGTTGAGGATTGAGTATTGGGGATTGAGAATTGAGGATTGAGGATTGAAATTGAGTATTGAGGATTGAAGATTGAGGATTGAGATTTGATTATTGAATATTGTGGATTGAGTATTGAACCATGAGTATTCAGAATATTCTATTGAGTATTGAGAATTGAGGATTGATGGTTGAGTATTGAGGACTGATGGCTGAGGGTTGTGTCTTGAATATTGAGGATTGAGGATTGAGGATTGAGGATAGAGCATTGAGGATTGATGATTGAGTATTGATGATTGAATATTGAGGATTGAGGACTGAGGTTTGAGGATTGAGGACGAGGACTGACGGTTGAGGATTGAGGTTTGAGGATTGAGGATTGCGGATTGAGGACTGAGGATTGAGGATTGAGGTTTGAGGACTGGGGACTGAGGATTGATGATTGAGAATTGAGGATTGAGTATTGAGGATTGAAGATTGAGGATTGGGTATTGAGGATTGAAGAATGAGGATTGAGGATTGAGGTTTGAGGATTGAGGATTGAAGATTGAGTATTGAGGATTGAAGACTGACGATTGAGGATTGAGGATTGAGGACTGAGGATTGACGCTGGAGGATTGAGGGTTGAGGATGTAGGATTGAAGAGAGAGGACTGAGTGTTGAGGACTGAGTGTTGAGAATTGATGCTTGAGGTTTGAGATTTGATTATTGAATATTCTGGATTGAGTATTGAACCATAAGGATTCAGGATGTTCTATTGAGTATTGAGAATTGAGGATTGATGGTTGAGTATTGAGGATTGATGGTTGAGGGTTGAGTGATGAATATTGAGGATTGAGGATTAAGGATTGAGGATTGATGATTGAGGATTGAAGATTGATTATTGATGATTGAAGATTGAGGACTGAGGATTGAGTGTTGTGGATTGAGGACGAGGACTGAGGGTTGAATATTGATGTTTGAGGTCTGAGGATTAAGGATTGAGGGTTGAGAATTGAGGATTGAGGATTGAGGATTGAAGATTGAGGATTGTGTATTGAGGATTGAAGTATGAGGATTGAGGATTGAGGTTTGAGGATTGAGGATTGCAGATTGAGTATTGAGGATTGAAGATTGAGGTTTGAGGATTGAGGATTGAAGATTGAGGATAGAGGATTGAGGATTGAGGATTGAGGATTGAAGATTGAGGAATGAGGATTGAGGATTGAGGATTGAGGATTGAGGATTGAAGATTTAATATTGATGATTGAAGATTGAGGATTGAGCATTGAAGGTTGTGGATAGAGGACGAGGACTGAGGGTTGAATATTGATGTTTGAGGTCTGAGGATTGAGGATTGAGGATTGAGAATTGAGGATTGAGGATTGAGGATTGAAGATTGAGGATTGGGTATTGAGGATTGAAGAATGAGAATTGAGGATTGAGGATTGAGGATTGAGGATTGAGGATTGAGAATTCAGGATTGAGGATTGAGGATTGAAGATTGAGGATTGGGTATTGAGGATTGAAGAATGAGAATTGAGGATTGAGGATTGAGGATTGAGGATTGCAGATTGAGTATTGAGGATTGAGGATTGAGGATTGAGGATTGAGGATTGAGGATCGAGGATTGAGGATTGAGGATTGAGGAGTGAAGATTGAGTATTGAGGATTGAAGATTGAGGATTGGGTATTGAGGATTGAAGAATGAGCATTGAGGATTGAGGATTGACGCTTGAGGATTGCAGATTGAGTATTGAGGATTGAGGACTGAGGATTGAGGATTGAGGAATGAGGATTGAGGATTGAGGATTGAGGATTGAAGATTTAATATTGATGATTGAAGATTGAGGATTGAGCATTGAAGGTTGTGGATAGAGGACGAGGACTGAGGGTTGAATATTGATGTTTGAGGTCTGAGGATTGAGGATTGAGGATTGAGAATTGAGGATTGAGGATTGAGGATTGAAGATTGAGGATTGGGTATTGAGGATTGAAGAATGAGGATTGAGGATTGAGGATTGAGGATTGAGGATTGAGGATTGAGAATTGAGGATTGAGGATTGAGGATTGAAGATTGAGGATTGGGTATTGAGGATTGAAGAATGAGAATTGAGGATTGAGGATTGAGGATTGAGGATTGCAGATTGAGTATTGAGGATTGAAGACTGACGATTGAGGATTGAGGATTGAGGATTGAGGACTGAGGATTGACGCTTGAGGATTGAGGGTTGAGGATGTAGGATTGAAGAGAGAGGACTGAGTGTTGAGGACTGAGTGTTGAGAATTGATGCTTGAGGTTTGAGATTTGATTATTGAATATTCTGGATTGAGTATTGAACCATAAGGAATCAGGATGTTCTATTGAGTATTGAGAATTGAGGATTGATGGTTGAGTATTGAGGATTGATGGTTGAGGGTTGAGTGATGAATATTGAGGATTGAGGATTAAGGATTGAGGATTGATGATTGAGGATTGAAGATTGATTATTGATGATTGAAGATTGAGGACTGAGGATTGAGTGTTGTGGATTGAGGACGAGGACTGAGGGTTGAATATTGATGTTTGAGGTCTGAGGATTAAGGATTGAGGGTTGAGAATTGAGGATTGAGGATTGAGGATTGAAGATTGAGGATTGTGTATTGAGGATTGAAGTATGAGGATTGAGGATTGAGGTTTGAGGATTGAGGATTGCAGATTGAGTATTGAGGATTGAAGATTGAGGTTTGAGGATTGAGGATTGAAGATTGAGGATAGAGGATTGAGGATTGAGGATTGAGGATTGAAGATTGAGGAATGAGGATTGAGGATTGAGGAATGAGGATTGAGGATTGAGGATTGAGGATTGAAGATTTAATATTGATGATTGAAGATTGAGGATTGAGCATTGAAGGTTGTGGATAGAGGACGAGGACTGAGGGTTGAATATTGATGTTTGAGGTCTGAGGATTGAGGATTGAGGATTGAGAATTGAGGATTGAGGATTGAGGATTGAAGATTGCGGATTGGGTATTGAGGATTGAAGAATGAGGATTGAGGATTGAGGATTGAGGATTGAGGATTGAGGATTGAGAATTGAGGATTGAGGATTGAGGATTGAAGATTGAGGATTGGGTATTGAGGATTGAAGAATGAGAATTGAGGATTGAGGATTGAGGATTGAGGATTGCAGATTGAGTATTGAGGATTGAGGATTGAGGATTGAGGATTGAGGATTGAGTATTGGGGATTGAGAATTGAGGATTGAGGATTGAAATTGAGTATTGAGGATTGAAGATTGAGGATTGAGACTTGATTATTGAATATTGTGGATTGAGTATTGAACCATGAGTATTCAGAATATTGTATTGAGTATTGAGAATTGAGGATTGATGGTTGAGTACTGAGGATTGATGGCTGAGGGTTGTGTCTTGAATATTGAGGATTGAGGATTGAGGATTGAGGATAGAGCATTGAGGATTGAAGATTGTGTATTGATGATTGAAGATTGAGGATTGAGGATTGAGGATTGAGGATTGAGGTTGAGGATTGAAGATTGAGGATTGAGGATTGAGGATTGAGGTTTGAGAATTGAAGATTGAGGATTGGGTATTGAGTATTGAAGAATGAGGATTGAGGATTGAGGATTGAGGATTGAGGCTTGAGGATTGCAGATTGAGTATTGAGGATTGAGGATTGAGGATTGAGGATTGAGGATTGAGGATCGAGGATTGAGGATTGAGGATTGAGGAGTGAAGATTGAGTATTGAGGATTGAAGATTGAGGATTGGGTATTGAGGATTGAAGAATGAGCATTGAGGATTGAGGATTGACGCTTGAGGATTGCAGATTGAGTATTGAGGATTGAGGACTGAGGATTGAGGATTGAGGATTGTGGATTGAGGATTGAGGATTGAGGATTGAGGATTGAGGATTGAGTATTGAGGATTGAAGATTGAGGATTGAGGATTGAGGATTGATAATTGAGGATTGAGGGTTGAAGATTGAGGATTGAGGATTGAAATTGAGTATTGAGGATTGAAGATTGAGGATTGAGATTTGATTATTGAATATTGTGGTTTGAGTACCGAACCATGCGGATTCAGGATATTCTATTGAGTATTGAGAATTGAGGATTGATGGTTGAGTATTGAGGAATGTTGGCTGAGGGTTGTGTGTTGAATATTGAGGATTGGGGATTGAGGATTGAGGATTGAGTATTGAAGATTGAGGATTGGGTATTGAGGATTGAAGGATGACGATTGAGGATTGAGGATTGAGGGTTGCGGATTGAGGACCTAGGATTGGAGATTGATTATTGACGATTGATGATTGGGGATTGAGGATTGAGGATTGAGGATCTAGGATTGGTAATCGATTATTGAGTATTGAGGTTTGAGGTCTGAGGACTGCGGATTGAGAATTGAGAATTGAGGATTGAGGATTGAGGATCGAAGATTGAGGATGGGGGACTGAGTGTTGAGGGTTGAGTGATGAGAATTGAAAGTTTGTGGATAGAGATTTTAAGATTGCAGACTGTGTATTGAGTATTGAAAGGTGTGAATTGACGATATTGTATTGAGGATTGAGAACTGACGAATGATTGTTGAGGACTGAGGACTGAAGGTTGAGGATTCAGGATTGTGGATACAGGATTGAGGTTTGAGGATGGAGAATTGAGGATTGAGTATTGAGGATTGAGGATTGAGGATTGAGGATTGAGGATTGACGATTGAGGATTGGGTATTGTGGATTGAACATTGAGGATTGAGGATTGAGGATTGAGGATTGAGGATTGAGGACTGAATATTGAATATTGATGATTGATGATTGAGGATTGAGGATTGAGGGTTGTGAATTGAGGACGAGGACTGAGGGTTGAGTATTGATGTGTGAGGTCTGAGGATTGAGGATTGAGGATTGAGAGTTGAGGATTGAAGATTGAAGATTGAGTATTGGGTGTTGAGGATTGAAGAATGAGGATTGAGGATTGAGGATTGAGGATTGAGGATTGAAGATTGAGTATTGAGGATTGAGCATTGAGGATTGAGGATTGAGAATTGAGGAATGGGGATTGAAGATTGAGTATTGAGGATTGAAGATTGAGGATTGAGGATTGAGGATTGAGGATTGAGGATTGAAGATTGAGGATTGTGGATTGAGGATTGAGGATTGAGGATTGAGGATTGAGGATTGAAGATTGAATATTGATGATTGAAGGTTGAGGATTGAGGATTGATGGTTGTGGATAGAGGACGAGGACTGAGGGTTGAATATTGATGCTTGAGGTCTGAGGATTGAGGATTGAGGATTGAGAATTGAGGATTGAGGATTGAGGATTGAAGATTGAGGATTGAGGATTGGGGATTGAAGATTGAGTATTGAGGATTGATGATTGAGGATTGAGAATTGAGGATTGAGTATTGAGGATTGAAGAATGAGGATTGAGGATTGAGGATTGAGAATTGAGGATTGAAGATTGAGTATTGAGGATTGAACATTGAGGATTGAGGATTGAGAATTGAGGATTGGGGATTGAAGATTGAGTATTGAGGATTGAAGATTGAGGATTGAGAATTGAGGATTGAGGATTGAGGATTGAATGTTGAGGATTGTGGATTGAGGATTGAGGATTGAAGATTGAAGATTGGTTATTGAGGATTGAAGAATGAGGATTGAGGATTGAGGATTGAGGATTGACAATTGCAGATTACGTATTGAGGATTGAGGATTGAGAGTTGAGGATTGAGGATTGAGGATTGAGGATTGAGGATTGACGATTGATGATTGAGGATTGAAGATTGAGTATTGAGGATTGAAGATTGAGGATTGAGGATTGAGGATTGAGGATTGAGGTTGAGGATTGAAGATTGAGGATTGGGGATTGAGGATTGACGGTTGAGGATTGAGTATTGGGGATTGAGAATTGAGGATTGAGGATTGAAATTGAGTATTGAGGATTGAAGATTGAGGATTGAGATTTGATTATTGAATATTGTGGATTGAGTATTGAACCATGAGTATTCAGAATATTCTATTGAGTATTGAGAATTGAGGATTGATGGTTGAGTATTGAGGACTGATGGCTGAGGGTTGTGTCTTGAATATTGAGGATTGAGGATTGAGGATTGAGGATAGAGCATTGAGGATTGAAGATTGAGTATTGATGATTGAATATTGAGGATTGAGGATTGAGGTTTGAGGATTGAGGACGAGGACTGACGGTTGAGGATTGAGGTTTGAGGATTGAGGATTGCGGATTGAGGACTGAGGATTGAGGATTGAGGTTTGAGGACTGAGGACTGAGGATTGATGATTGAGAATTGAGGATTGAGTATTGAGGATTGAAGATTGAGGATTGGGTATTGAGGATTGAAGAATGAGGATTGAGGATTGAGGTTTGAGGATTGAGGATTGAAGATTGAGTATTGAGGATTGAAGACTGACGATTGAGGATTGAGGATTGAGGACTGAGGATTGACGCTTGAGGATTGAGGGTTGAGGATGTAGGATTGAAGAGAGAGGACTGAGTGTTGAGGACTGAGTGTTGAGAATTGATGCTTGAGGTTTGAGATTTGATTATTGAATATTCTGGATTGAGTATTGAACCATAAGGATTCAGGATGTTCTATTGAGTATTGAGAATTGAGGATTGATGGTTGAGTATTGAGAATTGATGGTTGAGGGTTGAGTGATGAATATTGAGGATTGAGGATTAAGGATTGAGGATTGATGATTGAGGATTGAAGATTGATTATTGATGATTGAAGATTGAGGACTGAGGATTGAGTGTTGTGGATTGAAGATTGAGTATTGATGATTGAATATTGAGGATTGAGGATTGAGGTTTGAGGATTGAGGACGAGGACTGACGGTTGAGGATTGAGGTTTGAGGATTGAGGATTGCGGATTGAGGACTGAGGATTGAGGATTAAGGTTTGAGGACTGAGGACTGAGGATTGATGATTGAGAATTGAGGATTGAGTATTGAGGATTGAAGATTGAGGATTGGGTATTGAGGATTGAAGAATGAGGATTGAGGATTGAGGTTTGAGGATTGAGGATTGAAGATTGAGTATTGAGGATTGAAGACTGACGATTGAGGATTGAGGATTGAGGACTGAGGATTGACGCTTGAGGATTGAGGGTTGAGGATGTAGGATTGAAGAGAGAGGACTGAGTGTTGAGGACTGAGTGTTGAGAATTGATGCTTGAGGTTTGAGATTTGATTATTGAATATTCTGGATTGAGTATTGAACCATAAGGAATCAGGATGTTCTATTGAGTATTGAGAATTGAGGATTGATGGTTGAGTATTGAGGATT
Source organism: Calliopsis andreniformis (assembly GCF_051401765.1). NCBI lineage: Eukaryota > Metazoa > Arthropoda > Insecta > Hymenoptera > Andrenidae > Calliopsis > Calliopsis andreniformis. The sequence continues at coordinate 197,836 of NW_027480579.1, forward strand.
GATGGTTGAGGGTTGAGTGATGAATATTGAGGATTGAGGATTAAGGATTGAGGATTGATGATTGAGGATTGAAGATTGATTATTGATGATTGAAGATTGAGGACTGAGGATTGAGTGTTGTAGATTGAGGACGAGGACTGAGGGTTGAATATTGATGTTTGAGGTCTGAGGATTAAGGATTGAGGGTTGAGAATTGAGGATTGAGGATTGAGGATTGAAGATTGAGGATTGTGTATTGAGGATTGAAGTATGAGGATTGAGGATTGAGGTTTGAGGATTGAGGATTGCAGATTGAGTATTGAGGATTGAAGATTGAGGTTTGAGGATTGAGGATTGAAGATTGAGGATAGAGGATTGAGGATTGAGGATTGAGGATTGAAGATTGAGGAATGAGGATTGAGGATTGAGGAATGAGGATTGAGGATTGAGGATTGAGGATTGAAGATTTAATATTGATGATTGAAGATTGAGGATTGAGCATTGAAGGTTGTGGATAGAGGACGAGGACTGAGGGTTGAATATTGATGTTTGAGGTCTGAGGATTGAGGATTGAGGATTGAGAATTGAGGATTGAGGATTGAGGATTGAAGATTGAGGATTGGGTATTGAGGATTGAAGAATGAGAATTGAGGATTGAGGATTGAGGATTGAGGATTGAGGATTGAGAATTGAGGATTGAGGATTGAGGATTGAAGATTGAGGATTGGGTATTGAGGATTGAAGAATGAGAATTGAGGATTGAGGATTGAGGATTGAGGATTGCAGATTGAGTATTGAGGATTGAGGATTGAGGATTGAGGATTGAGGATTGAGGATCGAGGATTGAGGATTGAGGATTGAGGATTGAGGAGTGAAGATTGAGTATTGAGGATTGAAGATTGAGGATTGGGTATTGAGGATTGAAGAATGAGCATTGAGGATTGAGGATTGACGCTTGAGGATTGCAGATTGAGTATTGAGGATTGAGGACTGAGGATTGAGGATTGAGGAATGAGGATTGAGGATTGAGGATTGAGGATTGAAGATTTAATATTGATGATTGAAGATTGAGGATTGAGCATTGAAGGTTGTGGATAGAGGACGAGGACTGAGGGTTGAATATTGATGTTTGAGGTCTGAGGATTGAGGATTGAGGATTGAGAATTGAGGATTGAGGATTGAGGATTGAAGACTGAGGATTGGGTATTGAGGATTGAAGAATGAGGATTGAGGATTGAGGATTGAGGATTGAGGATTGAGGATTGAGGATTGAGGATTGAAGATTGAGGATTGGGTATTGAGGATTGAAGAATGAGAATTGACGATTGAGGATTGAGGATTGAGGATTGCAGATTGAGTATTGAGGATTGAAGACTGACGATTGAGGATTGAGGATTGAGGACTGAGGATTGACGCTTGAGGATTGAGGGTTGAGGATGTAGGATTGAAGAGAGAGGACTGAGTGTTGAGGACTGAGTGTTGAGAATTGATGCTTGAGGTTTGAGATTTGATTATTGAATATTCTGGATTGAGTATTGAACCATAAGGAATCAGGATGTTCTATTGAGTATTGAGAATTGAGGATTGATGGTTGAGTATTGAGGATTGATGGTTGAGGGTTGAGTGATGAATATTGAGGATTGAGGATTAAGGATTGAGGATTGATGATTGAGGATTGAAGATTGATTATTGATGATTGAAGATTGAGGACTGAGGATTGAGTGTTGTGGATTGAGGACGAGGACTGAGGGTTGAATATTGATGTTTGAGGTCTGAGGATTAAGGATTGAGGGTTGAGAATTGAGGATTGAGGATTGAGGATTGAAGATTGAGGATTGTGTATTGAGGATTGAAGTATGAGGATTGAGGATTGAGGTTTGAGGATTGAGGATTGCAGATTGAGTATTGAGGATTGAAGATTGAGGTTTGAGGATTGAGGATTGAAGATTGAGGATAGAGGATTGAGGATTGAGGATTGAGGATTGAAGATTGAGGAATGAGGATTGAGGATTGAGGAATGAGGATTGAGGATTGAGGATTGAGGATTGAAGATTTAATATTGATGATTGAAGATTGAGGATTGAGCATTGAAGGTTGTGGATAGAGGACGAGGACTGAGGGTTGAATATTGATGTTTGAGGTCTGAGGATTGAGGATTGAGGATTGAGAATTGAGGATTGAGGATTGAGGATTGAAGATTGAGGATTGGGTATTGAGGATTGAAGAATGAGGATTGAGGATTGAGGATTGAGGATTGAGGATTGAGGATTGAGAATTGAGGATTGAGGATTGAGGATTGAAGATTGAGGATTGGGTATTGAGGATTGAAGAATGAGAATTGAGGATTGAGGATTGAGGATTGAGGATTGCAGATTGAGTATTGAGGATTGAGGATTGAGGATTGAGGATTGAGGATTGAGTATTGGGGATTGAGAATTGAGGATTGAGGATTGAAATTGAGTATTGAGGATTGAAGATTGAGGATTGAGACTTGATTATTGAATATTGTGGATTGAGTATTGAACCATGAGTATTCAGAATATTGTATTGAGTATTGAGAATTGAGGATTGATGGTTGAGTACTGAGGATTGATGGCTGAGGGTTGTGTCTTGAATATTGAGGATTGAGGATTGAGTATTGAGGATAGAGCATTGAGGATTGAAGATTGTGTATTGATGATTGAAGATTGAGGATTGAGGATTGAGGATTGAGGATTGAGGTTGAGGATTGAAGATTGAGGATTGAGGATTGAGGATTGAGGTTTGAGAATTGAAGATTGAGGATTGGGTATTGAGGATTGAAGAATGAGGATTGAGGATTGAGGATTGAGGCTTGAGGATTGCAGATTGAGTATTGAGGATTGAGGATTGAGGATTGAGGATTGAGGATTGAGGATCGAGGATTGAGGATTGAGGATTGAGGAGTGAAGATTGAGTATTGAGGATTGAAGATTGAGGATTGGGTATTGAGGATTGAAGAATGAGCATTGAGGATTGAGGATTGACGCTTGAGGATTGCAGATTGAGTATTGAGGATTGAGGACTGAGGATTGAGGATTGAGGATTGTGGATTGAGGATTGAGGATTGAGGATTGAGGATTGATTATTGATGATTGAAGATTGAGGACTGAGGATTGAGTGTTGTGGATTGAAGATTGAGTATTGATGATTGAATATTGAGGATTGAGGATTGAGGTTTGAGGATTGAGGACGAGGACTGACGGTTGAGGATTGAGGTTTGAGGATTGAGGATTGCGGATTGAGGACTGAGGATTGAGGATTAAGGTTTGAGGACTGAGGACTGAGGATTGATGATTGAGAATTGAGGATTGAGTATTGAGGATTGAAGATTGAGGATTGGGTATTGAGGATTGAAGAATGAGGATTGAGGATTGAGGTTTGAGGATTGAGGATTGAAGATTGAGTATTGAGGATTGAAGACTGACGATTGAGGATTGAGGATTGAGGACTGAGGATTGACGCTTGAGGATTGAGGGTTGAGGATGTAGGATTGAAGAGAGAGGACTGAGTGTTGAGGACTGAGTGTTGAGAATTGATGCTTGAGGTTTGAGATTTGATTATTGAATATTCTGGATTGAGTATTGAACCATAAGGAATCAGGATGTTCTATTGAGTATTGAGAATTGAGGATTGATGGTTGAGTATTGAGGATTGATGGTTGAGGGTTGAGTGATGAATATTGAGGATTGAGGATTAAGGATTGAGGATTGATGATTGAGGATTGAAGATTGATTATTGATGATTGAAGATTGAGGACTGAGGATTGAGTGTTGTAGATTGAGGACGAGGACTGAGGGTTGAATATTGATGTTTGAGGTCTGAGGATTAAGGATTGAGGGTTGAGAATTGAGGATTGAGGATTGAGGATTGAAGATTGAGGATTGTGTATTGAGGATTGAAGTATGAGGATTGAGGATTGAGGTTTGAGGATTGAGGATTGCAGATTGAGTATTGAGGATTGAAGATTGAGGTTTGAGGATTGAGGATTGAAGATTGAGGATAGAGGATTGAGGATTGAGGATTGAGGATTGAAGATTGAGGAATGAGGATTGAGGATTGAGGAATGAGGATTGAGGATTGAGGATTGAGGATTGAAGATTTAATATTGATGATTGAAGATTGAGGATTGAGCATTGAAGGTTGTGGATAGAGGACGAGGACTGAGGGTTGAATATTGATGTTTGAGGTCTGAGGATTGAGGATTGAGGATTGAGAATTGAGGATTGAGGATTGAGGATTGAAGATTGAGGATTGGGTATTGAGGATTGAAGAATGAGAATTGAGGATTGAGGATTGAGGATTGAGGATTGAGGATTGAGAATTGAGGATTGAGGATTGAGGATTGAAGATTGAGGATTGGGTATTGAGGATTGAAGAATGAGAATTGAGGATTGAGGATTGAGGATTGAGGATTGCAGATTGAGTATTGAGGATTGAGGATTGAGGATTGAGGATTGAGGATTGAGGATCGAGGATTGAGGATTGAGGATTGAGGATTGAGGAGTGAAGATTGAGTATTGAGGATTGAAGATTGAGGATTGGGTATTGAGGATTGAAGAATGAGCATTGAGGATTGAGGATTGACGCTTGAGGATTGCAGATTGAGTATTGAGGATTGAGGACTGAGGATTGAGGATTGAGGAATGAGGATTGAGGATTGAGGATTGAGGATTGAAGATTTAATATTGATGATTGAAGATTGAGGATTGAGCATTGAAGGTTGTGGATAGAGGACGAGGACTGAGGGTTGAATATTGATGTTTGAGGTCTGAGGATTGAGGATTGAGGATTGAGAATTGAGGATTGAGGATTGAGGATTGAAGATTGAGGATTGGGTATTGAGGATTGAAGAATGAGGATTGAGGATTGAGGATTGAGGATTGAGGATTGAGGATTGAGGATTGAGGATTGAAGATTGAGGATTGGGTATTGAGGATTGAAGAATGAGAATTGAGGATTGAGGATTGAGGATTGAGGATTGCAGATTGAGTATTGAGGATTGAAGACTGACGATTGAGGATTGAGGATTGAGGACTGAGGATTGACGCTTGAGGATTGAGGGTTGAGGATGTAGGATTGAAGAGAGAGGACTGAGTGTTGAGGACTGAGTGTTGAGAATTGATGCTTGAGGTTTGAGATTTGATTATTGAATATTCTGGATTGAGTATTGAACCATAAGGAATCAGGATGTTCTATTGAGTATTGAGAATTGAGGATTGATGGTTGAGTATTGAGGATTGATGGTTGAGGGTTGAGTGATGAATATTGAGGATTGAGGATTAAGGATTGAGGATTGATGATTGAGGATTGAAGATTGATTATTGATGATTGAAGATTGAGGACTGAGGATTGAGTGTTGTGGATTGAGGACGAGGACTGAGGGTTGAATATTGATGTTTGAGGTCTGAGGATTAAGGATTGAGGGTTGAGAATTGAGGATTGAGGATTGAGGATTGAAGATTGAGGATTGTGTATTGAGGATTGAAGTATGAGGATTGAGGATTGAGGTTTGAGGATTGAGGATTGCAGATTGAGTATTGAGGATTGAAGATTGAGGTTTGAGGATTGAGGATTGAAGATTGAGGATAGAGGATTGAGGATTGAGGATTGAGGATTGAAGATTGAGGAATGAGGATTGAGGATTGAGGAATGAGGATTGAGGATTGAGGATTGAGGATTGAAGATTTAATATTGATGATTGAAGATTGAGGATTGAGCATTGAAGGTTGTGGATAGAGGACGAGGACTGAGGGTTGAATATTGATGTTTGAGGTCTGAGGATTGAGGATTGAGGATTGAGAATTGAGGATTGAGGATTGAGGATTGAAGATTGAGGATTGGGTATTGAGGATTGAAGAATGAGGATTGAGGATTGAGGATTGAGGATTGAGGATTGAGGATTGAGAATTGAGGATTGAGGATTGAGGATTGAAGATTGAGGATTGGGTATTGAGGATTGAAGAATGAGAATTGAGGATTGAGGATTGAGGATTGAGGATTGCAGATTGAGTATTGAGGATTGAGGATTGAGGATTGAGGATTGAGGATTGAGTATTGGGGATTGAGAATTGAGGATTGAGGATTGAAATTGAGTATTGAGGATTGAAGATTGAGGATTGAGACTTGATTATTGAATATTGTGGATTGAGTATTGAACCATGAGTATTCAGAATATTGTATTGAGTATTGAGAATTCAGGATTGATGGTTGAGTACTGAGGATTGATGGCTGAGGGTTGTGTCTTGAATATTGAGGATTGAGGATTGAGTATTGAGGATAGAGCATTGAGGATTGAAGATTGTGTATTGATGATTGAAGATTGAGGATTGAGGATTGAGGATTGAGGATTGAGGTTGAGGATTGAAGATTGAGGATTGAGGATTGAGGATTGAGGTTTGAGAATTGAAGATTGAGGATTGGGTATTGAGGATTGAAGAATGAGGATTGAGGATTGAGGATTGAGGCTTGAGGATTGCAGATTGAGTATTGAGGATTGAGGATTGAGGATTGAGGATTGAGGATTGAGGATCGAGGATTGAGGATTGAGGATTGAGGAGTGAAGATTGAGTATTGAGGATTGAAGATTGAGGATTGGGTATTGAGGATTGAAGAATGAGCATTGAGGATTGAGGATTGACGCTTGAGGATTGCAGATTGAGTATTGAGGATTGAGGACTGAGGATTGAGGATTGAGGATTGTGGATTGAGGATTGAGGATTGAGGATTGAGGATTGAGGATTGAGTATTGAGGATTGAAGATTGAGGATTGAGGATTGAGGATTGATAATTGAGGATTGAGGGTTGAAGATTGAGGATTGAGGATTGAAATTGAGTATTGAGGATTGAAGATTGAGGATTGAGATTTGATTATTGAATATTGTGGTTTGAGTACCGAACCATGCGGATTCAGGATATTCTATTGAGTATTGAGAATTGAGGATTGATGGTTGAGTATTGAGGAATGTTGGCTGAGGGTTGTGTGTTGAATATTGAGGATTGGGGATTGAGGATTGAGGATTGAGTATTGAAGATTGAGGATTGGGTATTGAGGATTGAAGGATGACGATTGAGGATTGAGGATTGAGGGTTGCGGATTGAGGACCTAGGATTGGAGATTGATTATTGACGATTGATGATTGGGGATTGAGGATTGAGGATTGAGGATCTAGGATTGGTAATCGATTATTGAGTATTGAGGTTTGAGGTCTGAGGACTGCGGATTGAGAATTGAGAATTGAGGATTGAGGATTGAGGATCGAAGATTGAGGATGGGGGACTGAGTGTTGAGGGTTGAGTGATGAGAATTGAAAGTTTGTGGATAGAGATTTTAAGATTGCAGACTGTGTATTGAGTATTGAAAGGTGTGAATTGACGATATTGTATTGAGGATTGAGAACTGACGAATGATTGTTGAGGACTGAGGACTGAAGGTTGAGGATTCAGGATTGTGGATACAGGATTGAGGTTTGAGGATGGAGAATTGAGGATTGAGTATTGAGGATTGAGGATTGAGGATTGAGGATTGAGGATTGACGATTGAGGATTGGGTATTGTGGATTGAACATTGAGGATTAAGGATTGAGGATTGAGGATTGAGGATTGAGGACTGAATATTGAATATTGATGATTGATGATTGAGGATTGAGGATTGAGGGTTGTGAATTGAGGACGAGGACTGAGGGTTGAGTATTGATGTGTGAGGTCTGAGGATTGAGGATTGAGGATTGAGAGTTGAGGATTGAAGATTGAAGATTGAGTATTGGGTGTTGAGGATTGAAGAATGAGGATTGAGGATTGAGGATTGAGGATTGAGGATTGAAGATTGAGTATTGAGGATTGAACATTGAGGATTGAGGATTGAGAATTGAGGAATGGGGATTGAAGATTGAGTATTGAGGATTGAAGATTGAGGATTGAGGATTGAGGATTGAGGATTGAGGATTGAAGATTGAGGATTGTGGATTGAGGATTGAGGATTGAGGATTGAGGATTGAGGATTGAAGATTGAATATTGATGATTGAAGGTTGAGGATTGAGGATTGATGGTTGTGGATAGAGGACGAGGACTGAGGGTTGAATATTGATGCTTGAGGTCTGAGGATTGAGGATTGAGGATTGAGAATTGAGGATTGAGGATTGAGGATTGAAGATTGAGGATTGAGGATTGGGGATTGAAGATTGAGTATTGAGGATTGATGATTGAGGATTGAGAATTGAGGATTGAGGATTGAGGATTGAAGAATGAGGATTGAGGATTGAGGATTGAGAATTGAGGATTGAAGATTGAGTATTGAGGATTGAACATTGAGGATTGAGGATTGAGAATTGAGGATTGGGGATTGAAGATTGAGTATTGAGGATTGAAGATTGAGGATTGAGAATTGAGGATTGAGGATTGAGGATTGAGGATTGAATGTTGAGGATTGTGGATTGAGGATTGAGGATTGAAGATTGAAGATTGGGTATTGAGGATTGAAGAATGAGGATTGAGGATTGAGGATTGAGGATTGACAATTGCAGATTACGTATTGAGGATTGAGGATTGAGAGTTGAGGATTGAGGATTGAGGATTGAGGATTGAGGATTGACGATTGATGATTGAGGATTGAAGATTGAGTATTGAGGATTGAAGATTGAGGATTGAGGATTGAGGATTGAGGATTGAGGTTGAGGATTGAAGATTGAGGATTGGGGATTGAGGATTGACGGTTGAGGATTGAGTATTGGGGATTGAGAATTGAGGATTGAGGATTGAAATTGAGAATTGAGGATTGAAGATTGAGGATTGAGATTTGATTATTGAATATTGTGGATTGAGTATTGAACCATGAGTATTCAGAATATTCTATTGAGTATTGAGAATTGAGGATTGATGGTTGAGTATTGAGGACTGATGGCTGAGGGTTGTGTCTTGAATATTGAGGATTGAGGATTGAGGATTGAGGATAGAGCATTGAGGATTGAAGATTGAGTATTGATGATTGAATATTGAGGATTGAGGATTGAGGTTTGAGGATTGAGGACGAGGACTGACGGTTGAGGATTGAGGTTTGAGGATTGAGGATTGCGGATTGAGGACTGAGGATTGAGGATTGAGGTTTGAGGACTGAGGACTGAGGATTGATGATTGAGAATTGAGGATTGAGTATTGAGGATTGAAGATTGAGGATTGGGTATTGAGGATTGAAGAATGAGGATTGAGGATTGAGGTTTGAGGATTGAGGATTGAAGATTGAGTATTGAGGATTGAAGACTGACGATTGAGGATTGAGGATTGAGGACTGAGGATTGACGCTTGAGGATTGAGGGTTGAGGATGTAGGATTGAAGAGAGAGGACTGAGTGTTGAGGACTGAGTGTTGAGAATTGATGCTTGAGGTTTGAGATTTGATTATTGAATATTCTGGATTGAGTATTGAACCATAAGGATTCAGGATGTTCTATTGAGTATTGAGAATTGAGGATTGATGGTTGAGTATTGAGGATTGATGGTTGAAGGTTGAGTGATGAATATTGAGGATTGAGGATTAAGGATTGAGGATTGATGATTGAGGATTGAAGATTGATTATTGATGATTGAAGATTGAGGACTGAGGATTGAGTGTTGTGGATTGAAGATTGAGTATTGATGATTGAATATTGAGGATTGAGGATTGAGGTTTGAGGATTGAGGACGAGGACTGACGGTTGAGGATTGAGGTTTGAGGATTGAGGATTGCGGATTGAGGACTGAGGATTGAGGATTAAGGTTTGAGGACTGAGGACTGAGGATTGATGATTGAGAATTGAGGATTGAGTATTGAGGATTGAAGATTGAGGATTGGGTATTGAGGATTGAAGAATGAGGATTGAGGATTGAGGTTTGAGGATTGAGGATTGAAGATTGAGTATTGAGGATTGAAGACTGACGATTGAGGATTGAGGATTGAGGACTGAGGATTGACGCTTGAGGATTGAGGGTTGAGGATGTAGGATTGAAGAGAGAGGACTGAGTGTTGAGGACTGAGTGTTGAGAATTGATGCTTGAGGTTTGAGATTTGATTATTGAATATTCTGGATTGAGTATTGAACCATAAGGAATCAGGATGTTCTATTGAGTATTGAGAATTGAGGATTGATGGTTGAGTATTGAGGATTGATGGTTGAGGGTTGAGTGATGAATATTGAGGATTGAGGATTAAGGATTGAGGATTGATGATTGAGGATTGAAGATTGATTATTGATGATTGAAGATTGAGGACTGAGGATTGAGTGTTGTGGATTGAGGACGAGGACTGAGGGTTGAATATTGATGTTTGAGGTCTGAGGATTAAGGATTGAGGGTTGAGAATTGAGGATTGAGGATTGAGGATTGAAGATTGAGGATTGTGTATTGAGGATTGAAGTATGAGGATTGAGGATTGAGGTTTGAGGATTGAGGATTGCAGATTGAGTATTGAGGATTGAAGATTGAGGTTTGAGGATTGAGGATTGAAGATTGAGGATAGAGGATTGAGGATTGAGGATTGAGGATTGAAGATTGAGGAATGAGGATTGAGGATTGAGGAATGAGGATTGAGGATTGAGGATTGAGTATTGAAGATTTAATATTGATGATTGAAGATTGAGGATTGAGCATTGAAGGTTGTGGATAGAGGACGAGGACTGAGGGTTGAATATTGATGTTTGAGGTCTGAGGATTGAGGATTGAGGATTGAGAATTGAGGATTGAGGATTGAGGATTGAAGATTGAGGATTGGGTATTGAGGATTGAAGAATGAGGATTGAGGATTGAGGATTGAGGATTGAGGATTGAGGATTGAGAATTGAGGATTGAGGATTGAGGATTGAAGATTGAGGATTGGGTATTGAGGATTGAAGAATGAGAATTGAGGATTGAGGATTGAGGATTGAGGATTGCAGATTGAGTATTGAGGATTGAGGATTGAGGATTGAGGATTGAGGATTGAGGATTGAGGATTGAATGTTGAGGATTGTGGATTGAGGATTGAGGATTGAAGATTGAAGATTGGGTATTGAGGATTGAAGAATGAGGATTGAGGATTGAGGATTGACAATTGCAGATTACGTATTGAGGATTGAGGATTGAGAGTTGAGGATTGAGGATTGAGGATTGAGGACGAGGACTGACGGTTGAAGATTGAGGTTTGAGGATTGAGGATTGTGGATTGAGGACTGAGGATTGAGGATTGAGGATTGAGCATTGAGGATTGAAGATTGATGACTGGGGATTGAGGATTGAAGATTGAGTATTAAGGATTGAAGATTGGGGATTGAGGATCTAGGATTGGAGATTGAGTATTGAGGATTGAACATTGAGGCTTGAGGATTGAGAATTGAGGATTGGGGATTGAAGATTGAGTATTGAGGATTGAAGATTGAGGATTGAGGAATGAGGATTGAGGATTGAGGATTGAGGATTGAGGATTGAGGGTTGAGGATTGAGGATTGAGGATTGAGGATTGAAGATTGAGTATTGATGATTGAATATTGAGGATTGAGGATTGAGGTTTGAGGATTGAGGACGAGGACTGACGGTTGAGGATTGAGGTTTGAGGATTGAGGATTGTGGATTGAGGCCTGAGGATTGAGGATTGAGGATAGAGCATTGAGGATTGAGGATTGATGACTGGGGATTGAGGATTGAAGATTGAGTATTAAGGATTGAAGATTGGGGATTGAGGATCTAGGATTGGCGATTGACTATTGAGGATTGAAGATTGATGATTGAGGATTGAGGATTGAGAATTGAGAATTGAGGATGAGGCCTGAGGGTTGAGGATTGAGGTTTGAGGAATGAGGGCTGATGATTGAGGATTGAAGATTGAGGATTGGGTATTGAGGATTGAAGAATGAGGATTGAGGATTGAGGATTGAGGCTTGAGGATTGCAGATTGAGTATTGAGGATTGAGGATTGAGGATTGAGGATTGAGGATTGAGGATCGAGGATTGAGGATTGAGGATTGAGGAGTGAAGATTGAGTATTGAGGATTGAAGATTGAGGATTGGGTATTGAGGATTGAAGAATGAGCATTGAGGATTGAGGATTGACGCTTGAGGATTGCAGATTGAGTATTGAGGATTGAGGATTGAGGATTGAGGATTGAGGATTGAGGATCGAGGATTGAGGACTGAGGATTGAGGAGTGAAGATTGAGTATTGAGGATTGAAGATTGAGGATTGGGTATTGAGGATTGAAGAATGAGCATTGAGGATTGAGGATTGCGGCTTGAGGATTGCAGATTGAGTATTGAGGATTGAGGACTGAGGATTGAGGATTGAGGATTGTGGATTGAGGATTGAGGATTGAGGATTGAGGATTGAGGATTGAGTATTGAGGATTGAAGATTGAGGATTGAGGATTGAGGATTGATAATTGAGGATTGAGGGTTGAAGATTGAGGATTGAGGATTGAAATTGAGTATTGAGGATTGAAGATTGAGGATTGAGATTTGATTGTTGAATATTGTGGTTTGAGTACCGAACCATGCGGATTCAGGATATTCTATTGAGTATTGAGAATTGAGGATTGATGGTTGAGTATTGAGGAATGTTGGCTGAGGGTTGTGTGTTGAATATTGAGGATTGGGGATTGAGGATTGAGGATTGAGTATTGAAGATTCAGGATTGGGTATTGAGGATTGAAGGATGACGATTGAGGATTGAGGATTGAGGGTTGCGGATTGAGGACCTAGGATTGGAGATTGATTATTGACGATTGATGATTGGGGATTGAGGATTGAGGATTGAGGATCTAGGATTGGTAATCGATTATTGAGTATTGAGGTTTGAGGTCTGAGGACTGCGGATTGAGAATTGAGAATTGAGGATTGAGGATTGAGGATCGAAGATTGAGGATGGGGGACTGAGTGTTGAGGGTTGAGTGATGAGAATTGAAAGTTTGTGGATAGAGATTTTAAGATTGCAGACTGTGTATTGAGTATTGAAAGGTGTGAATTGACGATATTGTATTGAGGATTGAGAACTGACGAATGATTGTTGAGGACTGAGGACTGAAGGTTGAGGATTCAGGATTGTGGATACAGGATTGAGGTTTGAGGATGGAGAATTGAGGATTGAGTATTGAGGATTGAGGATTGAGGATTGAGGATTGAGGATTGACGATTGAGGATTGGGTATTGTGGATTGAACATTGAGGATTGAGGATTGAGGATTGAGGATTGAGGATTGAGGACTGAATATTGAATATTGATGATTGATGATTGAGGATTGAGGATTGAGGGTTGTGAATTGAGGACGAGGACTGAGGGTTGAGTATTGATGTGTGAGGTCTGAGGATTGAGGATTGAGGATTGAGAGTTGAGGATTGAAGATTGAAGATTGAGTATTGGGTGTTGAGGATTGAAGAATGAGGATTGAGGATTGAGGATTGAGGATTGAGGATTGAAGATTGAGTATTGAGGATTGAACATTGAGGATTGAGGATTGAGAATTGAGGAATGGGGATTGAAGATTGAGTATTGAGGATTGAAGATTGAGGATTGAGGATTGAGGAATGAGGATTGAGTATTGAAGATTGAGGATTGTGGATTGAGGATTGAGGATTGAGGATTGAGGATTGAGGATTGAAGATTGAATATTGATGATTGAAGGTTGAGGATTGAGGATTGATGGTTGTGGATAGAGGACGAGGACTGAGGGTTGAATATTGATGCTTGAGGTCTGAGGATTGAGGATTGAGGATTGAGAATTGAGGATTGAGGATTGAGGATTGAAGATTGAGGATTGAGGATTGGGGATTGAAGATTGAGTATTGAGGATTGATGATTGAGGATTGAGAATTGAGGATTGAGGATTGAGGATTGAAGAATGAGGATTGAGGATTGAGGATTGAGAATTGAGGATTGAAGATTGAGTATTGAGGATTGAACATTGAGGATTGAGGATTGAGAATTGAGGATTGGGGATTGAAGATTGAGTATTGAGGATTGAAGATTGAGGATTGAGAATTGAGGATTGAGGATTGAGGATTGAATGTTGAGGATTGTGGATTGAGGATTGAGGATTGAAGATTGAAGATTGGGTATTGAGGATTGAAGAATGAGGATTGAGGATTGAGGATTGACAATTGCAGATTACGTATTGAGGATTGAGGATTGAGAGTTGAGGATTGAGGATTGAGGATTGAGGATTGAGGATTGACGATTGATGATTGAGGATTGAAGATTGAGTATTGAGGATTGAAGATTGAGGATTGAGGATTGAGGATTGAGGATTGAGGTTGAGGATTGAAGATTGAGGATTGGGGATTGAGGATTGACGGTTGAGGATTGAGTATTGGGGATTGAGAATTGAGGATTGAGGATTGAAATTGAGTATTGAGGATTGAAGATTGAGGATTGAGATTTGATTATTGATTATTGTGGATTGAGTATTGAACCATGAGTATTCAGAATATTCTATTGAGTATTGAGAATTGAGGATTGATGGTTGAGTATTGAGGACTGATGGCTGAGGGTTGTGTCTTGAATATTGAGGATTGAGGATTGAGGATTGAGGATAGAGCATTGAGGATTGAAGATTGAGTATTGATGATTGAATATTGAGGACTGAGGATTGAGGTTTGAGGATTGAGGACGAGGACTGACGGTTGAGGATTGAGGTTTGAGGATTGAGGATTGCGGATTGAGGACTGAGGATTGAGGATTGAGGTTTGAGGACTGAGGACTGAGGATTGATGATTGAGAATTGAGGATTGAGTATTGAGGATTGAAGATTGAGGATTGGGTATTGAGGATTGAAGAATGAGGATTGAGGATTGAGGTTTGAGGATTGAGGATTGAAGATTGAGTATTGAGGATTGAAGACTGACGATTGAGGATTGAGGATTGAGGACTGAGGATTGACGCTTGAGGATTGAGGGTTGAGGATGTAGGATTGAAGAGAGAGGACTGAGTGTTGAGGACTGAGTGTTGAGAATTGATGCTTGAGGTTTGAGATTTGATTATTGAATATTCTGGATTGAGTATTGAACCATAAGGATTCAGGATGTTCTATTGAGTATTGGGAATTGAGGATTGATGGTTGAGTATTGAGGATTGATGGTTGAGGGTTGAGTGATGAATATTGAGGATTGAGGATTAAGGATTGAGGATTGATGATTGAGGATTGAAGATTGATTATTGATGATTGAAGATTGAGGACTGAGGATTGAGTGTTGTGGATTGAAGATTGAGTATTGATGATTGAATATTGAGGATTGAGGATTGAGGTTTGAGGATTGAGGACGAGGACTGACGGTTGAGGATTGAGGTTTGAGGATTGAGGATTGCGGATTGAGGACTGAGGATTGAGGATTAAGGTTTGAGGACTGAGGACTGAGGATTGATGATTGAGAATTGAGGATTGAGTATTGAGGATTGAAGATTGAGGATTGGGTATTGAGGATTGAAGAATGAGGATTGAGGATTGAGGTTTGAGGATTGAGGATTGAAGATTGAGTATTGAGGATTGAAGACTGACGATTGAGGATTGAGGATTGAGGACTGAGGATTGACGCTTGAGGATTGAGGGTTGAGGATGTAGGATTGAAGAGAGAGGACTGAGTGTTGAGGACTGAGTGTTGAGAATTGATGCTTGAGGTTTGAGATTTGATTATTGAATATTCTGGATTGAGTATTGAACCATAAGGAATCAGGATGTTCTATTGAGTATTGAGAATTGAGGATTGATGGTTGAGTATTGAGGATTGATGGTTGAGGGTTGAGTGATGAATATTGAGGATTGAGGATTAAGGATTGAGGATTGATGATTGAGGATTGAAGATTGATTATTGATGATTGAAGATTGAGGACTGAGGATTGAGTGTTGTGGATTGAGGACGAGGACTGAGGGTTGAATATTGATGTTTGAGGTCTGAGGATTAAGGATTGAGGGTTGAGAATTGAGGATTGAGGATTGAGGATTGAAGATTGAGGATTGTGTATTGAGGATAGAAGTATGAGGATTGAGGATTGAGGTTTGAGGATTGAGGATTGCAGATTGAGTATTGAGGATTGAAGATTGAGGTTTGAGGATTGAGGATTGAAGATTGAGGATAGAGGATTGAGGATTGAGGATTGAGGATTGAAGATTGAGGAATGAGGATTGAGGATTGAGGAATGAGGATTGAGGATTGAGGATTGAGTATTGAAGATTTAATATTGATGATTGAAGATTGAGGATTGAGCATTGAAGGTTGTGGATAGAGGACGAGGACTGAGGGTTGAATATTGATGTTTGAGGTCTGAGGATTGAGGATCGAGGATTGAGAATTGAGGATTGAGGATTGAGGATTGAAGATTGAGGATTGGGTATTGAGGATTGAAGAATGAGGATTGAGGATTGAGGATTGAGGATTGAGGATTGAGGATTGAGAATTGAGGATTGAGGATTGAGGATTGAAGATTGAGGATTGGGTATTGAGGATTGAAGAATGAGAATTGAGGATTGAGGATTGAGGATTGAGGATTGCAGGTTGAGTATTGAGGATTGAGGATTGAGGATTGAGGATTGAGGATTGAGTATTGGGGATTGAGAATTGAGGATTGAGGATTGAAATTGAGTATTGAGGATTGAAGATTGAGGATTGAGACTTGATTATTGAATATTGTGGATTGAGTATTGAACCATGAGTATTCAGAATATTGTATTGAGTATTGAGAATTGAGGATTGATGGTTGAGTACTGAGGATTGATGGCTGAGGGTTGTGTCTTGAATATTGAGGATTGAGGATTGAGGATTGAGGATAGAGCATTGAGGATTGAAGATTGTGTATTGATGATTGAAGATTGAGGATTGAGGATTGAGGATTGAGGATT
This sequence comes from Calliopsis andreniformis, assembly GCF_051401765.1. Lineage (NCBI taxonomy): Eukaryota > Metazoa > Arthropoda > Insecta > Hymenoptera > Andrenidae > Calliopsis > Calliopsis andreniformis. The sequence goes on from NW_027480579.1 coordinate 214,657, forward strand.
GAGGTTGAGGATTGAAGATTGAGGATTGAGGATTGAGGATTGACGATTGAGGATTGAGTATTGGGGATTGAGAATTGAGGATTGATGATTGAAATTGAGTATTGAGGATTGATGATTGAGGATTGAGACTTGATTATTGAATATTGTGGTTTGAGTATTGAACCATGAGTATTCAGAATATTGTATCGAGTATTGAGACTTGAGGATTGATGGTTGAGTATTGAGGATTGATGGCTGAGGGTTGTGTCTTGAATATTGAGGATTGAGGATTGAGGATTGAGGATAGAGCATTGAGGATTGAATATTGAGTATTGATGATTGAATATTGAGGATTGAGGATTGAGGTTTGAGGATTGAGGACGAGGACTGACGGTTGAAGATTGAGGTTTGAGGATTGAGGATTGTGGATTGAGGACTGAGGATTGAGGATTGAGGATTGAGCATTGAGGATTGAAGATTGATGACTGGGGATTGAGGATTGAAGATTGAGTATTAAGGATTGAAGATTGGGGATTGAGGATCTAGGATTGGAGATTGAGTATTGAGGATTGAACATTGAGGCTTGAGGATTGAGAATTGAGGATTGGGGATTGAAGATTGAGTATTGAGGATTGAAGATTGAGGATTGAGGAATGAGGATTGAGGATTGAGGATTGAGGATTGAGGATTGAGGATTGAGGATTCAAGATTGAATATTGATGATTGAAGATTGAGGATTGAGGATTGAAGGTTGTGGATAGAGGACGAGGACTGAGGGTTGAATATTGATGTTTGAGGTCTGAGGATTGAGGATTGAGGATTGAGAATTGAGGATTGAGGATTGAGGATTGAAGATTGAGGATTGGGTATTGAGGATTGAAGAATGAGAATTGAGGATTGAGGATTGAGGATTGAGGATTGCAGATTGAGTATTGAGGATTGAGGATTGAGGATTGAGGATTGAGGATTGAGGATTGAGGATTGAGGATTGTGGATTCAGGATTGAGGTTTCAGGACTGAGAATTGAGGATTGAGTATTGAGGGTTGAGGATTGAGGATTGGGGATTGAGGATTCAAGATTGAGGATTGGGTATTTCGGGTTGAACATTGAGGATTGAGGATTAAGGATTGAGGATTGAGGATTGAGGACTGAAGATTGAATATTGATGATTGATGATTGAGGATTGAGGATTGAGGGTTGTGGATTGAGGACGAGGACTGAGGGTTGAGTATTCATGTGTGAGGTCTGAGGATTGAGGTTTGAGGATTGAGAGTTGAGGATTGAGGATTGAAGATAGAGGATTGGGTATTGAGGATAGAAGAATGAGGATTGAGGATTGAGGATTGAGGATTGAGGATTCAAGATTGAGGATTGAGGATTGAGGATTGAGGATTCAGGACTAAGGATTGAAGATTGGGGATTGAGGATCTATGGTTGGAGATCGATTATTGAGGATTGAAGATTGAGGATAGAGGATTGAGGATTGAGGATTGAGAATTGAGGATGAGGACTGATGGTTGAGGATTGAGGTTTGATGAATGAGGATTGAGGATCGAGGATTGAGGATTGAATATTGAGGATTGAGGATTGAGGATTGAGGATTGAGGGCTAAGGATTGAAGATTTGGGATTGAGGATCTATGATTGGAGATCGATTATTGAGGATTGAAGATTGAGGATAGAGGATTGAGGATTGAGGATTGAGAATTGAGGATGAGGACTGAGGGTTGAGGATTGAATATTGAGGATTGAGGATTGAGGATTGAGGATTGAGGACTAAGGATTGAAGATTGGGGATTGAGGATCTATGATTGGAGATCGATTATTGAGGATTGAAGATTGAGGATAGAGGATTGAGGATTGAGGATTGAGGATTGAGAATTGAGGATGAGGACTGATGGTTGAGGATTGAGGTTTGATGAATGAGGATTGAGGATTGAGGATTGAGGATTGGGGATTGAAGATTGAGTATTGAGGATTGAGGATTGAGAATTCAGGATTGAGGATTGAGGATTGAGGATTGAAGATTGAGGATTGAGGATTGAGGATTGAGGATTGAGGATTGAGGATTGAGGATTGAGGATTGAAGATTGAGGATTGAGGATTGAGGATTGAGGATTGAGGATTGAGGATTGAGGATTGAATATTGAATATTGATGATTGAAGATTGAGTATTGAGGATTGAGTGTTGTGGATTGTGGACGAGAACTGAGGGTTGAATAGTGATGTTTGAGGTCTGAGGATTGATAATTGAGGTTTGAGAATTGAGGATTGAGGATTGAGGTTTGAAGATTGAGGATTGGGTATTGAGGATTGAAGAATGAGCATTGAGGATTGAGGATTGAGGATTGAGGATTGCAGATTGAGTATTGAGGATTGAGGATTGAGGATTGAGGATTGAGGATTGAGGATTGAGGATTGAGGATAGAGGATTGAGGATTGAAGGTTGAGTATTGAGGATCGAAGGTTGAGGATTGAGGATTGAGGATTGACAATTGAGGATTGAGGATTGAAGATTGAGGATTGAGGATTGAAATTGAGTATTGAGGATTGAAGATTGAGGATTGAGATTTGATTATTGAATATTGTGGGTTGAGTATCGAACCATTCGAATTCAGGATATTCTATTGAGTATTGAGAATTGAGGATTGATGGTTGAGTATTGAGGATTGTTGGCTGAGGGTTGTGTGTTGAATATTGAGGATTGGGGATTGAGGATTGAGGATTGAGGATTGAGGATTGAAGATTGAGTATTGATGATTGAATATTGAGGATTGAGGATTGAGGTTTGAGGATTGAGGATCGAGGATTGAGGATTGAGGATTGAGGATTGAAGATTGAGTATTGAAGATAGAGGATTGAGTATTGAGGGTTGAGGATTGGGAATTGAGGATTGAATATTGAATATTGATGATTGAAGATTGAGGATTGAGGATTGATGGTTGTGGATAGAGGACGAGGACTGAGGGTTGAATATTGATGTTTGCGGTCTGAGGATTGAGGATTGAGGATTGAGAATTGAGGATTGAGGATTGAGAATTGAAGATTGAGGATTGGGTATTGTGGATTGAAGAATGAGGATTGAGGATTGAGGATTGAGGATTGAGGATTGCAGATTGAGTATTGAGGATTGAGGATTGAGGATTGAGGATTGAGGATTGAGGATCGAGGATTGAGGATTGAGGATTGAGGAGTGAAGATTGAGTATTGAGGATTGAAGGTTGAGGATTGGGTATTGAGGATTGAAGAATGAGCATTGAGGATTGAGGATTGACGCTTGAGGATTGCAGATTGAGTATTGAGGATTGAGGATTGAGGATTGAGGATTGAGGATTGTGGATTGAGGATTGAGGATTGAGGATTGAGGATTGAAGATTGAGTATTGAGGATTGAAGATTGAGGATTGAGGATTGAGGATTGATAATTGAGGATTGAGGGTTGAAGATTGAGGATTGAGGATTGAAATTGAGTATTGAGGATTGAAGATTGAGGATTGAGATTTGATTATTGAATATTGTGGTTTGAGTACCGAACCATGCGGATTCAGGATATTCTATTGAGTATGGAGAATTGAGGATTGATGGTTGAGTATTGAGGATTGATGGTTGAGGGTTGAGTGATGAATATTGAGGATTGAGGATTAAGGATTGAGGATTGATGATTGAGGATTGAAGATTGATTATTGATGATTGAAGATTGAGGACTGAGGATTGAGTGTTGTGGATTGAGGACGAGGACTGAGGGTTGAATATTGATGTTTGAGGTCTGAGGATTAAGGATTGAGGGTTGAGAATTGAGGATTGAGGATTGAGGATTGAAGATTGAGGATTGTGTATTGAGGATTGAAGTATGAGGATTGAGGATTGAGGTTTGAGGATTGAGGATTGCAGATTGAGTATTGAGGATTGAAGATTGAGGTTTGAGGATTGAGGATTGAAGATTGAGGATAGAGGATTGAGGATTGAGTATTGAGGATTGCAGATTGAGTATTGAGGATTGAGGATTGAGGATTGAGGATTGAGGATTGTGGATTGATGATTGAGGATTGAGGATTGGGGATTGAGGATCTAGGATTGGAGATTGATTTTTGGGGATTGAAAATTGAGGATTGAGTATTGAGGATTGAGAATTGAGAATTGAGGATGTGGACTGAGGGATGAGGTTTGAGGATTGAGGAACGAGGATTGAGGATTGAGGATTGAGGACTGAGGATTGACGATTGAGTGTTGAAGATTGAGGATTTATGACTGAGGATTGAGGATTGAGGATTGAGGATTGAGGATTGAGGAATGAAGATTGAGTATTGGGGATTGAATATTGAGGATTGAGGATTGAGAACGAGGGCTGAGGTTTGAGGATTGAGGTATGAGTATAGAATCCTGAGAATTCAGGATATTCTATTGAGCATTGAGAATTTAGGATTGATGGTTGAGTATTGAGGATTGAGAATTGAGGATAGAGGATTGAGTATTGAAGATTGAGGATTGATGATTGAGGATTGAGGATTGAGTATTGAGGATTGACGCTTGAGGATTGAGGGTTGAGGATGTAGTATTGAAGAGAGAGGACTGAGTGTTGAGGATTGAGTGTTGAGAATTGATGCTTGAGGTTTGAGGTTTGATTATTCAATATTCTGGATTGAGTATTGAACCATCAGAATTCAGGATGTTCTATTGAGTATTGAGAATTGAGGATTGATGGTTGAGTATTGGGGATTGATGGTTGAGGGTTGAGTGATGAATATTGAGGATTGAGGATTAAGGATTGAGGATTGATGATTGAGGATTGAAGATTGATTATTGATGATTGAAGATTGAGGACTGAGGATTGAGTGTTGTGGATTGAGGACGAGGACTGAGGGTTGAATATTGATGTTTGAGGTCTGAGGATTAAGGATTGAGGGTTGAGAATTGAGGATTGAGGATTGAGGATTGAAGATTGACGATTGTGTATTGAGGATTGAAGTATGAGGATTGAGGATTGAGGTTTGAGGATTGAGGATTGCAGATTGAGTATTGAGGATTGAAGATTGAGGTTTGAGGATTGAGGATTGAAGATTGAGGATTGAGGATTGAGGATTGAGGATTGAGGATTGAAGATTGAGTATTGAGCATTGAGGGTTGAGGATTGAGGATTGAGGATTGAGGATTGAAGATTGAGAGTTGAAGATTGAGTATTGAGGGTTGAAGATTGAGGATTGCGAATTGAGGATTGAGGATTGAGGATTGAGGATTGAGGATTGAGGATTGAGGATTGACGATTGAGGATTGAAGGTTGAGTATTGAGGATCGAAGGTTGAGGATTGAGGATTGAGGATTGACAATTGAGGATTGAGGATTGAAGATTGAGGATTGAGGATTGAAATTGAGTATTGAGGATTGAAGATTGAGGATTGAGATTTGATTATTGAATATTGTGGATTGAGTATCGAACCATGCGAATTCAGGATATTCTATTGAGTATTGAGAATTGAGGATTGATGGTTGAGTATTGAGGATTGTTGGCTGAGGGTTGTGTGTTGAATATTGAGGATTGGGGATTGAGGATTGAGGATTGAGGATTGAGGATTGAAGATTGAGTATTGATGATTGAATATTGAGGATTGAGGATTGAGGTTTGAGGATTGAGGATCGAGGATTGAGGATTGAGGATTGAGGATTCAAGATTGAGTATTGAAGATTGAGGATTGAGTATTGAGGGTTGAGGATTGGGAATTGAGGATTGAAGATTGAATATTGATGATTGAAGATTGAGGATTGAGGATAGAATGTTGTGGATAGAGGACGAGGACTGAGGGCTGAATATTGATGTTTGCGGTCTGAGGATTGAGGATTGAGGATTGAGAATTGAGGATTGAGGATTGAGGATTGAGAATTGAAGATTGAGGATTGGGTATTGAGGATTGAAGAATGAGGATTGAGGATTGAGGATTGAGGCTTGAGGATTGCAGATTGAGTATTGAGGATTGAGGATTGAGGATTGAGGATTGAGGATTGAGGATCGAGGATTGAGGCTTGAGGATTGAGGAGTGAAGATTGAGTATTGAGGATTGAAGATTGAGGATTGGGTATTGAGGATTGAAGAATGAGCATTGAGGATTGAGGATTGACGCTTGAGGATTGCAGATTGAGTATTGAGGATTGAGGACTGAGGATTGAGGATTGAGGATTGTGGATTGAGGATTGAGGATTGAGGATTGAGGATTGAGGATTGAGTATTGAGGATTGAAGATTGAGGATTGAGGATTGAGGATTGATAATTGAGGATTGAGGGTTGAAGATTGAGGATTGAGGATTGAGGTTGAGGATTGAAGATTGAGGATTTATGACTGAGGATTGAGGATTGAGGGTTGAGGATTGAGTATTGAGGATTGAAGGTTGAGTATTCAGGATTGAATATTGAGGATTGTGGATTGAGGATTGAGGATTGACGACTGAGGAATGAGGATCGAGGATTGAGGATTGAATATTGAGGATTGAGGATTGAGGATTGAGAATTGAGGATTGAGGATTGAGAATTGAAGATTGAGGATTGGGTATTGTGGATTGAAGAATGAGGATTGAGGATTGAGGATTGAGGATTGAGGATTGAAGGTTGAGGATTGAGGATTGAGGATTGAGGATTGAGGATTGAAGATTAAATATTGATGATTGAAGTTTGAGGATTGAGGATTGATGGTTGTGGATAGAGGACGAGGACTGAGGATTGAATATTGATGCTTGAGGTTAGAGGATTGAGGATTGAGGATTGAGAATTGAGGATTGAGGATTGAGGATTGAAGATTGAGGATTGGGTGTTGAGGATTGAAGAATTAGCATTGAGGATTGAGGATTGAGAATTGAGGATTGAAGATTGAGTATTGAGGATTGAACATTGAGGATTGAGGATTGAGAATTGAGGATTGGGGATTGAAGATTGAGTATTGAGGATTGAAGATTGAGGATTGAGAATTGAGGATTGAGGATTGAGGATTGAATGTTGAGGATTGTGGATTGAGGATTGAGGATTGAAGATTGAAGATTGGGTATTGAGGATTGAAGAATGAGGATTGAGGATTGAGGATTGAGGATTGACAATTGCAGATTACGTATTGAGGATTGAGGATTGAGAATTGAGGATTGAGGATTGAGGATTGAGGATTGAGGATTGAGGATTGATGATTGAGGATTGAAGATTGAGTATTGAGGATTGAAGATTGACGATTGAGGATTGAGGATTGAGGATTGAGGTTGAGGATTGAAGATTGAGGATTTATGACTGAGGATTGAGGATTGAGGATTGAGGATTGAGTATTGAGGATTGAAGGTTGAGTATTGAGGATTGAATATTGAGGATTGTGGATTGAGGATTGAGGATTGACGACTGAGGAATGAGGATCGAGGATTGAGGGTTGAATATTGAGGATTGAGGATTGAGGATTGAGAATTGAGGATTGAGGATTGAGAATTGAAGATTGAGGATTGGGTATTGAGGATTGAAGGATGACGATTGAGGATTGAGGATTGAGGGTTGCGGATTGAGGACCTAGGATTGGAGATTGATTATTGACGATTGATGATTGGGGATTGAGGATTGAGGATTGAGGACCTAGGATTGGTAATCGATTTTTGAGTATTGAGGTTTGAGGTCTGAGGACTGCGGATTGAGAATTGAGAATTGAGGATTGAGGATTGAGGATTGAAGATTGAGGATGGGGGACTGAGTGTTGAGGGTTGAGTGATGAGAATTGAAAGTTTGTGGATAGAGATTTTAAGATTGCAGACTGTGTATTGAGTATTGAAAGGTGTGAATTGACGATATTGTATTGAGGATTGAGAACTGACGAATGATTGTTGAGGTCTGAGGACTGAAGGTTGAGGATTCAGGATTGTGGATACAGGATTGAGGTTTGAGGATGGAGAATTGAGGATTGAGTATTGAGGATTGAGGATTGAGGATTGAGGATTGAGGATTGACGATTGAGGATTGGGTATTGTGGATTGAACATTGAGGATTGAGGATTGAGGATTGAGGATTGAGGATTGAGGACTGAATATTGAATATTGATGATTGATGATTGAGGATTGAGGATTGAGGGTTGTGAATTGAGGACGAGGACTGAGGGTTGAGTATTGATGTGTGAGGTCTGAGGATTGAGGATTGAGGATTGAGAGTTGAGGATTGAAGATTGAAGATTGAGTATTGGGTGTTGAGGATTGAAGAATGAGGATTGAGGATTGAGGATTGAGGATTGAGGATTGAAGATTGAGTATTGAGGATTGAACATTGAGGATTGAGGATTGAGAATTGAGGAATGGGGATTGAAGATTGAGTATTGAGGAATGAAGATTGAGGATTGAGGATTGAGGATTGAGGATTGAGGATTGAAGATTGAGGATTGTGGATTGAGGATTGAGGATTGAGGATTGAAGATTGAGTATTGAGGATTGATGATTGAGGATTGAGAATTGAGGATTGAGGATTGAGGATTGAAGAATGAGGATTGAGGATTGAGGATTGAGAATTGAGGATTGAAGATTGAGTATTGAGGATTGAACATTGAGGATTGAGGATTGAGAATTGAGGATTGGGGATTGAAGATTGAGTATTGATGATTGAAGGTTGAGGATTGAGGATTGATGGTTGTGGATAGAGGACGAGGACTGAGGGTTGAATATTGATGCTTGAGGTCTGAGGATTGAGGATTGAGGATTGAGAATTGAGGATTGAGGATTGAGGATTGAAGATTGAGGATTGAGGATTGGGGATTGAAGATTGAGTATTGAGGATTGATGATTGAGGATTGAGAATTGAGGATTGAGGATTGAGGATTGAAGAATGAGGATTGAGGATTGAAGATTGAGAATTGAGGATTGAAGATTGAGTATTGAGGATTGAACATTGAGGATTGAGGATTGAGAATTGAGGATTGGGGATTGAAGATTGAGTATTGAGGATTGAAGATTGAGGATTGAGAATTGAGGATTGAGGATTGAGGATTGAATGTTGAGGATTGTGGATTGAGGATTGAGGATTGAAGATTGAAGATTGGGTATTGAGGATTGAAGAATGAGGATTGAGGATTGAGGATTGAGGATTGGCAATTGCAGATTACGTATTGAGGATTGAGGATTGAGAGTTGAGGATTGAGGATTGAGGATTGAGGATTGAGGATTGACGATTGATGATTGAGGATTGAAGATTGAGTATTGAGGATTGAAGATTGAGGATTGAGGATTGAGGATTGAGGATTGAGGTTGAGGATTGAAGATTGAGGATTGGGGATTGAGGATTGACGGTTGAGGATTGAGTATTGGGGATTGAGAATTGAGGATTGAGGATTGAAATTGAGTATTGAGGATTGAAGATTGAGGATTGAGATTTGATTATTGAATATTGTGGATTGAGTATTGAACCATGAGTATTCAGAATATTCTATTGAGTATTGAGAATTGAGGATTGATGGTTGAGTATTGAGGACTGATGGCTGAGGGTTGTGTCTTGAATATTGAGGATTGAGGATTGAGGATTGAGGATAGAGCATTGAGGATTGAAGATTGAGTATTGATGATTGAATATTGAGGATTGAGGATTGAGGTTTGAGGATTGAGGACGAGGACTGACGGTTGAGGATTGAGGTTTGAGGATTGAGGATTGCGGATTGAGGACTGAGGATTGAGGATTGAGGTTTGAGGACTGGGGACTGAGGATTGATGATTGAAGATTGAGGATTGTGTATTGAGGATTGAAGTATGAGGATTGAGGATTGAGGTTTGAGGATTGAGGATTGCAGATTGAGTATTGAGGATTGAAGATTGAGGTTTGAGGATTGAGGATTGAAGATTGAGGATAGAGGATTGAGGTTTGAGGATTGAGGATTGAAGATTGAGGAATGAGGATTGAGGATTGAGGATTGAGGATTGAGGATTGAAGATTTAATATTGATGATTGAAGATTGAGGATTGAGCATTGAAGGTTGTGGATAGAGGACGAGGACTGAGGGTTGAATATTGATGTTTGAGGTCTGAGGATTGAGGATTGAGGATTGAGAATTGAGGATTGAGGATTGAGGATTGAAGATTGAGGATTGGGTATTGAGGATTGAAGAATGAGAATTGAGGATTGAGGATTGAGGATTGAGGATTGAGGATTGAGAATTCAGGATTGAGGATTGAGGATTGAAGATTGAGGATTGGGTATTGAGGATTGAAGAATGAGAATTGAGGATTGAGGATTGAGGATTGAGGATTGCAGATTGAGTATTGAGGATTGAGGATTGAGGATTGAGGATTGAGGATTGAGGATCGAGGATTGAGGATTGAGGATTGAGGAGTGAAGATTGAGTATTGAGGATTGAAGATTGAGGATTGGGTATTGAGGATTGAAGAATGAGCATTGAGGATTGAGGATTGACGCTTGAGGATTGCAGATTGAGTATTGAGGATTGAGGACTGAGGGTTGAGGATTGAGGAATGAGGATTGAGGATTGAGGATTGAGGATTGAAGATTTAATATTGATGATTGAAGATTGAGGATTGAGCATTGAAGGTTGTGGATAGAGGACGAGGACTGAGGGTTGAATATTGATGTTTGAGGTCTGAGGATTGAGGATTGAGGATTGAGAATTGAGGATTGAGGATTGAGGATTGAAGATTGAGGATTGGGTATTGAGGATTGAAGAATGAGGATTGAGGATTGAGGATTGAGGATTGAGGATTGAGGATTGAGAATTGAGGATTGAGGATTGAGGATTGAAGATTGAGGATTGGGTATTGAGGATTGAAGAATGAGAATTGAGGATTGAGGATTGAGGATTGAGGATTGCAGATTGAGTATTGAGGATTGAAGACTGACGATTGAGGATTGAGGATTGAGGATTGAGGACTGAGGATTGACGCTTGAGGATTGAGGGTTGAGGATGTAGGATTGAAGAGAGAGGACTGAGTGTTGAGGACTGAGTGTTGAGAATTGATGCTTGAGGTTTGAGATTTGATTATTGAATATTCTGGATTGAGTATTGAACCATAAGGAATCAGGATGTTCTATTGAGTATTGAGAATTGAGGATTGATGGTTGAGTATTGAGGATTGATGGTTGAGGGTTGAGTGATGAATATTGAGGATTGAGGATTAAGGATTGAGGATTGATGATTGAGGATTGAAGATTGATTATTGATGATTGAAGATTGAGGACTGAGGATTGAGTGTTGTGGATTGAGGACGAGGACTGAGGGTTGAATATTGATGTTTGAGGTCTGAGGATTAAGGATTGAGGGTTGAGAATTGAGGATTGAGGATTGAGGATTGAAGATTGAGGATTGTGTATTGAGGATTGAAGTATGAGGATTGAGGATTGAGGTTTGAGGATTGAGGATTGCAGATTGAGTATTGAGGATTGAAGATTGAGGTTTGAGGATTGAGGATTGAAGATTGAGGATAGAGGATTGAGGATTGAGGATTGAGGATTGAAGATTGAGGAATGAGGATTGAGGATTGAGGAATGAGGATTGAGGATTGAGGATTGAGGATTGAAGATTTAATATTGATGATTGAAGATTGAGGATTGAGCATTGAAGGTTGTGGATAGAGGACGAGGACTGAGGGTTGAATATTGATGTTTGAGGTCTGAGGATTGAGGATTGAGGATTGAGAATTGAGGATTGAGGATTGAGGATTGAAGATTGCGGATTGGGTATTGAGGATTGAAGAATGAGGATTGAGGATTGAGGATTGAGGATTGAGGATTGAGGATTGAGAATTGAGGATTGAGGATTGAGGATTGAAGATTGAGGATTGGGTATTGAGGATTGAAGAATGAGAATTGAGGATTGAGGATTGAGGATTGAGGATTGCAGATTGAGTATTGAGGATTGAGGATTGAGGATTGAGGATTGAGGATTGAGTATTGGGGATTGAGAATTGAGGATTGAGGATTGAAATTGAGTATTGAGGATTGAAGATTGAGGATTGAGACTTGATTATTGAATATTGTGGATTGAGTATTGAACCATGAGTATTCAGAATATTGTATTGAGTATTGAGAATTGAGGATTGATGGTTGAGTACTGAGGATTGATGGCTGAGGGTTGTGTCTTGAATATTGAGGATTGAGGATTGAGGATTGAGGATAGAGCATTGAGGATTGAAGATTGTGTATTGATGATTGAAGATTGAGGATTGAGGATTGAGGATTGAGGATTGAGGTTGAGGATTGAAGATTGAGGATTGAGGATTGAGGATTGAGGTTTGAGAATTGAAGATTGAGGATTGGGTATTGAGGATTGAAGAATGAGGATTGAGGATTGAGGATTGAGGCTTGAGGATTGCAGATTGAGTATTGAGGATTGAGGATTGAGGATTGAGGATTGAGGATTGAGGATCGAGGATTGAGGATTGAGGATTGAGGAGTGAAGATTGAGTATTGAGGATTGAAGATTGAGGATTGGGTATTGAGGATTGAAGAATGAGCATTGAGGATTGAGGATTGACGCTTGAGGATTGCAGATTGAGTATTGAGGATTGAGGACTGAGGATTGATGATTGAGGATTGTGGATTGAGGATTGAGGATTGAGGATTGAGGATTGAGGATTGAGTATTGAGGATTGAAGATTGAGGATTGAGGATTGAGGATTGATAATTGAGGATTGAGGGTTGAAGATTGAGGATTGAGGATTGAAATTGAGTATTGAGGATTGAAGATTGAGGATTGAGATTTGATTATTGAATATTGTGGTTTGAGTACCGAACCATGCGGATTCAGGATATTCTATTGAGTATTGAGAATTGAGGATTGATGGTTGAGTATTGAGGAATGTTGGCTGAGGGTTGTGTGTTGAATATTGAGGATTGGGGATTGAGGATTGAGGATTGAGTATTGAAGATTGAGGATTGGGTATTGAGGATTGAAGGATGACGATTGAGGATTGAGGATTGAGGGTTGCGGATTGAGGACCTAGGATTGGAGATTGATTATTGACGATTGATGATTGGGGATTGAGGATTGAGGATTGAGGATCTAGGATTGGTAATCGATTATTGAGTATTGAGGTTTGAGGTCTGAGGACTGCGGATTGAGAATTGAGAATTGAGGATTGAGGATTGAGGATCGAAGATTGAGGATGGGGGACTGAGTGTTGAGGGTTGAGTGATGAGAATTGAAAGTTTGTGGATAGAGATTTTAAGATTGCAGACTGTGTATTGAGTATTGAAAGGTGTGAATTGACGATATTGTATTGAGGATTGAGAACTGACGAATGATTGTTGAGGACTGAGGACTGAAGGTTGAGGATTCAGGATTGTGGATACAGGATTGAGGTTTGAGGATGGAGAATTGAGGATTGAGTATTGAGGATTGAGGATTGAGGATTGAGGATTGAGGATTGACGATTGAGGATTGGGTATTGTGGATTGAACATTGAGGATTGAGGATTGAGGATTGAGGATTGAGGATTGAGGACTGAATATTGAATATTGATGATTGATGATTGAGGATTGAGGATTGAGGGTTGTGAATTGAGGACGAGGACTGAGGGTTGAGTATTGATGTGTGAGGTCTGAGGATTGAGGATTGAGGATTGAGAGTTGAGGATTGAAGATTGAAGATTGAGTATTGGGTGTTGAGGATTGAAGAATGAGGATTGAGGATTGAGGATTGAGGATTGAGGATTGAAGATTGAGTATTGAGGATTGAACATTGAGGATTGAGGATTGAGAATTGAGGAATGGGGATTGAAGATTGAGTATTGAGGATTGAAGATTGAGGATTGAGGATTGAAGATTGAGTATTGAGGATTGAACATTGAGGATTGAGGATTGAGAATTGAGGAATGGGGATTGAAGATTGAGTATTGAGGATTGAAGATTGAGGATTGAGAATTGAGGATTGAGGATTGAGGATTGAAGATTGAGGATTGAGGATTGGGGATTGAAGATTGAGTATTGAGGATTGATGATTGAGGATTGAGAATTGAGAATTGAGGATTGAGGATTGAGGATTGAAGAATGAGGATTGAGGATTGAGGATTGAGAATTGAGGATTGAAGATTGAGTATTGAGGATTGAACATTGAGGATTGAGGATTGAGAATTGAGGATTGGGGATTGAAGATTGAGTATTGAGGATTGAAGATTGAGGATTGAGAATTGAGGATTGAGGATTGAGGATTGAATGTTGAGGATTGTGGATTGAGGATTGAGGATTGAAGATTGAAGATTGGTTATTGAGGATTGAAGAATGAGGATTGAGGATTGAGGATTGAGGATTGACAATTGCAGATTACGTATTGAGGATTGAGGATTGAGAGTTGAGGATTGAGGATTGAGGATTGAGGATTGAGGATTGACGATTGATGATTGAGGATTGAAGATTGAGTATTGAGGATTGAAGATTGAGGATTGAGGATTGAGGATTGAGGATTGAGGTTGAGGATTGAAGATTGAGGATTGGGGATTGAGGATTGACGGTTGAGGATTGAGTATTGGGGATTGAGAATTGAGGATTGAGGATTGAAATTGAGTATTGAGGATTGAAGATTGAGGATTGAGATTTGATTATTGAATATTGTGGATTGAGTATTGAACCATGAGTATTCAGAATATTCTATTGAGTATTGAGAATTGAGGATTGATGGTTGAGTATTAAGGACTGATGGCTGAGGGTTGTGTCTTGAATATTGAGGATTGAGGATTGAGGATTGAGGATAGAGCATTGAGGATTGAAGATTGAGTATTGATGATTGAATATTGAGGATTGAGGATTGAGGTTTGAGGATTGAGGACGAGGACTGACGGTTGAGGATTGAGGTTTGAGGATTGAGGATTGCGGATTGAGGACTGAGGATTGAGGATTAAGGTTTGAGGACTGAGGACTGAGGATTGATGATTGAGAATTGAGGATTGAGTATTGAGGATTGAAGATTGAGGATTGGGTATTGAGGATTGAAGAATGAGGATTGAGGATTGAGGTTTGAGGATTGAGGATTGAAGATTGAGTATTGAGGATTGAAGACTGACGATTGAGGATTGAGGATTGAGGACTGAGGATTGACGCTTGAGGATTGAGGGTTGAGGATGTAGGATTGAAGAGAGAGGACTGAGTGTTGAGGACTGAGTGTTGAGAATTGATGCTTGAGGTTTGAGATTTGATTATTGAATATTCTGGATTGAGTATTGAACCATAAGGAATCAGGATGTTCTATTGAGTATTGAGAATTGAGGATTGATGGTTGAGTATTGAGGATTGATGGTTGAGGGTTGAGTGATGAATATTGAGGATTGAGGATTAAGGATTGAGGATTGATGATTGAGGATTGAAGATTGATTATTGATGATTGAAGATTGAGGACTGAGGATTGAGTGTTGTAGATTGAGGACGAGGACTGAGGGTTGAATATTGATGTTTGAGGTCTGAGGATTAAGGATTGAGGGTTGAGAATTGAGGATTGAGGATTGAGGATTGAAGATTGAGGATTGTGTATTGAGGATTGAAGTATGAGGATTGAGGATTGAGGTTTGAGGATTGAGGATTGCAGATTGAGTATTGAGGATTGAAGATTGAGGTTTGAGGATTGAGGATTGAAGATTGAGGATAGAGGATTGAGGATTGAGGATTGAGGATTGAAGATTGAGGAATGAGGATTGAGGATTGAGGAATGAGGATTGAGGATTGAGGATTGAGGATTGAAGATTTAATATTGATGATTGAAGATCGAGGATTGAGCATTGAAGGTTGTGGATAGAGGACGAGGACTGAGGGTTGAATATTGATGTTTGAGGTCTGAGGATTGAGGATTGAGGATTGAGAATTGAGGATTGAGGATTGAGGATTGAAGATTGAGGATTGGGTATTGAGGATTGAAGAATGAGAATTGAGGATTGAGGATTGAGGATTGAGGATTGAGGATTGAGAATTGAGGATTGAGGATTGAGGATTGAAGATTGAGGATTGGGTATTGAGGATTGAAGAAAGAGAATTGAGGATTGAGGATTGAGGATTGAGGATTGCAGATTGAGTATTGAGGATTGAGGATTGAGGATTGAGGATTGAGGATTGAGGATCGAGGATTGAGGATTGAGGATTGAGGATTGAGGAGTGAAGATTGAGTATTGAGGATTGAAGATTGAGGATTGGGTATTGAGGATTGAAGAATGAGCATTGAGGATTGAGGATTGACGCTTGAGGATTGCAGATTGAGTATTGAGGATTGAGGACTGAGGATTGAGGATTGAGGAATGAGGATTGAGGATTGAGGATTGAGGATTGAAGATTTAATATTGATGATTGAAGATTGAGGATTGAGCATTGAAGGTTGTGGATAGAGGACGAGGACTGAGGGTTGAATATTGATGTTTGAGGTCTGAGGATTGAGGATTGAGGATTGAGAATTGAGGATTGAGGATTGAGGATTGAAGATTGAGGATTGGGTATTGAGGATTGAAGAATGAGGATTGAGGATTGAGGATTGAGGATTGAGGATTGAGGATTGAGGATTGAGGATTGAAGATTGAGGATTGGGTATTGAGGATTGAAGAATGAGAATTGAGGATTGAGGATTGAGGATTGAGGATTGAGGATTGAAGATTTAATATTGATGATTGAAGATTGAGGATTGAGCATTGAAGGTTGTGGATAGAGGACGAGGACTGAGGGTTGAATATTGATGTTTGAGGTCTGAGGATTGAGGATTGAGGATTGAGAATTGAGGATTGAGGATTGAGGATTGAAGATTGAGGATTGGGTATTGAGGATTGAAGAATGAGGATTGAGGATTGAGGATTGAGGATTGAGGATTGAGGATTGAGAATTGAGGATTGAGGATTGAGGATTGAAGATTGAGGATTGGGTATTGAGGATTGAAGAATGAGAATTGAGGATTGAGGATTGAGGATTGAGGATTGCAGATTGAGTATTGAGGATTGAGGATTGAGGATTGAGGATTGAGGATTGAGTATTGGGGATTGAGAATTGAGGATTGAGGATTGAAATTGAGTATTGAGGATTGAAGATTGAGGATTGAGACTTGATTATTGAATATTGTGGATTGAGTATTGAACCATGAGTATTCAGAATATTGTATTGAGTATTGAGAATTGAGGATTGATGGTTGAGTACTGAGGATTGATGGCTGAGGGTTGTGTCTTGAATATTGAGGATTGAGGATTGAGGATTGAGGATAGAGCATTGAGGATTGAAGATTGTGTATTGATGATTGAAGATTGAGGATTGAGGATTGAGGATTGAGGATTGAGGTTGAGGATTGAAGATTGAGGATTGAGGATTGAGGATTGAGGTTTGAGAATTGAAGATTGAGGATTGGGTATTGAGGATTGAAGAATGAGGATTGAGGATTGAGGATTGAGGCTTGAGGATTGCAGATTGAGTATTGAGGATTGAGGATTGAGGATTGAGGATTGAGGATTGAGGATCGAGGATTGAGGATTGAGGATTGAGGAGTGAAGATTGAGTATTGAGGATTGAAGATTGAGGATTGGGTATTGAGGATTGAAGAATGAGCATTGAGGATTGAGGATTGACGCTTGAGGATTGCAGATTGAGTATTGAGGATTGAGGACTGAGGATTGAGGATTGAGGATTGTGGATTGAGGATTGAGGATTGAGGATTGAGGATTGAGGATTGAGTATTGAGGATTGAAGATTGAGGATTGAGGATTGAGGATTGATAATTGAGGATTGAGGGTTGAAGATTGAGGATTGAGGATTGAAATTGAGTATTGAGGATTGAAGATTGAGGATTGAGATTTGATTATTGAATATTGTGGTTTGAGTACCGAACCATGCGGATTCAGGATATTCTATTGAGTATTGAGAATTGAGGATTGATGGTTGAGTATTGAGGAATGTTGGCTGAGGGTTGTGTGTTGAATATTGAGGATTGGGGATTGAGGATTGAGGATTGAGTATTGAAGATTGAGGATTGGGTATTGAGGATTGAAGGATGACGATTGAGGATTGAGGATTGAGGGTTGCGGATTGAGGACCTAGGATTGGAGATTGATTATTGACGATTGATGATTGGGGATTGAGGATTGAGGATTGAGGATCTAGGATTGGTAATCGATTATTGAGTATTGAGGTTTGAGGTCTGAGGACTGCGGATTGAGAATTGAGAATTGAGGATTGAGGATTGAGGATCGAAGATTGAGGATGGGGGACTGAGTGTTGAGGGTTGAGTGATGAGGATTGAAAGTTTGTGGATAGAGATTTTAAGATTGCAGACTGTGTATTGAGTATTGAAAGGTGTGAATTGACGATATTGTATTGAGGATTGAGAACTGACGAATGATTGTTGAGGACTGAGGACTGAAGGTTGAGGATTCAGGATTGTGGATACAGGATTGAGGTTTGAGGATGGAGAATTGAGGATTGAGTATTGAGGATTGAGGATTGAGGATTGAGGATTGAGGATTGACGATTGAGGATTGGGTATTGTGGATTGAACATTGAGGATTAAGGATTGAGGATTGAGGATTGAGGATTGAGGACTGAATATTGAATATTGATGATTGATGATTGAGGATTGAGGATTGAGGGTTGTGAATTGAGGACGAGGACTGAGGGTTGAGTATTGATGTGTGAGGTCTGAGGATTGAGGATTGAGGATTGAGAGTTGAGGATTGAAGATTGAAGATTGAGTATTGGGTGTTGAGGATTGAAGAATGAGGATTGAGGATTGAGGATTGAGGATTGAGGATTGAAGATTGAGTATTGAGGATTGAACATTGAGGATTGAGGATTGAGAATTGAGGAATGGGGATTGAAGATTGAGTATTGAGGATTGAAGATTGAGGATTGAGGATTGAGGATTGAGGATTGAGGATTGAAGATTGAGGATTGTGGATTGAGGATTGAGGATTGAGGATTGAGGATTGAGGATTGAAGATTGAATATTGATGATTGAAGGTTGAGGATTGAGGATTGATGGTTGTGGATAGAGGACGAGGACTGAGGGTTGAATATTGATGCTTGAGGTCTGAGGATTGAGGATTGAGGATTGAGAATTGAGGATTGAGGATTGAGGATTGAAGATTGAGGATTGAGGATTGGGGATTGAAGATTGAGTATTGAGGATTGATGATTGAGGATTGAGAATTGAGGATTGAGGATTGAGGATTGAAGAATGAGGATTGAGGATTGAGGATTGAGAATTGAGGATTGAAGATTGAGTATTGAGGATTGAACATTGAGGATTGAGGATTGAGAATTGAGGATTGGGGATTGAAGATTGAGTATTGAGGATTGAAGATTGAGGATTGAGAATTGAGGATTGAGGATTGAGGATTGAGGATTGAATGTTGAGGATTGTGGATTGAGGATTGAGGATTGAAGATTGAAGATTGGGTATTGAGGATTGAAGAATGAGGATTGAGGATTGAGGATTGAGGATTGACAATTGCAGATTACGTATTGAGGATTGAGGATTGAGAGTTGAGGATTGAGGATTGAGGATTGAGGATTGAGGATTGACGATTGATGATTGAGGATTGAAGATTGAGTATTGAGGATTGAAGATTGAGGATTGAGGATTGAGGATTGAGGATTGAGGTTGAGGATTGAAGATTGAGGATTGGGGATTGAGGATTGACGGTTGAGGATTGAGTATTGGGGATTGAGAATTGAGGATTGAGGATTGAAATTGAGAATTGAGGATTGAAGATTGAGGATTGAGATTTGATTATTGAATATTGTGGATTGAGTATTGAACCATGAGTATTCAGAATATTCTATTGAGTATTGAGAATTGAGGATTGATGGTTGAGTATTGAGGACTGATGGCTGAGGGTTGTGTCTTGAATATTGAGGATTGAGGATTGAGGATTGAGGATAGAGCATTGAGGATTGAAGATTGAGTATTGATGATTGAATATTGAGGATTGAGGATTGAGGTTTGAGGATTGAGGACGAGGACTGACGGTTGAGGATTGAGGTTTGAGGATTGAGGATTGCGGATTGAGGACTGAGGATTGAGGATTGAGGTTTGAGGACTGAGGACTGAGGATTGATGATTGAGAATTGAGGATTGAGTATTGAGGATTGAAGATTGAGGATTGGGTATTGAGGATTGAAGAATGAGGATTGAGGATTGAGGTTTGAGGATTGAGGATTGAAGATTGAGTATTGAGGATTGAAGACTGACGATTGAGGATTGAGGATTGAGGACTGAGGATTGACGCTTGAGGATTGAGGGTTGAGGATGTAGGATTGAAGAGAGAGGACTGAGTGTTGAGGACTGAGTGTTGAGAATTGATGCTTGAGGTTTGAGATTTGATTATTGAATATTCTGGATTGAGTATTGAACCATAAGGATTCAGGATGTTCTATTGAGTATTGAGAATTGAGGATTGATGGTTGAGTATTGAGGATTGATGGTTGAGGGTTGAGTGATGAATATTGAGGATTGAGGATTAAGGATTGAGGATTGATGATTGAGGATTGAAGATTGATTATTGATGATTGAAGATTGAGGACTGAGGATTGAGTGTTGTGGATTGAAGATTGAGTATTGATGATTGAATATTGAGGATTGAGGATTGAGGTTTGAGGATTGAGGACGAGGACTGACGGTTGAGGATTGAGGTTTGAGGATTGAGGATTGCGGATTGAGGACTGAGGATTGAGGATTAAGGTTTGAGGACTGAGGACTGAGGATTGATGATTGAGAATTGAGGATTGAGTATTGAGGATTGAAGATTGAGGATTGGGTATTGAGGATTGAAGAATGAGGATTGAGGATTGAGGTTTGAGGATTGAGGATTGAAGATTGAGTATTGAGGATTGAAGACTGACGATTGAGGATTGAGGATTGAGGACTGAGGATTGACGCTTGAGGATTGAGGGTTGAGGATGTAGGATTGAAGAGAGAGGACTGAGTGTTGAGGACTGAGTGTTGAGAATTGATGCTTGAGGTTTGAGATTTGATTATTGAATATTCTGGATTGAGTATTGAACCATAAGGAATCAGGATGTTCTATTGAGTATTGAGAATTGAGGATTGATGGTTGAGTATTGAGGATTGATGGTTGAGGGTTGAGTGATGAATATTGAGGATTGAGGATTAAGGATTGAGGATTGATGATTGAGGATTGAAGATTGATTATTGATGATTGAAGATTGAGGACTGAGGATTGAGTGTTGTGGATTGAGGACGAGGACTGAGGGTTGAATATTGATGTTTGAGGTCTGAGGATTAAGGATTGAGGGTTGAGAATTGAGGATTGAGGATTGAGGATTGAAGATTGAGGATTGTGTATTGAGGATTGAAGTATGAGGATTGAGGATTGAGGTTTGAGGATTGAGGATTGCAGATTGAGTATTGAGGATTGAAGATTGAGGTTTGAGGATTGAGGATTGAAGATTGAGGATAGAGGATTGAGGATTGAGGATTGAGGATTGAAGATTGAGGAATGAGGATTGAGGATTGAGGAATGAGGATTGAGGATTGAGGATTGAGTATTGAAGATTTAATATTGATGATTGAAGATTGAGGATTGAGCATTGAAGGTTGTGGATAGAGGACGAGGACTGAGGGTTGAATATTGATGTTTGAGGTCTGAGGATTGAGGATTGAGGATTGAGAATTGAGGATTGAGGATTGAGGATTGAAGATTGAGGATTGGGTATTGAGGATTGAAGAATGAGGATTGAGGATTGAGGATTGAGGATTGAGGATTGAGGATTGAGAATTGAGGATTGAGGATTGAGGATTGAAGATTGAGGATTGGGTATTGAGGATTGAAGAATGAGAATTGAGGATTGAGGATTGAGGACTGAGGATTGCAGATTGAGTATTGAGGATTGAGGATTGAGGATTGAGGATTGAGGATTGAGTATTGGGGATTGAGAATTGAGGATTGAGGATTGAAATTGAGTATTGAGGATTGAAGATTGAGGATTGAGACTTGATTATTGAATATTGTGGATTGAGTATTGAGCCATGAGTATTCAGAATATTGTATTGGGTATTGAGAATTGAGGATTGATGGTTGAGTACTGAGGATTGATGGCTGAGGGTTGTGTCTTGAATATTGAGGATTGAGGATTGAGGATTGAGGATAGAGCATTGAGGATTGAAGATTGTGTATTGATGATTGAAGATTGAGGATTGAGGATTGAGGATTGAGGATTGAGGTTGAGGATTGAAGATTGAGGATTGAGGATTGAGGATTGACGATTGAGGATTGAGTATTGGGGATTGAGAATTGAGGATTGATGATTGAAATTGAGTATTGAGGATTGATGATTGAGGATTGAGACTTGATTATTGAATATTGTGGTTTGAGTATTGAACCATGAGTATTCAGAATATTGTATCGAGTATTGAGACTTGAGGATTGATGGTTGAGTATTGAGGATTGATGGCTGAGGGTTGTGTCCTGAATATTGAGGATTGAGGATTGAGGATTGAGGATAGAGCATTGAGGATTGAATATTGAGTATTGATGATTGAATATTGAGGATTGAGGATTGAGGTTTGAGGATTGAGGACGAGGACTGACGGTTGAAGATTGAGGTTTGAGGATTGAGGATTGTGGATTGAGGACTGAGGATTGAGGATTGAGGATTGAGCATTGAGGATTGAAGATTGATGACTGGGGATTGAGGATTGAAGATTGAGTATTAAGGATTGAAGATTGGGGATTGAGGATCTAGGATTGGAGATTGAGTATTGAGGATTGAACATTGAGGCTTGAGGATTGAGAATTGAGGATTGGGGATTGAAGATTGAGTATTGAGGATTGAAGATTGAGGATTGAGGAATGAGGATTGAGGATTGAGGATTGAGGATTGAGGATTGAGGGTTGAGGATTGAGGATTGAGGATTGAGGATTGAAGATTGAGTATTGATGATTGAATATTGAGGATTGAGGATTGAGGTTTGAGGATTGAGGACGAGGACTGACGGTTGAGGATTGAGGTTTGAGGATTGAGGATTGTGGATTGAGGCCTGAGGATTGAGGATTGAGGATAGAGCATTGAGGATTGAGGATTGATGACTGGGGATTGAGGATTGAAGATTGAGTATTAAGGATTGAAGATTGGGGATTGAGGATCTAGGATTGGCGATTGACTATTGAGGATTGAAGATTGATGATTGAGGATTGAGGATTGAGAATTGAGAATTGAGGATGAGGACTGAGGGTTGAGGATTGAGGTTTGAGGAATGAGGGCTGATGATTGAGGATTGAAGATTGAGGATTGGGTATTGAGGATTGAAGAATGAGGATTGAGGATTGAGGATTGAGGCTTGAGGATTGCAGATTGAGTATTGAGGATTGAGGATTGAGGATTGAGGATTGAGGTTTGAGGATCGAGGATTGAGGATTGAGGATTGAGGAGTGAAGATTGAGTATTGAGGATTGAAGATTGAGGATTGGGTATTGAGGATTGAAGAATGAGCATTGAGGATTGAGGATTGACGCTTGAGGATTGCAGATTGAGTATTGAGGATTGAGGATTGAGGATTGAGGATTGAGGATTGAGGATCGAGGATTGAGGATTGAGGATTGAGGAGTGAAGATTGAGTATTGAGGATTGAAGATTGAGGATTGGGTATTGAGGATTGAAGAATGAGCATTGAGGATTGAGGATTGCGGCTTGAGGATTGCAGATTGAGTATTGAGGATTGAGGACTGAGGATTGAGGATTGAGGATTGTGGATTGAGGATTGAGGATTGAGGATTGAGGATTGAGGATTGAGTATTGAGGATTGAAGATTGAGGATTGAGGATTGAGGATTGATAATTGAGGATTGAGGGTTGAAGATTGAGGATTGAGGATTGAAATTGAGTATTGAGGATTGAAGATTGAGGATTGAGATTTGATTGTTGAATATTGTGGTTTGAGTACCGAACCATGCGGATTCAGGATATTCTATTGAGTATTGAGAATTGAGGATTGATGGTTGAGTATTGAGGAATGTTGGCTGAGGGTTGTGTGTTGAATATTGAGGATTGGGGATTGAGGATTGAGGATTGAGTATTGAAGATTCAGGATTGGGTATTGAGGATTGAAGGATGACGATTGAGGATTGAGGATTGAGGGTTGCGGATTGAGGACCTAGGATTGGAGATTGATTATTGACGATTGATGATTGGGGATTGAGGATTGAGGATTGAGGATCTAGGATTGGTAATCGATTATTGAGTATTGAGGTTTGAGGTCTGAGGACTGCGGATTGAGAATTGAGAATTGAGGATTGAGGATTGAGGATCGAAGATTGAGGATGGGGGACTGAGTGTTGAGGGTTGAGTGATGAGAATTGAAAGTTTGTGGATAGAGATTTTAAGATTGCAGACTGTGTATTGAGTATTGAAAGGTGTGAATTGACGATATTGTATTGAGGATTGAGAACTGACGAATGATTGTTGAGGACTGAGGACTGAAGGTTGAGGATTCAGGATTGTGGATACAGGATTGAGGTTTGAGGATGGAGAATTGAGGATTGAGTATTGAGGATTGAGGATTGAGGATTGAGGATTGAGGATTGACGATTGAGGATTGGGTATTGTGGATTGAACATTGAGGATTGAGGATTGAGGATTGAGGATTGAGGATTGAGGACTGAATATTGAATATTGATGATTGATGATTGAGGATTGAGGATTGAGGGTTGTGAATTGAGGACGAGGACTGAGGGTTGAGTATTGATGTGTGAGGTCTGAGGATTGAGGATTGAGGATTGAGAGTTGAGGATTGAAGATTGAAGATTGAGTATTGGGTGTTGAGGATTGAAGAATGAGGATTGAGGATTGAGGATTGAGGATTGAGGATTGAAGATTGAGTATTGAGGATTGAACATTGAGGATTGAGGATTGAGAATTGAGGAATGGGGATTGAAGATTGAGTATTGAGGATTGAAGATTGAGGATTGAGGATTGAGGAATGAGGATTGAGGATTGAAGATTGAGGATTGTGGATTGAGGATTGAGGATTGAGGATTGAGGATTGAGGATTGAAGATTGAATATTGATGATTGAAGGTTGAGGATTGAGGATTGATGGTTGTGGATAGAGGACGAGGACTGAGGGTTGAATATTGATGCTTGAGGTCTGAGGATTGAGGATTGAGGATTGAGAATTGAGGATTGAGGATTGAGGATTGAAGATTGAGGATTGAGGATTGGGGATTGAAGATTGAGTATTGAGGATTGATGATTGAGGATTGAGAATTGAGGATTGAGGATTGAGGATTGAAGAATGAGGATTGAGGATTGAGGATTGAGAATTGAGGATTGAAGATTGAGTATTGAGGATTGAACATTGAGGATTGAGGATTGAGAATTGAGGATTGGGTATTGAAGATTGAGTATTGAGGATTGAAGATTGAGGATTGAGAATTGAGGATTGAGGATTGAGGATTGAATGTTGAGGATTGTGGATTGAGGATTGAGGATTGAAGATTGAAGATTGGGTATTGAGGATTGAAGAATGAGGATTGAGGATTGAGGATTGACAATTGCAGATTACGTATTGAGGATTGAGGATTGAGAGTTGAGGATTGAGGATTGAGGATTGAGGATTGAGGATTGACGATTGATGATTGAGGATTGAAGATTGAGTATTGAGGATTGAAGATTGAGGATTGAGGATTGAGGATTGAGGATTGAGGTTGAGGATTGAAGATTGAGGATTGGGGATTGAGGATTGACGGTTGAGGATTGAGTATTGGGGATTGAGAATTGAGGATTGAGGATTGAAATTGAGTATTGAGGATAGAAGATTGAGGATTGAGATTTGATTATTGAATATTGTGGATTGAGTATTGAACCATGAGTATTCAGAATATTCTATTGAGTATTGAGAATTGAGGATTGATGGTTGAGTATTGAGGACTGATGGCTGAGGGTTGTGTCTTGAATATTGAGGATTGAGGATTGAGGATTGAGGATAGAGCATTGAGGATTGAAGATTGAGTATTGATGATTGAATATTGAGGATTGAGGATTGAGGTTTGAGGATTGAGGACGAGGACTGACGGTTGAGGATTGAGGTTTGAGGATTGAGGATTGCGGATTGAGGACTGAGGATTGAGGATTGAGGTTTGAGGACTGAGGACTGAGGATTGATGATTGAGAATTGAGGATTGAGTATTGAGGATTGAAGATTGAGGATTGGGTATTGAGGATTGAAGAATGAGGATTGAGGATTGAGGTTTGAGGATTGAGGATTGAAGATTGAGTATTGAGGATTGAAGACTGACGATTGAGGATTGAGGATTGAGGACTGAGGATTGACGCTTGAGGATTGAGGGTTGAGGATGTAGGATTGAAGAGAGAGGACTGAGTGTTGAGGACTGAGTGTTGAGAATTGATGCTTGAGGTTTGAGATTTGATTATTGAATATTCTGGATTGAGTATTGAACCATAAGGATTCAGGATGTTCTATTGAGTATTGGGAATTGAGGATTGATGGTTGAGTATTGAGGATTGATGGTTGAGGGTTGAGTGATGAATATTGAGGATTGAGGATTAAGGATTGAGGATTGATGATTGAGGATTGAAGATTGATTATTGATGATTGAAGATTGAGGACTGAGGATTGAGTGTTGTGGATTGAAGATTGAGTATTGATGATTGAATATTGAGGATTGAGGATTGAGGTTTGAGGATTGAGGACGAGGACTGACGGTTGAGGATTGAGGTTTGAGGATTGAGGACGCGGATTGAGGACTGAGGATTGAGGATTAAGGTTTGAGGACTGAGGACTGAGGACTGAGGATTGATGATTGAGAATTGAGGATTGAGTATTGAGGATTGAAGATTGAGGATTGGGTATTGAGGATTGAAGAATGAGGATTGAGGATTGAGGTTTGAGGATTGAGGATTGAAGATTGAGTATTGAGGATTGAAGACTGACGATTGAGGATTGAGGATTGAGGACTGAGGATTGACGCTTGAGGATTGAGGGTTGAGGATGTAGGATTGAAGAGAGAGGACTGAGTGTTGAGGACTGAGTGTTGAGAATTGATGCTTGAGGTTTGAGATTTGATTATTGAATATTCTGGATTGAGTATTGAACCATAAGGAATCAGGATGTTCTATTGAGTATTGAGAATTGAGGATTGATGGTTGAGTATTGAGGATTGATGGTTGAGGGTTGAGTGATGAATATTGAGGATTGAGGATTAAGGATTGAGGATTGATGATTGAGGATTGAAGATTGATTATTGATGATTGAAGATTGAGGACTGAGGATTGAGTGTTGTGGATTGAGGACGAGGACTGAGGGTTGAATATTGATGTTTGAGGTCTGAGGATTAAGGATTGAGGGTTGAGAATTGAGGATTGAGGATTGAGGATTGAAGATTGAGGATTGTGTATTGAGGATAGAAGTATGAGGATTGAGGATTGAGGTTTGAGTATTGAGGATTGCAGATTGAGTATTGAGGATTGAAGATTGAGGTTTGAGGATTGAGGATTGAAGATTGAGGATAGAGGATTGAGGATTGAGGATTGAGGATTGAAGATTGAGGAATGAGGATTGAGGATTGAGGAATGAGGATTGAGGATTGGGGATTGAGTATTGAAGATTTAATATTGATGATTGAAGATTGAGGATTGAGCATTGAAGGTTGTGGATAGAGGACGAGGACTGAGGGTTGAATATTGATGTTTGAGGTCTGAGGATTGAGGATCGAGGATTGAGAATAGAGGATTGAGGATTGAGGATTGAAGATTGAGGATTGGGTATTGAGGATTGAAGAATGAGGATTGAGGATTGAGGATTGAGGATTGAGGATTGAGGATTGAGAATTGAGGATTGAGGATTGAGGATTGAAGATTGAGGATTGGGTATTGAGGATTGAAGAATGTGAATTGAGGATTGAGGATTGAGGATTGAGGATTGCAGGTTGAGTATTGAGGATTGAGGATTGAGGATTGAGGATTGAGGATTGAGTATTGGGGATTGAGAATTGAGGATTGAGGATTGAAATTGAGTATTGAGGATTGAAGATTGAGGATTGAGACTTGATTATTGAATATTGTGGATTGAGTATTGAACCATGAGTATTCAGAATATTGTATTGAGTATTGAGAATTGAGGATTGATGGTTGAGTACTGAGGATTGATGGCTGAGGGTTGTGTCTTGAATATTGAGGATTGAGGATTGAGGATTGAGGATAGAGCATTGAGGATTGAAGATTGTGTATTGATGATTGAAGATTGAGGATTGAGGATTGAGGATTGAGGATTGAGGTTGAGGATTGAAGATTGAGGATTGAGGATTGAGGATTGACGATTGAGGATTGAGTATTGGGGATTGAGAATTGAGGATTGATGATTGAAATTGAGTATTGAGGATTGATGATTGAGGATTGAGACTTGATTATTGAATATTGTGGTTTGAGTATTGAACCATGAGTATTCAGAATATTGTATCGAGTATTGAGACTTGAGGATTGATGGTTGAGTATTGAGGATTGATGGCTGAGGGTTGTGTCTTGAATATTGAGGATTGAGGATTGAGGATTGAGGATAGAGCATTGAGGATTGAATATTGAGTATTGATGATTGAATATTGAGGATTGAGGATTGAGGTTTGAGGATTGAGGATTGTGGATTGAGGACTGAGGATTGAGGATTGAGGATTGAGCATTGAGGATTGAAGATTGATGACTGGGGATTGAGGATTGAAGATTGAGTATTAAGGATTGAAGATTGGGGATTGAGGATCTAGGATTGGAGATTGAGTATTGAGGATTGAACATTGAGGCTTGAGGATTGAGAATTGAGGATTGGGGATTGAAGATTGAGTATTGAGGGTTGAAGATTGAGGATTGAGGAATGAGGATTGAGGATTGAGGATTGAGGATTGAGGATTGAGGATTGAGGATTCAAGATTGAATATTGATGATTGAAGATTGAGGATTGAGGATTGAAGGTTGTGGATAGAGGACGAGGACTGAGGGTTGAATATTGATGTTTGAGGTCTGAGGATTGAGGATTGAGGATTGAGAATTGAGGATTGAGGATTGAGGATTGAAGATTGAGGATTGGGTATTGAGGATTGAAGAATGAGAATTGAGGATTGAGGATTGAGGATTGAGGATTGCAGATTGAGTATTGAGGATTGAGGATTGAGGATTGAGGATTGAGGATTGAGGATTGAGGATTGAGGATTGTGGATTCAGGATTGAGGTTTCAGGACTGAGAATTGAGGATTGAGTATTGAGGGTTGAGGATTGAGGATTGGGGATTGAGTATTCAAGATTGAGGATTGGGTATTTCGGGTTGAACATTGAGGATTGAGGATTAAGGATTGAGGATTGAGGATTGAGGACTGAAGATTGAATATTGATGATTGATGATTGAGGATTGAGGATTGAGGGTTGTGGATTGAGGACGAGGACTGAGGGTTGAGTATTCATGTGTGAGGTCTGAGGATTGAGGTTTGAGGATTGAGAGTTGAGGATTGAGGATTGAAGATAGAGGATTGGGTATTGAGGATAGAAGAATGAGGATTGAGGATTGAGGATTGAGGATTGAGGATTGAAGATTGAGGATTGAGGATAGAGGATTGAGGATTCAGGACTAAGGATTGAAGATTGGGGATTGAGGATCTATGGTTGGAGATCGATTATTGAGGATTGAAGATTGAGGATAGAGGATTGAGGATTGAGGATTGAGAATTGAGGATGAGGACTGATGGTTGAGGATTGAGGTTTGATGAATGAGGATTGAGGATCGAGGATTGAGGATTCAATATTGAGGATTGAGGATTGAGGATTGAGGATTGAGGACTAAGGATTGAAGATTGGGGATTGAGGATCTATGATTGGAGATCGATTATTGAGGATTGAAGATTGAGGATAGAGGATTGAGGATTGAGAATTGAGGATGAGGACTGAGGGTTGAGGATTGAATATTGAGGATTGAGGATTGAGGATTGAGGATTGAGGACTAAGGATTGAAGGTTGGGGATTGAGGATCTATGATTGGAGATCGATTATTGAGGATTGAAGATTGAGGATAGAGGATTGAGGATTGAGGATTGAGGATTGAGAATTGAGGATGAGGACTGATGGTTGAGGATTGAGGTTTGATGAATGAGGATTGAGGATTGAGGATTGAGGATTGGGGATTGAAGATTGAGTATTGAGGATTGAGGATTGAGAATTCAGGATTGAGGATTGAGGATTGAGGATTGAAGATTGAGGATTGAGGATTGAGGATTGAGGATTGAGGATTGAGGATTGAGGATTGAGGATTGAAGATTGAGGATTGAGGATTGAGGATTGAGGATTGAGGATTGAGGATTGAGGATTGAATATTGAATATTGATGATTGAAGATTGAGTATTGAGGATTGAGTGTTGTGGATTGTGGACGAGAACTGAGGGTTGAATAGTGATGTTTGAGGTCTGAGGATTGAGGATTGAGGATTGAGAATTGAGGATTGAGGATTGAGAATTGAAGATTGAGGATTGGGTATTGTGGATTGAAGAATGAGGATTGAGGATTGAGGATTGAGGATTGAGGATTGCAGATTGAGTATTGAGGATTGAGGATTGAGGATTGAGGATTGAGGATTGAGGATCGAGGATTGAGGATTGAGGATTGAGGAGTGAAGATTGAGTATTGAGGATTGAAGGTTGAGGATTGGGTATTGAGGATTGAAGAATGAGCATTGAGGATTGAGGATTGACGCTTGAGGATTGCAGATTGAGTATTGAGGATTGAGGATTGAGGATTGAGGATTGAGGATTGTGGATTGAGGATTGAGGATTGAGGATTGAGGATTGAAGATTGAGTATTGAGGATTGAAGATTGAGGATTGAGGATTGAGGATTGATAATTGAGGATTGAGGGTTGAAGATTGAGGATTGAGGATTGAAATTGAGTATTGAGGATTGAAGATTGAGGATTGAGATTTGATTATTGAATATTGTGGTTTGAGTACCGAACCATGCGGATTCAGGATATTCTATTGAGTATGGAGAATTGAGGATTGATGGTTGAGTATTGAGGATTGATGGTTGAGGGTTGAGTGATGAATATTGAGGATTGAGGATTAAGGATTGAGGATTGATGATTGAGGATTGAAGATTGATTATTGATGATTGAAGATTGAGGACTGAGGATTGAGTGTTGTGGATTGAGGACGAGGACTGAGGGTTGAATATTGATGTTTGAGGTCTGAGGATTAAGGATTGAGGGTTGAGAATTGAGGATTGAGGATTGAGGATTGAAGATTGAGGATTGTGTATTGAGGATTGAAGTATGAGGATTGAGGATTGAGGTTTGAGGATTGAGGATTGCAGATTGAGTATTGAGGATTGAAGATTGAGGTTTGAGGATTGAGGATTGAAGATTGAGGATAGAGGATTGAGGATTGAGGATTGAGGATTGAAGATTGAGGAATGAGGATTGAGGATTGAGGATTGAGGATTGAGGATTGAGGATTGAGGATTGAAGATTTAATATTGATGATTGAAGATTGAGGATTGAGCATTGAAGGTTGTGTATAGAGGACGAGGACTGAGGGTTGAATATTGATGTTTGAGGTCTGAGGATTGAGGATTGAGGATTGAGAATTGAGGATTGAGGATTGAGGATTGAAGATTGAGGATTGGGTATTGAGGATTGAAGAATGAGAATTCAGGATTGAGGATTGAGGATTGAGGATTGCAGATTGAGTATTGAGGATTGAGTATTGTGGATTGAGGACTGAGGATTGAGGATTGAGGATTGAGCATTGAGGATTGAAGATTGATGACTGGGGATTGAGGATTGAAGATTGAGTATTAAGGATTGAAGTTTGGGGATTGAGGATCTAGGATTGGAGATCGAGTACTGAGGATTGAACATTGAGGATTGAGGATTGAAGATTGAGGATTGGGTATTGAGGATTGAAGAATGAGGATTGAGGATTGAGGATTGAGGATTGAGGATTGAAGATTGAGTATTGAGGATTGAACATTGAGGCTTGAGGATTGAGAATTGAGGATTGGGGATTGAAGATTGAGTATTGAGGATTGAAGATTGAGGATTGAGGAATGAGGATTGAGGATTGAGGATTGAGGATTGAGGATTGAGGATTGAGGATTGAAGATTGAATATTGATGATTGAAGATTGAGGATTGAGCATTGAATGTTGTGGATAGAGGACGAGGACTGAGGGTTGAATATTGATGTTTGAGGTCTGAGGATTGAGGATTGAGGATTGAGAATTGAGGATTGAGGATTGAGGATTGAAGATTGAGGATTGGGTATTGAGGATTGAAGAATGAGAATTGAGGATTGAGGATTGAGGATTGAGGATTGCAGATTGAGTATTGAGGATTGAGGATTGAGGATTGAGGATTGAGGATTGAGTATTGGGGATTGAGAGTTGAGGATTGAGGATTGAAATTGAGTATTGAGGATTGAAGATTGAGGATTGAGACTTGATTATTGAATATTGTGGATTGAGTATTGAACCATGAGTATTCAGAATATTGTATTGAGTATTGAGAATTGAGGATTGATGGTTGAGTATTGAGGATTGATGGCTGAGGGTTGTGTCTTGAATATTGAGGATTGAGGATTGAGGATGGAGGATAGAGCATTGAGGATTGAAGATTGAGTATTGATGATTGAAGATTGAGGATTGAGGATTGAGGATTGAGGATTGAGGTTGAGGATTGAAGATTGAGGATTGAGGATTGAGGATTGACGATTGAGGATTGAGTATTGGGGATTGAGAATTGAGGATTGAGGATTGAAATTGAGTATTGAGGATTGATGATTGAGGATTGAGACTTGATTATTGAATATTGTGGTTTGAGTATTGAACCATGAGTATTCAGAATATTGTATCGAGTATTGAGACTTGAGGATTGATGGTTGAGTATTGAGGATTGATGGCTGAGGGTTGTGTCTTGAATATTGAGGATTGAGGATTGAGGATTGAGGATAGAGCATTGAGGATTGAATATTGAGTATTGATGATTGAATATTGAGGATTGAGGATTGAGGTTTGAGGATTGAGGACGAGGACTGACGGTTGAAGATTGAGGTTTGAGGATTGAGGATTGTGGATTGAGAACTGAGGATTGAGGATTGAGGATTGAGCATTGAGGATTGAAGATTGATGACTGGGGATTGAGGATTGAAGATTGAGTATTAAGGATTGAAGATTGGGGATTGAGGATCTAGGATTGGAGATTGAGTATTGAGGATTGAACATTGAGGCTTGAGGATTGAGAATTGAGGATTGGGGATTGAAGATTGAGTATTGAGGATTGAAGATTGAGGATTGAGGAATGAGGATTGAGGATTGAGGATTGAGGATTGAGGATTGAGAATTGAGGATTCAAGATTGAATATTGATGATTGAAGATTGAGGATTGAGGATTGAAGGTTGTGGATAGAGGACGAGGACTGAGGGTTGAATATTGATGTTTGAGGTCTGAGGATTGAGGATTGAGGATTGAGAATTGAGGATTGAGGATTGAGGATTGAAGATTGAGGATTGGGTATTGAGGATTGAAGAATGAGAATTGAGGATTGAGGATTGAGGATTGAGGATTGCAGATTGAGTATTGAGGATTGAGGATTGAGGATTGAAGATTGAGGATTGAGGACTGAGGATTGAGGATTGAGGATTGAGGATTGAAGATTGAGTATTGAGGATTGAAGATTGAGGATTGAGGATTGAGGATTGAGGATTGAGGTTGAGGATTGAAGATTGTGGATTGGGTATTGAGGATTGACGATTGAGGATTGAGTATTGGGGATTGAGAATTGAGGATTGAGGATTGAAATTGAGTATTGAGGATTGAAGATTGAGGATTGAGACTTGATTATTGAATATTGTGGATTGAGTATTGAACCATGAGTATTCAGAATATTGTATTGAGTATTGAGAATTGAGGATTGATGGTTGAGTATTGAGGATTGATGGCTGAGGGTTGTGTCTTGAATATTGAGGATTGAGGATTGAGGATTGAGGATAGAGCATTGAGGATTGAAGATTGAGTATTGATGATTGAAGATTGAGGATTGAGGATTGAGGATTGAGGATTGAGGTTGAGGATTGAAGATTGAGGATTGAGCATTGAGGTTTGAAGATTGATGACTGGGGATTGAGGATTGAAGATTGAGTATTAAGGATTGAAGATTGGGGATTGAGGATCTAGGATTGGAGATTGATTATTGAGGATTGAAGATTGAGGATTGAGGATTGAGGATTGAGAATTGAGAATTGAGGATGACGACTGAGGGTTGAGGACTGAGGTTTGAGGAATGAGGATTGAGGGTTGAGGATTGAGGATTGTGGATTGAAGATTGAGGATTGAGGATTGAGGATTGAGGATTGAGGGTTGGGGATTGAAGATTGAATATTGATGATTGAAGATTGAGGATTGAGCATTGAGTATTGAGGATTGCAGATTGAGTATTGAGGATTGAGGATTCAGGATTGAGGATTGAGGATTGTGGATTGAAGATTGAGGATTGAGGATTGAGGATTGAATATTGAGTATTGAGGATTGAAGGTTGAGGATTGAGGATTGAGGATTGAGGATTGAGGATTGAGGACCGAGGATTGAGGATGAGGGCTGAGGGTCGGGGACTGAGGTTTGACGACTGAGGACTGAGGATTGAGGATTGAGAATTGAGGACTGATGATTGAGGATTGAAGATTGAGGATTGGGTATTGAGGATTGAAGGATGAGGATTGAGGATTGAGGATTGAGTGTTGCGGATTGAGGACCTAGGATTGGAGATTGATTATTGACGATTGATGATTGGGGATTGAGGATTGAGGATTGAGGATCTAGGATTGGTAATCGATTATTGAGGATTGAGGTTTGAGGTCTGAGGACTGAGGATTGAGTATTGAGAATTGAGGATTGATGATTGAGTATTGAAGATTGAGGATGGGGGACTGAGTGTTGAGGGTTGAGTGATGAGAATTGAAGTTTGTGGATAGAGATTTTAAGATTGCAGACTGAGTATTGAGTATTGAAAGGTGTGAATTGAAGATATTCTATTGAGGATTGAGAACTGACGAATGATTGTTGAGGACTGACGACTGAAGGTTGAGGATTCAGGATTGTGGATTCAGGATTGAGGTTTGAGGACTGAGAATTGAGGATTGAGTATTGAGGATTGAGGATTGAGGATTGAGGATTGAGGATTGAGGATTGAAGATTGAGGATTGGGTATTGTGGATTGAACATTCAGGATTGAGGATTGAGGATTGAGGATTGAGGACTGAAGATTGAATATTGATGATTGATGATTGAGGATTGAGGATTGAAGGTTGTGGATAGAGGACGAGGACTGCGGGGTGGATATTGATGTTTGAGGTCTGAGGATTGAGGATTGAGTATTGAGAATTGAGGATTGAGGATAGAGGATTGAAGATTGAGGATTGGGTATTGGGGATTGAAGAATGAGGATTGAGGGTTGAGGATTGAGGATTGAGGATTGCAGATAGAGTATTGTGGATTGAGGATTGAGTATTGAGGATTGAGGGTTGAGGGTTGAGGATTGAGGATTGAGGATTGAGGATTGAAGATTGAGTATTGAGGATTGAAGATTGAGGATCGAGGATTGAGGATTGAGGATTGAGGATTGAGGATTGAGTATTGAAGATTGAATATTGATGATTGAAGATTGAGGATTGAGGATTGAAGGTTGTGGATAGAGGACGAGGACTGAGGGGTGAATATTGATGTTTGAGGTCTGAGGATTGAGGATTGAGGATTGAGAATTGAGGATTGAGGATAGAGGATTGAAGATTGAGGATTGGGTATTGAGGATAGAGGAATGAGTATTGAGGATTGAGGATTGAGGATTGAGGATTGCAGATTGAGTATTGAGGATTGAGGATTGAGGATTGAGGATTGAGGATTGAGGGTTGAGGATTGAGGATTGAGGATTGAGGATTGAAGATTGAGTATTGATGATTGAATATTGAGGATTGAGGATTGAGGTTTGAGGATTGAGGACGAGGACTGACTGTTGAGGATTGAGGTTTGAGGATTGAGGATTGTGGATTGAGGACTGAGGATTGAGGATTGAGGATTGAGCATTGAGGATTGAGGATTGATGACTGGGGATTGAGGATTGAAGATTGAGTATTAAGGATTGAAGATTGGGGATTGAGGATCTAGGATTGGAGGTTGATTAGTGAGGATTGAAGGTTGAGGATTGAGGATTGAGGATTGAGGATTGAGAGTTGATAATTGAGGATGAGGACTGAGGGTTGAGGATTGAGGTTTGAGGAATGAGGACTGAGGATTGAGGATTGAGAATTGAGGCCTGATGATTGAGGATTGAAGATTGAGGATTGGGTATTGAGGATTGAAGAATGAGGATTGAGGATTGAGGATTGAGGGTTGAGGATTGCAGATTGAGTATTGAGGATTGAGGATTGAGGATTGAGGATTGAGGATTGAGGATTGAGGATTGAGGATTGAGGATTGAGGATTGAGAATTGAGGATTGAGGATTGAGAATTGAGGATTGAGGATTGAGGGTAGAGGATTGAAGATTGAGGATTGAGGATTGAGGATTGAGGATTGAGGATTGAATATTGAATATTGATGATTGAAGATCGAGGATTGAGGATTGAAGGTTGTGGATAGAGGACGAGGACTGAGGGTTGAATATTGATGTTTGAGGTCTGAGGATTGAGGATTGAGGATTGAGAATTGAGGATTGAGGATTGGGGATTGAAGATTGAGGATTGGGTATTGAGGATTGAAGAATTAGGATTGAGGATTGAGGATTGAGGATTGAGGATTGCAGATTGAGTATTGAGGATTGAGGATTGAGGATTGAAGATTGAGGATTGAGGACTGAGGATTGAGGATTGAGGATGGAGGATTGAAGATTGAGGATTGAGGATTATAATTGAGTATTGAGGATTGAAGATTGAGGATTGAGATTTGATTATTGAATATTGTGGTTTGAGTACCGAACCATGCGGATTCAGGATATTCTATTGAGTATTGAGAATTGAGGATTGATGGTTGAGTATTGAGGAATGTTGTCTGAGGGTTGTGTGTTGAATATTGAGGATTGGGGATTGAGGACTGAGGTTTGAGGAATGAGGATTGAGGGTTGAGGATTGAGGATTGAGGATTGAGGATTGAGGATTGAGTATTGAAGATTGAGTATTGATGCCTGAGGACTGAGGATCGAGGATTGAGGATTGAGGATTGGAGATTGATTATTGAGGATTGAAGATTGAGGATTGAGGATTGAGGATTGAGAATTGAGAATTGAGTATGAGGACTGAGGGTTGAGGATTGAGGTTTGAGGGATCAGGATTGAGGGTTGGGGAATGAGGATTGAGGATTGAGGATTGAGGATTGAGCATTGAAGATTGAGTATTGATGCCTGAGGATTGAGGATTGAGGATTGATGATTGAGGATCGAGGATTGAAGATTGAGAATTGAGGATTGAAGGTTGAGGATTGAGGATTGAGGATTGAGGATGGAGGATGAGGGCTGATGGTTGAGGATTGAGGATTGAGAATTGAGGATTGAGGATTGAGGATTGAGGATTGAGGATTGAGGATTGAAGATTGAGGATTGAGGATTGAGGATTGAGGATTGAGGATTGAGGATTGAAG
The DNA here is from genome assembly GCF_051401765.1 of Calliopsis andreniformis. Taxonomy (NCBI): domain Eukaryota; kingdom Metazoa; phylum Arthropoda; class Insecta; order Hymenoptera; family Andrenidae; genus Calliopsis; species Calliopsis andreniformis. Next base: position 252,198 of record NW_027480579.1, read on the forward strand.
ATTGAATATTGATGATTGAAGATTGAGGATTGAAGAATGAGCATTGAGGTTTGAGGATTGAGTATTGAGGATTGCAGATTGGGTATTGAGGATTGAGGATTGAGGATTGAGGATTGAGGATTGTGGATTGATGATTCAGGATTGAGTATTGATGATTGAATATTGAGGCTTGAGGATTGAGGTTTGAGGATTGAGGACGAGGACTGACGGTAGAGGATTGATGTTTGAGGATTGAGGATTGAGGACCGAGGATTGAGGATGAGTTCTGAGGGTCGGGGACTGAGGTTTGACGACTGAGGACTGAGGATTGAGGATTGAGAATTGAGGACAGATGATTGAGGATTGAAGATTGAGGATTGGGTATTGAGGATTGAAGGATGAGGATTGAGGATTGAGGATTGAGGGTTGCGGATTGAGGACCTAGGATTGGAGATTGATTATTGACGATTGATGATTGGGGATTGAGGATTGAGGATTGAGGATCTAGGATTGGTAATCGATTATTGAGGATTGAGGTTTGAGGTCTGAGGACTGAGGATTGAGTATTGAGAATTGAGGATTGATGATTGAGGATTGAAGATTGAGGATGGGGGACTGAGTGTTGAGGGTTGAGTGATGAGAATTGAAGTTTGTGGATAGAGATTTTAAGATTGCAGACTGAGTATTGAGTATTGAAAGGTGTGAATTGAAGATATTCTATTGAGGACTGAGAACTGACGAATGATTGTTGAGGACTGACGACTGAAGGTTGAGGATTCAGGATTGTGGATTCAGGATTGAGGTTTGAGGACTGAGAATTGAGGATTGAGTATTGAGGATTGAGGATTGAGGATTGAGGATTGAGGATTGAGGATTGAATATTGAGGATTGGGTATTGTGGATTGAACATTCAGGATTGAGGATTGAGGATTGAGGATTGAGTATTGAAGATTGAATATTGATGATTGAAGATTGAGGATTGAGGATTGAAGGTTGTGGATAGAGGACGAGGACTGAGGGGTGGATATTGATGTTTGAGGTCTGAGGATTGAGGATTGAGGATTGAGAATTGAGGATTGAGGATAGAGGATTGAAGATTGAGGATTGGGTATTGGGGATTGAAGAATGAGGATTGAGGGTTGAGGTTGAGGATTGAGGATTGCAGATAGAGTATTGAGGATTGAGGATTGAGGATTGAGGGTTGAGGGTTGAGGGTTGAGGATTGAGGATTGAGTATTGAGGATTGAAGATTGAGTATTGAGGATTGAAGATTGAGGATTGAGGATTGAGGATTGAGGATTGAGGATTGAGGATTGAGGATTGAGTATTGAAGATTGAATATTGATGATTGAAGATTGAGGATTGAGGATTGAAGGTTGTGGATAGAGGACGAGGACATTTGGGTGAACATTGATGTTTGAGGTCTGAGGATTGAGGATTGAGGATTGAGAATTGAGGATTGAGGATAGAGGATTGAAGATTGAGGATTGGGTATTGAGGATAGAAGAATGAGTATTGAGGATTGAGGATTGAGGATTGAGGATTGCAGATTGAGTATTGAGGATTGAGGACTGATGATTGAGGATTGAAGATTGAGGATTGTGGATTCAGGATTGAGGTTTCAGGACTGAGAATTGAGGATTGAGTATTGAGGGTTGAGGATTGAGGATTGAGGATTGAGGATTGAAGATTGAGGATTGGGTATTTCGGGTTGGACATTGAGCATTGAGGATTGAGGATTGAGGATTGAGGATTGAGGACTGAAGATTGAATATTGATGATTGATGATTGAGGATTGAGGATTGAGGGTTGTGGATTGAGGACGAGGACTGAGGGTTGAGTATTCATGTGTGAGGTCTGAGGATTGAGGTTTGAGGATTGAGAGTTGAGGATTGAGGATTGAAGATAGAGGATTGGGTATTGAGGATTGAAGAATGAGGATTGAGGATTGAGGATTGAGGATTGAGGATTGAAGATTGAGTATTGGGGATTGAACATTGAGGATTGAGGATTGAGAATTGAGGATTGGGGATTGAAGATTGAGTATTGAGGATTGAAGATTGAGGATTGAGGATTGAGAATTGAGGATTGAGGACTGAGGATTGAGGATTTAGGATTGAGGATTGAAGATTGAATATTGATGATTGAAGATTGAGGATTGAGGATTGATGGTTGTGGATAGAGGACGAGGACTGAGGGTTGAATATTGATGTTTGAGGTCTGAGGGTTGAGGATTGAGGATTGAGAATTGAGGATTGAGGATTGAGGATTGAAGATTGAGGATTGGGTATTGAGGATTGAAGAATGAGGATTGAGGATTGAGGATTGAGGATTGAGGATTGCAGATTGAGTATTGAGGATTGAGGATTGAGGATTGAGGATTGAGGATTGATGATTGAGGATTGAGGATTGATGATTGAAGATTGAGTATTGAGGATTGAAGATTGAGGATTGAGGATTGAGGATTGAGGATTGAGGTTGAGGATTGAAGATTGAGGATTGGGGATTGAGGATTGACGATTGAGGATTGAGTATTGGGAATTGAGAATTGAGGATTGAGGATTGACATTGAGTATTGACGATTGAATATTCAGGATTGAGACTTGATTATTGAATATTGTGGATTGAGTATTGAACCATGTGTATTCAGAATATTCTATTGAGTATTGAGAATTGAGGATTAATGGTTGAGTATTGAGGATTGATGGCTGAGGGTTATGTCTTGAATATTGAGGATTGAGGATTGAGGATTGAGGATAGAGCATTGAGGATTGAAGACTGAGTATTGATGATTGAATATTGAGGATTGAGGATTGAGGTTTGAGGATTGAGGACGAGGACTGACGGTTGAGGATTGAGGTTTGAGGATTGAGGATTGTGGATTGAGGATTGAGGATCGAGGATTGAGGATTGAGCATTGAGGATTGAAGATTGATGACTGGGGATTGAGGATTGAAGATTGATTATTAAGGATTGAAGATTGGGGATTGAGGATCTAGGATTGGAGATTGATTATTGAGGATTGAAGATTGAGGATTGAGGATTGAGGATTGAGGATTGAGAGTTGATGATTGAGGATGAGGACTGAGGGTTGAGGATTGAGGTTTGAGGAATGAGGACTGAGGATTGAGGATTGAGAATTGAGGCCTGATGATTGAGGATTGAAGATTGAGGATTGGGTATTGAGGATTGAAGAATGAGGATTGAGGATTGAGGATTGAGGGTTGAGGATTGCAGATTGAGTATTGAGGATTGAGGATTGAGGATTGAGGATTGAGGATTGAGGATTGAGGATTGAGGATTGAGGATTGAGGATTGAGGTTGAGGATTGAAGATTGAGGATTGAGGATTGAGGATTGAGGATTGAAGATTGAATATTGATGATTGAAGGTTGAGGATTGAGCATTGATGGTTGTGGATAGAGGACGAGGACTGAGGGTTGAATATTGATGTTTGAGGTCTGAGGATTGAGGATTGAGGATTGAGAATTGAGGATTGAGGATTGAGGATTGAAGATTGAAGATTGGGTATTGAGGATTGAAGAATGAGGATTGAGGATTGGGGATTGAGGATTGACGATTGCAGATTACGTATTGAGGATTGAGGATTGAGATTTGATTATTGAATATTGTGGATTGAGTATTGAACCATGAGTATTCAGAATATTCTACTGAGTATTGAGAATTGAGGATTGATGGTTGAGTATTGAGGATTGATGGCTGAGCGTTGTGTCTTGAATATTGAGGATTGAGGATTTGAGGATTGAGGATAGAGCACTGAGGATTGAAGATTGAGTATTGATGATTGAATATTGAGGATTGAGGATTGAGGTTTGAGGATTGAGGACGAGGACTGACGGTTGAGGATTGAGGTTTGAGGATTGAGGATTGTGGATTGAGGACTGAGGATTGAGGATTGAGGATTGTGCATTGAGGATTGAAGATTGATGACTGGGGATTGAGGATTGAAGATTGAGTATTAAGGATTGAAGATTGGGGATTGAGGATCTAGGATTGGAGATTGATTATTGAGGATTGAAGATTGAGTATTGAGGATTCAGGATTGAGAATTGAGAATTGAGGATGAGGACTGAGGGTTGAGGATTGAGGTTTGAGGAATGAGGACTGAGGATTGAGGATTGAGAATTGAGGACTGATGATTGAGGATTGAAGATTGAGGATTGTGGATTCAGGATTGAGGTTTGAGGACTGAGAATTGAGGATTGAGTATTGAGGGTTGAGGATTGAGGATTGAGGATTGAGGATTGAAGATTGAGGATTGGGTATTTCGGATTGAACGTTGAGGATTGAGGATTGAGGATTGAGGATTGAGGATTGAGGACTGAAGATTGAATATTGATGATTGATGATTGAGGATTGAGGATTGAGGGTTGTGGATTGAGGACGAGGACTGAGGGTTGAGTATTGATGTGTGAGGTCTGAGGATTGAGGATTGAGGATTGAGAATTGAGAGTTGAAGATTGAGGATTGAAGATTGAGCATTGGGTATTGAGGATTGAAGAATGAGGATTGAGGATTGAGGTTTGAGGATTGAGGATTGAAGATTGAGTATTGAGGATTGAACATTGAGGCTTGAGGAATGAGAATTGAGGATTGGGGATAGAAGATTGAGTATTGAGTATTGAAGATTGAGGATTGAGGATTGAGAATTGAGGATTGGGGATTGAAGATTGAGTATTGAGGATTGAAGATTGAGGATTGAGGATTGAGGATTGAGGATTGAGGATTGAAGATTGCGGATTGTGGATTGAGGATTGAGGATTGAGGGTTGAGGATTGAAGTTTGAATATTGATGATTGAAGGTTGAGGATTGAGGATTGATGGTTGTGGATAGAGGTCGAGGACTGAGGGTTGAATATTGATGTTTGAGGTCTGAGGATTGAGGATTGAGGATTGAGAATTGAGGATTGAGGATTGAGGATTGAGGATTGTGGATTGAGGATTGAGGATTGAGGATTGAGGATTGAATATTGAGTATTGAGGATTGAAGGTTGAGGATTGAGGATTGAGGATTGATAATTGAGGATTGAGGATTGAAGATTGAGGATTGAGGATTGAAATTGAGAATTGAGGATTGAAGATTGAGGATTGAGATTTGATTATTCAATATTGTGGTTTGAGTACCGAACCATGCGGATTCAGGATATTCTATTGAGTATTGAGAATTGAGGATTGATGGTTGACTATTGAGGAATGTTGGCTGAGGGTTGTGTGTTGAATATTGAGGATTGGGGATTGAGGACTGAGGTTTGAGGAATGAGGATTGAGGGTTGAGGATTGAGGATTGAGGATTGAGGATTGAGGATTGAGTATTGAAGATTGAGTATTGATGCCTGAGGACTGAGGATCGAGGATTGAGGATTGAGGATTGGAGATTGATTATTGAGGATTGAAGATTGAGGATTGAGGATTGAGGATTGAGAATTGAGAATTGAGTATGAGGACTGAGGGTTGAGGATTGAGGTTTGAGGGATGAGGATCGAGGGTTGGGGAATGAGGACTGAGGATTGAGGATTGAGGATTGAGCATTGAAGATTGAGTATTGATGCCTGAGGATTGAGGATTGAGGATTGATGATTGAGGATCGAGGATTGAAGATTGAGAATTGAGGATTGAAGGTTGAGGATTGAGGATTGAGGATTGAGGATTGAGGATGGAGGATGAGGGCTGATGGTTGAGGATTGAGGATTGAGAATTGAGGATTGAGGATTGAGGATTGAGGACTGAGGATTGAGGATTGAAGATTGAGGATTGAGGATTGAGGCTTGAGGATTGAGGATTGAGGATTGAAGATTGAATATTGATGATTGAAGATTGAGGATTGAAGAATGAGCATTGAGGTTTGAGGATTGAGTATTGAGGATTGCAGATTGAGTATTGAGGATTGAGGATTGAGGATTGAGGATTGAGGATTGTGGATTGATGATTGAGGATTGAGGATTGAGGATTAAATATTGAGTATTGAGGATTGAAGATTGAGGATTGAGGATTGAGGATTGATAATTGAGGATTGAGGATTGAAGATTGAGGATTGAGGATTGAAATTGAGTATTGAGGATTGAAGATTGAGGATTGAGATTTGATTATTGAATATTGTGGTTTGAGTACCGAAACATGCGGATTCAGGATATTCTATTGAGTATTGAGTATTGACGATTGATGGTTGAGTATTGAGGAATGTTGGCTGAGGGTTGTGTGTTGAATATTGAGGATTGGGGATTGAGGATTGAGGATTGAGGATTGAGGATTGAAGATTGAGTATTGATGATTGAATATTGAGGATTGAGGATTGAGGATTGAGGATTGAGGATTGAGGATTGCAGATTGAGTATTGAGGATTGAGGACTGAAGATTGAATATTGATGATTGATGTTTGAAGGATTGAGGATTGAGGGTTGTGGATTGAGGACGAGGACTGAGGGTTGAGTATTCATGTGTGAGGTCTGAGGATTGAGGTTTGAGGATTGAGAGTTGAGGATTGAGGATTGAAGATAGAGGATTGGGTATTGAGGATTGAAGAATGAGGATTGAGGATTGAGGATTGAGGATTGAGGATTGAAGATTGAGTATTGAGGATTGAACATTGGGGATTGAGGATTGAGAATTGAGGATTGGGGATTGAAGATTGAGTATTGAGGATTGAAGAATGAGGATTGAGGATTGAGAATTGAGGATTGAGGACTGAGGATTGAGGATTTAGGATTGAGGATTGAAGATTGAATATTGATGATTGAAGATTTAGGATTGAGGATTGATGGCTGTGGATAGAGGACGAGGACTGAGGGTTGAATATTGATGTTTGAGGTCTGAGGGTTGAGGATTTAGGATTGAGAATTGAGGATTGAGGATTGAGGATTGAAGATTGAGGATTGGGTATTGAGGATTGAAGAATGAGGATTGAGGATTGAGGATTGAGGATTGAGGATTGCAGATTGAGTATTGAGGATTGAGGATTGAGGATTGAGGATTGAGGATTGAGGATTGAGGATTGAGGATTGATGATTGAAGATTGAGTATTGAGGATTGTAGATTGAGGATTGAGGATTGAGGATTGAGGATTGAGGTTGAGGATTGAAGATTGAGGATTGGGGATTGAGGATTGACGATTGAGGATTGAGTATTGGGAATTGAGAATTGAGGATTGAGGATTGAAATTGAGTATTGACGATTGAATATTCAGGATTGAGACTTGATTATTGAATATTGTGGATTGAGTATTGAACCATGTGTATTCAGAATATTCTATTGAGTATTGAGAATTGAGGATTGATGGTTGAGTATTGAGGATTGATGGCTGAGGGTTATGTCTTGAATATTGAGGATTGAGGATTGAGGATTGAGGATAGAGCATTGAGGATTGAAGATTGAGTATTGATGATTGAATATTGAGGATTGAGGATTGAAGAATGAGGATTGAGCATTGATGGTTGTGGATAGAGGACGAGGACTGAGGGTTGAATATTGATGTTTGAGGTCTGAGGATTGAGGATCGAGGATTGAGAATTGAGGATTGAGGATTGAGGATTGAAGATTGAAGATTGGGTATTGAGGATTGAAGAATGAGGATTGAGGATTGAGGATTGAGGATTGACGATTGCAGATTACGTATTGAGGATTGAGGATTGATAATTGAGGATTGAGGATTGAAGATTGAGGATTGAGGATTGAAATTGAGTATTGAGGATTGAAGATTGAGGATTGAGATTTGATTATTGAATATTGTGGTTTGAGTACCGAAACATGCGGATTCAGGATATTCTATTGAGTATTGAGTATTGAGGATTGATGGTTGAGTATTGAGGAATGTTGGCTGAGGGTTGTGTGTTGAATATTGAGGATTGGGGATTGAGGATTGAGGATTGAGGATTGAGAATTGAGGATTGGGGATTGAAGATTGAGTATTGAGGATTGAAGATTGAGGATTGAGGATTGAGGATTGAGGGTTGAGGATTGAGGATTGAGGATTGAGGATTGAGTATTGAAGATTGAATATTGATGATTGAAGATTGAGGATTGAGGATTGAAGGTTGTGGATAGAGGACGAGGACTGAGGGGTGGATATTGATGTTTGAGGTCTGAGGATTGAGGATTGAGGATTGAGAATTGAGGATTGAGGATAGAGGATTGAAGATTGAGGATTGGGTATTGGGGATTGAAGAATGAGGATTGAGGGTTGAGGATTGAGGATTGAGGATTGCAGATAGAGTATTGAGGATTGAGGATTGAGGATTGAGGATTGAGGGTTGAGGGTTGAGGATTGAGGATTGAGGATTGAGGATTGAAGATTGAGTATTGAGGATTGAAGGTTGAGGATTGAGGATTGAGGATTGAGGATTGAGGATTGAGGATTGAGGATTGAGTATTGAAGATTGAATATTGATGATTGAAGATTGAGGATTGAGGATTGAAGGTTGTGGATAGAGGACGAGGACTGAGGGGTGAATATTGATGTTTGAGGTCTGAGGATTGAGGATTGAGGATTGAGAATTGAGGATTGAGGATAGAGGATTGAAGATTGAGGATTGGGTATTTCGGGTTGAACATTGAGGATTGAGGATTGAGGATTGAGGATTGAGGATTGAGGACTGAAGATTGAATATTGATGATTGATGATTGAGGATTGAGGATTGAGTGTTGTGGATTGAGGACGAGGACTGAGGGTTGAGTATTCATGTGTGAGGTCTGAGGATTGAGGTTTGAGGATTGAGAGTTGAGGATTGAGGATTGAAGATAGAGGATTGGGTATTGAGGATTGAAGAATGAGGATTGAGGATTGAGGATTGAGGATTGAGGATTGAAGATTGAGTATTGAGGATTGAACATTGAGGATTGAGGATTGAGAATTGAGGATTGGGGATTGAAGATTGAGTATTGAGGATTGAAGATTGAGGATTGAGTATTGAGAACTGAGGATTGAGGACTGAGGATTGAGGATTTAGGATTGAGGATTGAAGATTGAAGATTGAATATTGATGATTGAAGATTGAGGATTGAGGATTGATGGTTGTGGATAGAGGACGAGGACTGAGGGTTGAATATTGATGTTTGAGGTCTGAGGGTTGAGGATTGAGGATTGAGAATTGAGGATTGAGCATTGAGGATTGAAGATTGAGGATTGGGTATTGAGGATTGAAGAATGAGGATTGAGGATTGAGGATTGAGGATTGAGGATTGCAGATTGAGTATTGAGGATTGAGGATTGAGGATTGAGGATTGAGAATTGAGGATTGGGGATTGAAGATTGAGTATTGAGGATTGAAGATTGAGGATTGAGGATTGAGAACTGAGGATTGAGGACTGAGGATTGAGGATTTAGGATTGAGGATTGAAGATTGAATATTGATGATTGAAGATTGAGGATTGAGGATTGATGGTTGTGGATAGAGGACGAGGACTGAGGGTTGAATATTGATGTTTGAGGTCTGAGGGTTGAGGATTGAGGATTGAGAATTGAGGATTCAGGATTGAGGATTGAAGATTGAGGATTGGGTATTGAGGATTGAAGAATGAGGATTGAGGATTGAGGATTGAGGATTGAGGATTGCAGATTGAGTATTGAGGATTGAGGATTGAGGATTGAGGATTGAGGATTGATGATTGAGGATTGAGGATTGATGATTGAAGATTGAGTATTGAGGATTGAAGATTGAGGATTGAGGATTGAGGATTGAGGATTGAGGTTGAGGATTGAAGATTGAGGATTGGGGATTGAGGATTGACGATTGAGGATTGAGTATTGGGAATTGAGAATTGAGGATTGAGGATTGAAATTGAGTATTGACGATTGAATATTCAGGATTGAGACATGATTATTGAATATTGTGGATTGAGTATTGAACCATGTGTATTCAGAATATTCTATTGAGTATTGAGAATTGAGGATTGATGGTTGAGTATTGAGGATTGATGGCTGAGGGTTATGTCTTGAATATTGAGGATTGAGGATTGAGGATTGAGGATAGAGCATTGAGGATTGAAGACTGAGTATTGATGATTGAATATTGAGGATTGAGGATTGAGGTTTGAGGATTGACGACGAGGACTGACGGTTGAGGATTGAGGTTTGAGGATTGAGGATTGTGGATTGAGGATTGAGGATTGAGGATTGAGGATTGAGCATTGAGGATTGAAGATTGATGACTGGGGATTGAGGATTGAAGATTGAGTATTAAGGATTGAAGATTGGGGATTGAGGATCTAGGATTGGAGATTGATTATTGAGGATTGAAGATTGAGTATTGAGGATTCAGGATTGAGAATTGAGAATTGAGGATGAGGATTGAGGATTGCAGATTGAGAATTGAGGATTGAGGATTGAGGATTGAAGATTGAAGATTGGGTATTGAGGATTGAAGAATGAGGATTGAGGATTGAGGATTGAGGATTGACGATTGCAGATTACGTATTGAGGATTGAGGATTGATAATTGAGGATTGAGGATTGAAGATTGAGGATTGAGGATTGAAATTGAGTATTGAGGATTGAAGATTGAGGATTGAGATTTGATTATTGAATATTGTGGTTTGAGTACCGAAACATGCGGATTCAGGATATTCTATTGAGTATTGAGTATTGAGGATTGATGGTTGAGTATTGAGGAATGTTGGCTGAGGGTTGTGTGTTGAATATTGAGGATTGGGGATTGAGGATTGAGGATTGAGGATTGAGAATTGAGGATTGGGGATTGAAGATTGAGTATTGAGGATTGAAGATTGAGGATTGAGGATTGAGGATTGAGGGTTGAGGATTGAGGATTGAGGATTGAGGATTGAGTATTGAAGATTGAATATTGATGATTGAAGATTGAGGATTGAGGATTGAAGGTTGTGGATAGAGGACGAGGACTGAGGGGTGGATATTGATGTTTGAGGTCTGAGGATTGAGGATTGAGGATTGAGAATTGAGGATTGAGGATAGAGGATTGAAGATTGAGGATTGGGTATTGGGGATTGAAGAATGAGGATTGAGGGTTGAGGATTGAGGATTGAGGATTGCAGATAGAGTATTGAGGATTGAGGATTGAGGATTGAGGATTGAGGGTTGAGGGTTGAGGATTGAGGATTGAGGATTGAGGATTGAAGATTGAGTATTGAGGATTGAAGGTTGAGGATTGAGGATTGAGGATTGAGGATTGAGGATTGAGGATTGAGGATTGAGTATTGAAGATTGAATATTGATGATTGAAGATTGAGGATTGAGGATTGAAGGTTGTGGATAGAGGACGAGGACTGAGGGGTGAATATTGATGTTTGAGGTCTGAGGATTGAGGATTGAGGATTGAGAATTGAGGATTGAGGATAGAGGATTGAAGATTGAGGATTGGGTATTTCGGGTTGAACATTGAGGATTGAGGATTGAGGATTGAGGATTGAGGATTGAGGACTGAAGATTGAATATTGATGATTGATGATTGAGGATTGAGGATTGAGTGTTGTGGATTGAGGACGAGGACTGAGGGTTGAGTATTCATGTGTGAGGTCTGAGGATTGAGGTTTGAGGATTGAGAGTTGAGGATTGAGGATTGAAGATAGAGGATTGGGTATTGAGGATTGAAGAATGAGGATTGAGGATTGAGGATTGAGGATTGAGGATTGAAGATTGAGTATTGAGGATTGAACATTGAGGATTGAGGATTGAGAATTGAGGATTGGGGATTGAAGATTGAGTATTGAGGATTGAAGATTGAGGATTGAGTATTGAGAACTGAGGATTGAGGACTGAGGATTGAGGATTTAGGATTGAGGATTGAAGATTGAAGATTGAATATTGATGATTGAAGATTGAGGATTGAGGATTGATGGTTGTGGATAGAGGACGAGGACTGAGGGTTGAATATTGATGTTTGAGGTCTGAGGGTTGAGGATTGAGGATTGAGAATTGAGGATTGAGCATTGAGGATTGAAGATTGAGGATTGGGTATTGAGGATTGAAGAATGAGGATTGAGGATTGAGGATTGAGGATTGAGGATTGCAGATTGAGTATTGAGGATTGAGGATTGAGGATTGAGGATTGAGAATTGAGGATTGGGGATTGAAGATTGAGTATTGAGGATTGAAGATTGAGGATTGAGGATTGAGAACTGAGGATTGAGGACTGAGGATTGAGGATTTAGGATTGAGGATTGAAGATTGAATATTGATGATTGAAGATTGAGGATTGAGGATTGATGGTTGTGGATAGAGGACGAGGACTGAGGGTTGAATATTGATGTTTGAGGTCTGAGGGTTGAGGATTGAGGATTGAGAATTGAGGATTCAGGATTGAGGATTGAAGATTGAGGATTGGGTATTGAGGATTGAAGAATGAGGATTGAGGATTGAGGATTGAGGATTGAGGATTGCAGATTGAGTATTGAGGATTGAGGATTGAGGATTGAGGATTGAGGATTGATGATTGAGGATTGAGGATTGATGATTGAAGATTGAGTATTGAGGATTGAAGATTGAGGATTGAGGATTGAGGATTGAGGATTGAGGTTGAGGATTGAAGATTGAGGATTGGGGATTGAGGATTGACGATTGAGGATTGAGTATTGGGAATTGAGAATTGAGGATTGAGGATTGAAATTGAGTATTGACGATTGAATATTCAGGATTGAGACATGATTATTGAATATTGTGGATTGAGTATTGAACCATGTGTATTCAGAATATTCTATTGAGTATTGAGAATTGAGGATTGATGGTTGAGTATTGAGGATTGATGGCTGAGGGTTATGTCTTGAATATTGAGGATTGAGGATTGAGGTTTGAGGATTGACGACGAGGACTGACGGTTGAGGATTGAGGTTTGAGGATTGAGGATTGTGGATTGAGGATTGAGGATTGAGGATTGAGGATTGAGCATTGAGGATTGAAGATTGATGACTGGGGATTGAGGATTGAAGATTGAGTATTAAGGATTGAAGATTGGGGATTGAGGATCTAGGATTGGAGATTGATTATTGAGGATTGAAGATTGAGTATTGAGGATTCAGGATTGAGAATTGAGAATTGAGGATGAGGATTGAGGATTGCAGATTGAGTATTGAGGATTGAGGTTTGAGGATTGAGGATTGAGGATTGAGGATTGAGGATTGAGGATTGATGATTGAAGATTGAGTATTGAGGATTGAAGATTGAGGATTGAGGATTGAGGTTTGAGGATTGAGGACGAGGACTGACGGTTGAGGATTGAGGTTTGAGGATTGAGGATTGTGGATTGAGGATTGAGGATTGAGGATTGAGGATTGAGCATTGAGGATTGAAGATTGATGACTGGGGATTGAGGATTGAAGATTGATTATTAAGGATTGAAGATTGGGGATTGAGGATCTAGGATTGGAGATTGATTATTGAGGATTGAAGATTGAGGATTGAGGATTGAGGATTGAGGATTGAAAGTTGATAATTGACGATGAGGACTGAGGGTTGAGGATTGAGGTTTGAGGAATGAGGACTGAGGATTGAGGATTGAGAATTGAGGCCTGATGATTGAGGATTGAAGATTGAGGATTGGGTATTGAGGATTGAAGAATGAGGATTGAGGATTGAGGATTGAGGATTGAGGATTGCAGATTGAGTATTGAGGATTGAGGATTGAGGATTGAGGATTGAGGATTGAGGATTGAGGATTGAGGATTGAGGATTGAAGTTTGAGGATTGAGGATTGAGGATTGAGGATTGAGGTTGAGGATTGAAGATTGAGGATTGAGGATTGAGGATTGAGGATTGAAGATTGAATATTGATGATTGAAGGTTGAGGATTGAGCATTGATGGTTGTGGATAGAGGACGAGGACTGGGGGTTGAATATTGATGTTTGAGGTCTGAGGATTGAGGATTGAGGATTGAGAATTGAGGATTGAGGATTGAGGATTGAAGATTGAAGATTGGGTATTGAGGATTGAAGAATGAGGATTGAGGATTGAGGATTGAGGATTGACGATTGCAGATTACGTATTGAGGATTGAGGATTGATAATTGAGGATTGAGGATTGAAGATTGAGGATTGAGGATTGAAATTGAGTATTGAGGATTGAAGATTGAGGATTGAGATTTGATTATTGAATATTGTGGTTTGAGTACCGAAAAATGCGGATTCAGGATATTCTATTGAGTATTGAGTATTGAGGATTGATGGTTGAGTATTGAGGAATGTTGGCTGAGGGTTGTGTGTTGAATATTGAGGATTGGGGATTGAGGATTGAGGATTGAGGATTGAGAATTGAGGATTGGGGATTGAAGATTGAGTATTGAGGATTGAAGATTGAGGATTGAGGATTGAGGATTGAGGATTGAGGATTGAGGATTGAGGATTGAGGATTGAGTATTGAAGATTGAATATTGATGATTGAAGGTTGAGGATTGAGGATTGATGGTTGTGGATAGAGGTCGAGGACTGAGGGTTGAATATTGATGTTTGAGGTCTGAGGATTGAGGATTGAGGATTGAGAATTGAGGATTGAGGATTGAGGATTGAGGATTGTGGATTGAGGATTGAGGATTGAGGATTGAGGATTGAATATTGAGTATTGAGGATTGAAGGTTGAGGATTGAGGATTGCGGATTGATAATTGAGGATTGAGGATTGAAGATTGAGGATTGAGGATTGAAATTGAGTATTGAGGATTGAAGATTGAGGATTTAGATTTGATTATTGAATATTGTGGTTTGAGTACCGAACCATGCGGATTCAGGATATTCTATTGAGTATTGAGAATTGAGGATTGATGGTTGAGTATTGAGGAATGTTGGCTGAGGGTTGTGTGTTGAATATTGAGGATTGGGGCTTGAGGACTGAGGTTTGAGGAATGAGGATTGAGGTTTGAGGATTGAGGATTGAGGATTGAGGATTGAGGATTGAGTATTGAAGATTGAGTATTGATGCCTGAGGACTGAGGATCGAGGATTGAGGATTGAGGATTGGAGATTGATTATTGAGGATTGAAGATTGAGGATTGAGGATTGAGGATTGAGAATTGAGAATTGAGTATGAGGACTGAGGGTTGAGGATTGAGGTTTGAGGGATGAGGATCGAGGGTTGGGGAATGAGGATTGAGGATTGAGGATTGAGGATTGAGCATTGAAGATTGAGTATTGATGCCTGAGGATTGAGGATTGAGGATTGATGATTGAGGATCGAGGATTGAAGATTGAGAATTGAGGATTGAAGGTTGAGGATTGAGGATTGAGGATTGAGGATTGAGGATGGAGGATGAGTGCTGATGGTTGAGGATTGAGGGTTGAGAATTGAGGATTGAGGATTGAGAATTGAGGACTGAGGATTGAGGATTGAAGATTGAGGATTGAGGATTGAGGATTGAGGATTGAGGATTGAGGATTGAAGATTGAATATTGATGATTGAAGATTGAGGATTGAAGAATGAGCACTGAGGTTTGAGGATTGAGTATTGAGGATTGCAGATTGAGTATTGAGGATTGAGGATTGAGGATTGAGGATTGAGGATTGTGGATTGATGATTGAGGATTGAGGATTGAGGATTGAATATTGAGTATTGAGGATTGAAGATTGAGGATTGAGGATTGAGGATTGATAATTGAGGATTGAGGATTGAAGATTGAGGATTGAGGATTGAAATAGAGTATTGAGGATTGAAGATTGAGGATTGAGATTTGATTATTGAATATTGTGGTTTGAGTACCGAAACATGCGGATTCAGGATATTCTATTGAGTATTGAGTATTGACGATTGATGGTTGAGTATTGAGGAATGTTGGCTGAGGGTTGTGTGTTGAATATTGAGGATTGGGGATTGAGGATTGAGGATTGAGGATTGAGGATTGAAGATTGAGTATTGATGATTGAATATTGAGGATTGAGGATTGAGGTTTGAGGATTGAGGACGAGGACTGACGGTAGAGGATTGATGTTTGAGGATTGAGGATTGAGGACCGAGGATTGAGGATGAGGGCTGAGGGTCGGAGAATGAGGTTTGACGACTGAGGACTGAGGATTGAGGATTGAGAATTGAGGACTGATGATTGAGGATTGAAGATTGAGGATTGGGTATTGAGGATTGAAGGATGAGGATTGAGGATTGAGGATTGAGGGTTGCGGATTGAGGACCTAGGATTGGAGATTGATTATTGACGATTGATGATTGGGGATTGAGGATTGAGGATTGAGGATCTAGGATTGGTAATCGGTTATTGAGGATTGAGGTTTGAGGTCTGAGGACTGAGGATTGAGTATTGAGAATTGAGGATTGATGATTGAGGATTGAAGATTGAGGATGGGGGACTGAGTGTTGAGGGTTGAGTGATGAGAATTGAGGTTTGTGGATAGAGATTTTAAGATTGCAGACTGTGTATTGAGTATTGAAAGGTGTGAATTGAAGATATTCTATTGAGGATTGAGAACTGACGAATGATTGTTGAGGACTGACGACTGAAGGTTGAGGATTCAGGATTGTGGATTCAGGGTTGAGGTTTGAGGACTGAGAATTGAGGATTGAGTATTGAGGATTGAGGATTGAGGATTGAGGACCGAGGATTGAGGATGAGGGCTGAGGGTCGGAGACTGAGGTTTGACGACTGAGGACTGAGGATTGAGGATTGAGAATTGAGGACTGATGATTGAGGATTGAAGATTGAGGATTGGGTATTGTGGATTGAAGGATGAGGATTGAGGATTGAGGATTGAGGGTTGCGGATTGAGGACCTAGGATTGGAGATTGATTATTGACGATTGATGATTGGGGATTGAGGATTGAGGATTGAGGATCTAGGATTGGTAATCGATTATTGAGGATTGAGGTTTGATTGTCTGAGGACTGAGGATTGAGTATTGAGAATTGAGGATTGATGATTGAGGATTGAAGATTGAGCATGGGGGACTGAGTGTTGAGGGTTGAGTGATGAGAATTGAGGTTTGTGGATAGAGATTTTAAGATTGCAGACTGAGTATTGAGTATTGAAAGGTGTGAATTGAAGATATTCTATTGAGGATTGAGAACTGACGAATGATTGTTGAGGACTGACGACTGAAGGTTGAGGATTCAGGATTGTGGATTCAGGGTTGAGGTTTGAGGACTGAGAATTGAGGATTGAGGATTGAGGATTGAGGATTGAGGATTGAGGATTGAGGATTGAGGATTGAGGATTGAGTATTGAAGATTGAATATTGATGATTGAAGATTGAGGATTGAGGATTGAAGGTTGTGGATAGAGGACGAGGACTGAGGGGTGGATATTGATGTTTGAGGTCTGAGGATTGAGGATTGAGGATTGAGAATTGAGGATTGAGGATAGAGGATTGAAGATTGGGGATTGGGTATTGGGGATTGAAGAATGAGGATTGAGGATTGAGGATTGAGGATTGAGGATTGCAGATTGAGTATTGAGGATTGAGGATTGAGGATTGAGGATTGAGGGTTGAGGGTTGAGGATTGAGGATTGAGGATTGAGGATTGAAGATTGAGTATTGAGGATTGAAGATTGAGGATTGAGGATTGAGGATTGAGGATTGAGGATTGAGGATTGAGTATTGAAGATTGAATATTGATGATTGAAGATTGAGGATTGAGGATTGAAGGTTGTGGATAGAGGACGAGGACTGAGGGGTGAATATTGATGTTTGAGGTCTGAGGATTGAGGATTGAGGACTGAGGATTGAGGAATGCGGATTGAGGATTGCAGATTGAGTATTGAGGATTGAGGACTGAAGATTGAATATTGATGATTGATGATTGAGGATTGAGGATTGAGGGTTGTGGATTGAGGACGAGGACTGAGGGTTGAGTATTCATGTGTGAGTTCTGAGGATTGAGGTTTGAGGATTGAGAGTTGAGGATTGAGGATTGAAGATAGAGGATTGGGTATTGAGGATTGAAGAATGAGGATTGAGGATTGAGGATTGAGGATTGAGGATTGAAGATTGAGTATTGAGGATTGAACATTGAGGATTGAGGATTGAGAATTGAGGATTGGGGATTGAAGATTGAGTATTGAGGATTGAAGAATGAGGATTGAGGATTGAGAATTGAGGATTGAGGACTGAGGATTGAGGATTTAGGATTGAGGATTGAAGATTGAATATTGATGATTGAAGATTGAGGATTGAGGATTGATGGCTGTGGATAGAGGACGAGGACTGAGGGTTGAATATTGATGTTTGAGGTCTGAGGGTTGAGGATTTAGGAATGAGAATTGAGGATTGAGGATTGAGGATTGAAGATTGAGGATTGGGTATTGAGGATTGAAGAATGAGGATTGAGGATTGAGGATTGAGGATTGAGGATTGCAGATTGAAAATTGAGGATTGAGGATTGAGGATTGAGGATTGAGGATTGAGGATTGAGGATTGAGGATTGAGGATTGATGATTGAAGATTGAGTATTGAGGATTGAAGATTGAGGATTGAGGATTGAGGATTGAGGATTGAGGTTGAGGATTGAAGATTTAGGATTGGGGATTGAGGATTGACGATTGAGGATTGAGTATTGGGAATTGAGAATTGAGGATTGAGGATTGAAATTGAGTATTGACGATTGAATATTCAGGATTGAGACTTGATTATTGAATATTGTGGATTGAGTATTGAACCATGTGTATTCAGAATATTCTATTGAGTATTGAGAATTGAGGATTGATGGTTGAGTATTGAGGATTGATGGCTGAGGGTTATGTCTTGAATATTGAGGATTGAGGATTGAGGATTGAGGATAGAGCATTGAGGATTGAAGATTGAGTATTGATGATTGAATATTGAGGATTGAGGATTGAGGTTTGAGGATTGAGGACGAGGACTGACGGTTGAGGATTGAGGTTTGAGGATTGAGGATTGTGGATTGAGGATTGAGGATTGAGGATTGAGGATTGAGCATTGAGGATTGAAGATTGATGACTGGGGATTGAGGATTGAAGATTGATTATTAAGGATTGAAGATTGGGGATTGAGGATCTAGGATTGGAGATTGATTATTGAGGATTGAAGATTGAGGATTGAGGATTGAGGATTGAGGATTGAAAGTTGATAATTGAGGATGAGGACTGAGGGTTGAGGATTGAGGTTTGAGGAATGAGGACTGAGGATTGAGGATTGAGAATTGAGGCCTGATGATTGAGGATTGAAGATTGAGGATTGGGTATTGAGGATTGAAGAATGAGGATTGAGGATTGAGGATTGAGGATTGAGGATTGCAGATTGAGTATTGAGGATTGAGGATTGAGGATTGAGGATTGAGGATTGAGGATTGAGGATTGAGGATTGAGGATTGAAGTTTGAGGATTGAGGATTGAGGATTGAGGATTGAGGTTGAGGATTGAAGATTGAGGATTGAGGATTGAGGATTGAGGATTGAAGATTGAATATTGATGATTGAAGGTTGAGGATTGAGCATTGATGGTTGTGGATAGAGGACGAGGACTGAGGGTTGAATATTGATGTTTGAGGTCTGAGGATTGAGGATTGAGGATTGAGAATTGAGGATTGAGGATTGAGGATTGAAGATTGAAGATTGGGTATTGAGGATTGAAGAATGAGGATTGAGGATTGAGGATTGAGGATTGACGATTGCAGATTACGTATTGAGGATTGAGGATTGAGGATTGATGATTGAGGATTGAGGATTGAAGATTGAGGATTGAGGATTGAGGATTGAGGATTGAAGATTGAGGATTGAGTATTGGGGATTGAGAATTGAGGATTGAGAATTGAAATTGAGTATTGAGGACTGAAGATTGAGGATTGAGATTTGATTATTGAATATTGTGGATTGAGTATTGAACCATGAGTATTCAGAATATTCTATTGAGTGTTGAGAATTGAGGATTGATGGTTGAGTATTGAGGATTGATGGCTGAGGGTTGTGTCTTGAATATTGAGGATTGAGGGTTGAGGATTGAGGATAGAGCACTGAGGATTGAAGATTGAGTATTGATGATTGAATATTGACTACTGAGAATTGAGGATTGAGTATTGAGGGTTGAGGATTGAGGATTGAGGATTGAGGATTGAAGATTGAGGATTGGGTGTTTCGGATTGAACATTGAGGATTGAGGATTGAGGATTGAGGATTGAGGATTGAGGACTGAAGATTGAATATTGATGATTGATGATTGAGGATTGAGGATTGAGGGTTGTGGATTGAAGATTGAGGATTGAGGATTGAGGATTGAGGATTGAAGATTGAATATTGATGATTGAAGGTTGAGGATTGAGCATTGATTGTTGTGGATAGAGGACGAGGACTGAGGGTTGAATATTGATGTTTGAGGTCTGAGGATTGAGGATTGAGGATTGAGAATTGAGGATTGAGGATTGAGGATTGAAGATTGAAGATTGGGTATTGAGGATTGAAGAATGAGGATTGAGGATTGAGGATTGAGGATTGACGATTGCAGATTACGTATTGAGGATTGAGGATTGAGGATTGATGATTGAGGATTGAGGATTGAAGATTGAGGATTGAGGATTGAGGATTGAGGATTGAAGATTGAGGATTGAGTATTGGGGATTGAGAATTGAGGATTGAGAATTGAAATTGAGTATTGAGGACTGAAGATTGAGGATTGAGATTTGATTATTGAATATTGTGGATTGAGTATTGAACCATGAGTATTCAGAATATTCTATTGAGTGTTGAGAATTGAGGATTGATGGTTGAGCATTGAGGATTGATGGCTGAGGGTTGTGTCTTGAATATTGAGGATTGAGGGTTGAGGATTGAGGATAGAGCACTGAGGATTGAAGATTGAGTATTGATGATTGAATATTGAGGACTGAGAATTGAGGATTGAGTATTGAGGGTTGAGGATTGAGGATTGAGGATTCAGGATTGAAGATTGAGGATTGGGTGTTTCGGATTGAACATTGAGGATTGAGGATTGAGGATTGAGGATTGAGGATTGAGGACTGAAGATTGAATATTGATGATTGATGATTGAGGATTGAGGATTGAGGGTTGTGGATTGAGGACGAGGACTGAGGGTTGAGTATTGATGTGTGAGGTCTGAGGATTGAGGATTGAGGATTGAGAGTTGAGGATTGAGGATTGAAGATTGAGGATTGGGTATTGAGGATTGAAGAATGAGGATTGAGGATGGAGGTTTGAGGATTGAGGATTGAAGATTGAGTATTGAGGATTGAACATTGAGGCTTGAGGAATGAGAATTGAGGATTGGGGATAGAATATTGAGTATTGAGTATTGAAGATTGAGGATTGAGTATTGAGGATTGAGAATTGAGGATTGGGGATTGAAGATTGAGTATTGAGGATTGAAGATTGAGGATTGAGGATTGAGGATTGAGGATTGAGGGTTGAAGATTGAGGATTGTGGATTGAGGATTGAGGATTGAGGATTGAGGATTGAAGTTTGAATATTGATGATTGAAGGTTGAGGATTGAGGATTGATGGTTGTGGATAGAGGTCGAGGACTGAGGGTTGAATATTGATGTTTGAGGTCTGAGGATTGAGGATTGAGGATTGAGAATTGAGGATTGAGGATTGAGGATTGAAGATTGAAGATTGGGTATTGAGGATTGAAGAATGAGGATTGAGGATTGAGGATTGAGGATTGACGATTGCAGATTGAGTATTGAGGATTGAGGATTGAGGATTGAGGATTGAGGATTGAGGATTGAGGATTGAGGATTGAGGACTGAGGATTGAGGATTGAGGATTGAGGATAGAAGATTGAGTATTGAGGATTGAATGTTGAGGATTGAGGATTGAGGATTGAGGATTGAGGTTGAGGATTGAAGATTGAGGATTGGGGATTGAGGATTGACGATTGAGGATTGAGTATTGGGGATTGAGAATTGAGGATTGAGGATTGAAGTTGAGTATTGAGGACTGAAGATTGAGGATTGAGGTTTGATTATTGAATATTGTGAATTGAGTATTGAAACATGAGTATTCAGAATATTCTATTGAGTATTGGGAATTGAGGATTGATGGTTGAGTCTTGAGGATTGGTGGCTGAGGGTTGTGTCTTGAATATTGAGGGTTGAGGATTGAGGATTGAGGATAGAGCACTGAGGATTGAAGATTGAGTATTGATGATTGAATATTGAGGATTGAGGATTGAGGTTTGAGGATTGAGGACGAGGACTGGCGGTTGAGGATTGAGCTTTGAGGATTGAGGATTGTGGATTGAGGACTGAGGATTGAGGATTGAGGATTGAGCATTGAGGATTGAAGATTGATGACTGGGGATTGAGGATTGAAGATTGAGTATTAAGGATTGAAGATTGGGGATTGAGGATCTAGGATTGGAGATTGATTATTGAGGATTGAAGATTGAGTATTGAGGATTGAGGATTGAGAATTGAGAATTGAGGATGAGGACTGAGGGTTGTGGATTGAGGTTTGAGGAATGAGGACTGAGGATTGAGGATTGAGAATTGAGGACTGATGATTGAGGATTGAAGATTGAGGATTGTGGATTCAGGATTGAGGTTTGAGGACTGAGAATTGAGGATTGAGTATTGAGGGTTGAGGATTGAGGATTGAGGATTGAGGATTGAAGATTGAGAATTGGATATTTCGGATTGAACATTGAGGATTGAGGATTGAGGATTGAGGATTGAGGATTGAGGACTGAAGATTGAATATTGATGATTGATGATTGAGGATTGAGGATTGAGGGTTGTGGATTGAGGACGAGGACTGAGGGTTGAGTATTGATGTGTGAGGTCTGAGGATTGAGGATTGAGGATTGAGAGTTGAGGATTGAGGATTGAGGATTGAAGATTGAGTATTGAGGATTGAACATTGAGGCTTGAGGATTGAGAATTGAGGATTGGGGATTGAAGTTTGAGTATTGAGGATTGAAGATTGAGGATTGAGGAATGAGGATTGAGGATTGAGGATTGAGGATTGAGGATTGAGGATTGAGGATTGAGGGTTGAGGATTGAGGATTGAGGATTGAGGTTGAGGATTGAAGATTGAGGATTGGTGATTGAGGATTGACGATTGATGGTTGAGTATTGAGGATTGATGGCTGAGTGTTGTGTCTTGAATATTGAGGATTGAGGATTGAGGATTGAGGATAGAGCATTGATTATTGAAGATTGAGTATTGATGACTGAATATTGAGGATTGAGGATTGAGGTTTGAGGATTGAGGACGAGGACTGACGGTTGAGGATTGAGGTTTGAGGATTGAGGATTGTGGATTGAGGATTGAGGATTGAGGATTGAGGATTGAAGATTGAGGATTGGGTATTGAGGATTGAAGAATGAGGATTGTGGATTCAGGATTGAGGTTTGAGGACTGAGAATTGAGGATTGAGTATTGAGGATTGAGGATTGAGGACTGAAGATTGAATATTGATGATTGATGATTGAGGATTGAGGATTGAGGGTTGTGGATTGAGGACGAGGACTGAGGGTTGAGTATTGATGTGTGAGGTCTGAGGATTGAGGATTGAGGATTGAGGGTTGTGGATTGAAGATTGAGGATTGAGGATTGAGGATTGAGGATTGAAGATTGAATATTGATGATTGAAGGTTGAGGATTGAGCATTGATGGTTGTGGATAGAGGACGAGGACTGAGGGTTGAATATTGATGTTTGAGGTCTGAGGATTGAGGATTGAGGATTGAGAATTGAGGATTGAGGATTGAGGATTGAAGATTGAAGATTGGGTATTGAGGATTGAAGAATGAGGATTGAGGATTTAGGATTGAGGATTGACGATTGCAGATTACGTATTGAGGATTGAGGATTGAGGATTGATGATTGAGGATTGAGGATTGAAGATTGAGGATTGAGGATTGAGGATTGAGGATTGAAGATTGAGGATTGAGTATTGGGGATTGAGAATTGAGGATTGAGAATTGAAATTGAGTATTGAGGACTGAAGATTGAGGATTGAGATTTGATTATTGAATATTGTGGATTGAGTATTGAACCATGAGTATTCAGAATATTCTATTGAGTGTTGAGAATTGAGGATTGATGGTTGAGTATTGAGGATTGATGGCTGAGGGTTGTGTCTTGAATATTGAGGATTGAGGGTTGAGGATTGAGGATAGAGCACTGAGGATTGAAGATTGAGTATTGATGATTGAATATTTAGGACTGAGAATTGAGGATTGAGTATTGAGGGTTGAGGATTGAGGATTGAGGATTGAGGATTGAAGATTGAGGATTGGGTGTTTCGGATTGAACATTGAGGATTGAGGATTGAGGATTGAGGATTGAGGATTGAGGACTGAAGATTGAATATTGATGATTGATGATTGAGGATTGAGGATTGAGGGTTGTGGATTGAGGACGAGGACTGAGGGTTGAGTATTGATGTGTGAGGTCTGAGGATTGAGGATTGAGGATTGAGAGTTGAGGATTGAGGATTGAAGATTGAGGATTGGGTATTGAGGATTGAAGAATGAGGATTGAGGATTGAGGTTTGAGGATTGAGGATTGAAGATTGAGTATTGAGGATTGAACATTGAGGCTTGAGGAATGAGAATTGAGGATTGGGGATAGAATATTGAGTATTGAGTATTGAAGATTGAGGATTGAGTATTGAGGATTGAGAATTGAGGATTGGGGATTGAAGATTGAGTATTGAGGATTGAAGATTGAGGATTGAGGATTGAGGATTGAGGATTGAGGGTTGAAGATTGAGGATTGTGGATTGAGGATTGAGGATTGAGGATTGAGGATTGAAGTTTGAATATTGATGATTGAAGGTTGAGGATTGAGGATTGATGGTTGTGGATAGAGGTCGAGGACTGAGGGTTGAATATTGATGTTTGAGGTCTGAGGATTGAGGATTGAGAATTGAGAATTGAGGATTGTGGATTGAGGATTGAAGATTGAAGATTGGGTATTGAGGATTGAAGAATGAGGATTGAGGATTGAGGATTGAGGATTGACGATTGCAGATTGAGTATTGAGGATTGAGGATTGAGGATTGAGGATTGAGGATTGAGGATTGAGGATTGAGGATTGAGGACTGAGGATTGAGGATTGAGGATTGAGGATAGAAGATTGAGTATTGAGGATTGAATGTTGAGGATTGACGATTGTGGATTGAGGATTGAGGTTGAGGATTGAAGATTGAGGATTGGGGATTGAGGATTGACGATTGAGGATTGAGTATTGGGGATTGAGAATTGAGGATTGAGGATTGAAGTTGAGTATTGAGGACTGAAGATTGAGGATTGAGGTTTGATTATTGAATATTGTGAATTGAGTATTGAAACATGAGTATTCAGAATATTCTATTGAGTATTGGGAATTGAGGATTGATGGTTGAGTCTTGAGGATTGGTGGCTGAGGGTTGTGTCTTGAATATTGAGGGTTGAGGATTGAGGATTGAGGATAGAGCACTGAGGATTGAAGATTGAGTATTGATGATTGAATATTGAGGATTGAGGATTGAGGTTTGAGGATTGAGGACGAGGACTGGCGGTTGAGGATTGAGCTTTGAGGATTGAGGATTGTGGATTGAGGACTGAGGATTGAGGATTGAGGATTGAGCGTTGAGGATTGAAGATTGATGACTGGGGATTGAGGATTGAAGATTGAGTTTAAGGATTGAAGATTGGGGATTGAGGATCTAGGATTGGAGATTGATTATTGAGGATTGAAGATTGAGTATTGAGGATTGAGGATTGAGAATTGAGAATTGAGGATGAGGACTGAGGGTTGTGGATTGAGGTTTGAGGAATGAGGACTGAGGATTGAGGATTGAGAATTGAGGACTGATGATTGAGGATTGAAGATTGAGGATTGTGGATTCAGGATTGAGGTTTGAGGACTGAGAATTGAGGATTGAGTATTGAGGGTTGAGGATTGAGGATTGAGGATTGAGGATTGAAGATTGAGAATTGGATATTTCGGATTGAACATTGAGGATTGAGGATTGAGGATTGAGGATTGAGGATTGAGGACTGAAGATTGAATATTGATGATTGACGATTGAGGATTGAGGATTGAGGGTTGTGGATTGAGGACGAGGACTGAGGGTTGAGTATTGATGTGTGAGGTCTGAGGATTGAGGATTGAGGATTGAGAGTTGAGGATTGAGGATTGAGGATTGAAGATTGAGTATTGAGGATTGAACATTGAGGCTTGAGGATTGAGAATTGAGGATTGGGGATTGAAGTTTGAGTATTGAGGATTGAAGATTGAGGATTGAGGAATGAGGATTGAGGATTGAGGATTGAGGATTGAGGATTGAGGATTGAGGATTGAGGGTTGAGGATTGAGGATTGAGGATTGAGGTTGAGGATTGAAGATTGAGGATTGGTGATTGAGGATTGACGATTGATGGTTGAGTATTGAGGATTGATGGCTGAGTGTTGTGTCTTGAATATTGAGGATTGAGGATTGAGGATTGAGGATAGAGCATTGATTATTGAAGATTGAGTATTGATGACTGAATATTGAGGATTGAGGATTGAGGTTTGAGGATTGAGGACGAGGACTGACGGTTGAGGATTGAGGTTTGAGGATTGAGGATTGTGGATTGAGGATTGAGGATTGAGGATTGAGGATTGAAGATTGAGGATTGGGTATTGAGGATTGAAGAATGAGGATTGGGGATTGAGGTTTGAGGATTGAGGATTGCAGATTGAGTATTGAGGATTGAAGATTGATGATTGAGGATTGAGGATTGAAGATTGAGGATTGAGGATTGAGGATTGAGTATTGAGGATTGAAGATTGAGTATTGAGGATTGAGGATTGAAGATTGAGTATTGAGGATTGAAAGTTGTGGATTGAGGATTGAGTACTGAGTATTGAGGATTGAGGATTGAGGATTGAGGATTGAAGATTGAGGATTGATGATTGAGGATTGAGAATTGAGAATTGAGGATGAGATCTGAGGGTTGAGGATTGAGGTTTGGGAAATGGGGATTGAGGATTGAGGATTGAGGATTGAGGATTGAGGATTGAGGATTGAGGATTGAGGATTGAGGATTGAGGATTGAGGATTGAGTATTGAAGATTGAGTATTGATCACTGAGAATTGAGGATTGAGGATTGAGGATTGAGGATTGAGGATTGAGGATTGAAGATTGAGGATTGATGATTGAGGATTGAGAATTTAGAATTGAGGATGAGATCTGAGGGTTGAGGATTGAGGTTTGGGAAATGGGGATTGAGGATTGAGGATTGAGGATTGAGGATTGAGGATTGAGGATTGAGGATTGAGGATTGAGTATTGAAGATTGAGTATTGATCACTGAGGATTGAGGATTGAGGATTGAGGATTGAGGATTGAGGATTGAAGATTGAATATTGAGGATATAAGATAGAGGATTGATGATTGAGGATTGACGATGGAGGATGAGGGCTGAGGGTCGAGGATTGAGGTTTGAGGACAGAGGATTGAGGATTGAGGATTGAGAATTGAGGATTGAGGATTGAAGACTGAGGATTGAGGATTGAGGATTGAGGATTGAGGATTGAAGATTGAGGATTGTGGATTGAGGATTGAGGATTGAGGATTGAGGATTGAAGATTGAGTATTGAGGATTGAACATTGAGGCTTGAGGATTGAGAATTGAGGATTGGGGATTGAAGATTGAGTATTGAGGATTGAAGATTGAGGATTGAGGAATGAGGATTGAGGATTGAGGATTGAGGATTGAGGATTGAGGATTGAGGATTGAGGATTGAGGATTGAGTGTTGAAGATTGAATATTGATGATTCAAGATTGAGGATTGAGGATTGAAGGTTGTGGATAGAGGACGAGGACTGAGGGCTGAATATTGATGTTTGAGGTCTGAGGATTGAGGATTGAGGATTGAGAATTGAGGATTGAGGATAGAGGATTCAAGATTGAGGATTGGGTATTGAGGATTGAAGAATGAGGATTGAGGATTGAGGATTGAGGATTGAGGATTGCAGATTGAGTATTGAGGTTTGAGGATTGAGGATTGAGGATTGAGGATTGAAGATTGAGGATTGGGTATTGAGGATTGAAGAATGAGGATTGAGGATTGAGGATTGAGGATTGCAGATTGAGTAATGAGGATTGAGGATTGAGGATTGAGGATTGAGGGTTGAGGATTGAGGATTGAGGATTGAGGATTGAGGATTGAAGATTGAGTATTGAGGTTGAGGATTGAAGATTGAGGATTGGTGATTGAGGATTGACGATTGAGGATTGAGTATTGGGGATTGAGAATTGAGGATTGAGGACTGAAATTGAGTATTGACGATTGAATATTCAGGATTGAGACTTGATTATCGAATATTGTGGATTGAGTATTGAACCATGTGTATTCAGAATATTCTATTGAGTATTCAGATTTGAGGATTGATGGTTGAGTATTGAGGATTGATGGCTGAGGGTTGTGTCTTGAATATTGAGGATTGAGGATTGAGGATTGAGGATAGAGCATTGAGGATTGAAGATTGAGTATTGATGACTGAATATTGAGGATTGAGGATTGAGGTTTGAGGATTGAGGACGAGGACTGACGGTTGAGGATTGAGGTTTGAGGATTGAGGATTGTGGATTGAGGATTGAGGATTGAAGATTGAGGATTGAGGATTGAGGATTGAGGATTGAAGATTGAGGATTGAGGATTGAGGATTGAAGATTGAGGATTGGGTATTGAGGATTGAAGAATGAGGATTGGGGATTGAGGTTTGAGGATTGAGGATTGCAGATTGAGTATTGAGGATTGAAGATTGATGATTGAGGATTGAGGATTGAAGAATGAGGATTGAGGATTGAGGATTGAGGATTGAGGATTGAAGATTGAGTATTGAGGATTGAAGGTTGTGGATTGAGGATTGAGTACTGAGGATTGAGGATTGAGGATTGAGGATTGAGGATTGAAGATTGAGGATTGATGAATGAGGATTGAGAATTGAGAATTGAGGATGAGATCTGAGGGTTGAGGATTGAGGTTTGGGAAATGGGGATTGAGGATTGAGGATTGAGGATTGAGGATTGAGGATTGAGGATTGAGGATTGAGGATTGAGGATTGAGGATTGATGGTTGAGTATTGAGGATTGATGGCTGAGTGTTGTGTCTTGAATATTGAGGATTGAGGATTGAGGATTGAGGATAGAGCATTGATTATTGAAGATTGAGTATTGATGACTGAATATTGAGGATTGAGGATTGAGGTTTGAGGATTGAGGACGAGGACTGACGGTTGAGGATTGAGGTTTGAGGATTGAGGATTGTGGATTGAGGATTGAGGATTGAGGATTGAGGATTGAAGATTGAGGATTGGGTATTGAGGATTGAAGAATGAGGATTGTGGATTCAGGATTGAGGTTTGAGGACTGAGAATTGAGGATTGAGTATTGAGGATTGAGGATTGAGGACTGAAGATTGAATATTGATGATTGATGATTGAGGATTGAGGATTGAGGGTTGTGGATTGAGGACGAGGACTGAGGGTTGAGTATTGGTGTGTGAGGTCTGAGGATTGAGGATTGAGGATTGAGGGTTGTGGATTGAAGATTGAGGATTGAGGATTGAGGATTGAAGATTGAAGATTGAATATTGATGATTGAAGGTTGAGGATTGAGCATTGATGGTTGTGGATAGAGGACGAGGACTGAGGGTTGAATATTGATGTTTGAGGTCTGAGGATTGAGGATTGAGGATTGAGAATTGAGGATTGAGGATTGAGGATTGAAGATTGAAGATTGGGTATTGAGGATTGAAGAATGAGGATTGAGGATTGAGGATTGAGGATTGACGATTGCAGATTACGTATTGAGGATTGAGGATTGAGGATTGATGATTGAGGATTGAGGATTGAAGATTGAGGATTGAGGATTGAGGATTGAGGATTGAAGATTGAGGATTGAGTATTGGGGATTGAGAATTGAGGATTGAGAATTGAAATTGAGTATTGAGGACTGAAGATTGAGGATTGAGATTTGATTATTGAATATTGTGGATTGAGTATTGAACCATGAGTATTCAGAATATTCTATTGAGTGTTGAGAATTGAGGATTGATGGTTGAGTATTGAGGATTGATGGCTGAGGGTTGTGTCTTGAATATTGAGGATTGAGGGTTGAGGATTGAGGATAGAGCACTGAGGATTGAAGATTGAGTATTGATGATTGAATATTGAGGACTGAGAATTGAGGATTGAGTATTGAGGGTTGAGGATTGAGGATTGAGGATTGAGGATTGAAGATTGAGGATTGGGTGTTTCGGTTTGAACATTGAGGATTGAGGATTGAGGATTGAGGATTGAGGATTGAGGACTGAAGATTGAATATTGATGATTGATGATTGAGGATTGAGGATTGAGGGTTGTGGATTGAGGACGAGGACTGAGGGTTGAGTATTGATGTGTGAGGTCTGAGGATTGAGGATTGAGGATTGAGAGTTGAGGATTGAGGATTGAAGATTGAGGATTGGGTATTGAGGATTGAAGAATGAGGATTGAGGATTGAGGTTTGAGGATTGAGGATTGAAGATTGAGTATTGAGGATTGAACATTGAGGCTTGAGGAATGAGAATTGAGGATTGGGGATAGAATATTGAGTATTGAGTATTGAAGATTGAGGATTGAGTATTGAGGATTGAGAATTGAGGATTGGGGATTGAAGATTGAGTATTGAGGATTGAAGATTGAGGATTGAGGATTGAGGATTGAGGATTGAGGGTTGAAGATTGAGGATTGTGGATTGAGGATTGAGGATTGAGGATTGAGGATTGAAGTTTGAATATTGATGATTGAAGGTTGAGGATTGAGGATTGATGGTTGTGGATAGAGGTCGAGGACTGAGGGTTGAATATTGATGTTTGAGGTCTGAGGATTGAGGATTGAGGATTGAGAATTGAGGATTGAGGATTGAGGATTGAAGATTGAAGATTGGGTATTGAGGATTGAAGAATGAGGATTGAGGATTGAGGATTGAGGATTGACGATTGCAGATTGAGTATTGAGGATTGAGGATTGAGGATTGAGGATTGAGGATTGAGGATTGAGGATTGAGGAATGAGGACTGAGGATTGAGGATTGAGGATTGAGGATAGAAGATTGAGTATTGAGGATTGAATGTTGAGGATTGAGGATTGAGGATTGAGGATTGAGGTTGAGGATTGAAGATTGAGGATTGGGGATTGAGGATTGACGATTGAGGATTGAGTATTGGGGATTGAGAATTGAGGATTGAGGATTGAGGATTGAGGATTGAGGATTGAGGATTGAAGATTGAGTATTGAGGATTGAACATTGAGGCTTGAGGATTGAGAATTGAGGATTGGGGATTGAAGATTGAGTATTGAGGATTGAAGATTGAGGATTGAGGAATGAGGATTGAGGATTGAGGAGTGAGGATTGAGGATTGAGGATTGAGGTTTGAGGATTGAGGATTGAGTGTTGAAGATTGAATATTGATGATTCAAGATTGAGGATTGAGGATTGAAGGTTGTGGATAGAGGACGAGGACTGAGGGCTGAATATTGATGTTTGAGGTCTGAGGATTGAGGATTGAGGATTGAGAATTGAGGATTGAGGATAGAGGATTCAAGATTGAGGATTGGGTATTGAGGATTGAAGAATGAGGATTGAGGATTGAGGATTGAGGATTGAGGATTGCAGATTGAGTATTGAGGTTTGAGGATTGAGGATTGAGGATTGAGGATTGAAGATTGAGGATTGGGTATTGAGGATTGAAGAATGAGGATTGAGGATTGAGGATTGAGGATTGCAGATTGAGTAATGAGGATTGAGGATTGAGGATTGAGGATTGAGGGTTGAGGATTGAGGATTGAGGATTGAGGATTGAGGATTGAAGATTGAGTATTGAGGTTGAGGATTGAAGATTGAGGATTGGTGATTGAGGATTGACGATTGAGGATTGAGTATTGGGGATTGAGAATTGAGGATTGAGGACTGAAATTGAGTATTGACGATTGAATATTCAGGATTGAGACTTGATTATCGAATATTGTGGATTGAGTATTGAACCATGTGTATTCAGAATATTCTATTGAGTATTCAGATTTGAGGATTGATGGTTGAGTATTGAGGATTGATGGCTGAGGGTTGTGTCTTGAATATTGAGGATTGAGGATTGAGGATTGAGGATAGAGCATTGAGGATTGAAGATTGAGTATTGATGACTGAATATTGAGGATTGAGGATTGAGGTTTGAGGACTGAGGACGAGGACTGACGGTTGAGGATTGAGGTTTGAGGATTGAGGATTGTGGATTGAGGATTGAGGATTGAAGATTGAGGATTGAGGATTGAGGATTGAGGATTGAAGATTGAGGATTGAGGATTGAGGATTGAAGATTGAGGATTGGGTATTGAGGATTGAAGAATGAGGATTGGGGATTGAGGTTTGAGGATTGAGGATTGCAGATTGAGTATTGAGGATTGAAGATTGATGATTGAGGATTGAGGATTGAAGATTGAGGATTGAGGATTGAGGATTGAGGATTGAGGATTGAAGATTGAGTATTGAGGATTGAAGGTTGTGGATTGAGGATTGAGTACTGAGGATTGAGGATTGAGGATTGAGGATTGAGGATTGAAGATTGAGGATTGATGAATGAGGATTGAGAATTGAGAATTGAGGATGAGATCTGAGGGTTGAGGATTGAGGTTTGGGAAATGGGGATTGAGGATTGAGGATTGTGGATTGAGGATTGAGGATTGAGGATTGAGGATTGAGGATTGAGGATTGAGGATTGAGTATTGAAGATTGAGTATTGATCACTGAGGATTGAGGAATGAGGATTGAGGATTGAGGATTGAGGATTGAAGATTGAATATTGAGGATATAAGATTGAGGATTGATGATTGAGGATTGACGATGGAGGATGAGGGCTGAGGGTCGAGGATTGAGGTTTGAGGACAGAGGACTGAGGATTGAGGATTGAGAATTGAGGATTGAGGATTGAAGATTGAGGATTGAGGATTGAGGATTGAGGATTGAGGATTGAAGATTGAGGATTGTGGATTGAGGATTGAGGATTGAGGATTGAGGATTGAAGTTTGAATATTGATGATTGAAGGTTGAGGATTGAGGATTGATGGTTGTGGATAGAGGTCGAGGACTGAGGGTTGAATATTGATGTTTGAGGTCTGAGGATTGAGGATTGAGGATTGAGAATTGAGGATTGAGGATTGAGGATTGAGGATTGAAGATTGAAGATTGGGTATTGAGGATTGAAGAATGAGGATTGAGGATTGAGGATTGAGGATTGACGATTGCAGATTGAGTATTGAGGATTGAGGATTGAGGATTGAGGATTGAGGATTGAGGATTGAGGATTGAGGATTGAGGACTGAGGATTGAGGATTGAGGATTGAGGATAGAAGATTGAGTATTGAGGATTGAATGTTGAGGATTGAGGATTGAGGATTGAGGATTGAGGTTGAGGATTGAAGATTGAGGATTGGGGATTGAGGATTGACGATTGAGGATTGAGTATTGGGGATTGAGAATTGAGGATTGAGGATTGAAGTTGAGTATTGAGGACTGAAGGTTGAGGATTGAGGTTTGATTATTGAATATTGTGGATTGAGTATTGAAACATGAGTATTCAGAATATTCTATTGAGTATTGGGAATTGAGGCTTGATGGTTGAGTCTTGAGGATTGGTGGCTGAGGGTTGTGTCTTGAATATTGAGGATTGAGGATTGAGGATTGAGGATAGAGCACTGAGGATTGAAGATTGAGTATTGATGATTGAATATTGAGGATTGAGGATTGAGGTTTGAGGATTGAGGACGAGGACTGGCGGTTGAGGATTGAGCTTTGAGGATTGAGGATTGTGGATTGAGGATTGAGGATTGAGTATTGGGGATTGAGAATTGAGGATTGAGGATTGAAGTTGAGTATTGAGGACTGAAGATTGAGGATTGAGGATTGAACATTGAGGATTGAAGATTGATGACTGGGGATTGAGGATTGAAGATTGAGTATTAAGGATTGAACATTGGGGATTGAGGATCTAGGATTGGAGATTGATTATTGAGGATTGAAGATTGAGTATTGAGGATTGAGGATTGAGAATTGAGAATTGAGGATGAGGACTGAGGGTTGTGGATTGAGGTTTGAGGACTGAGGATTGAGGATTGAACAATGAGGATTGAGGATTGAGGATTGAGGATTGAGGATTGAGGACTGAAGATTGAGTATTGATGATTGTAGATTGAGGATTGAGGTTTGAGGGTTGAGCATTGAAGGTTGTGGATAGAGGACGAGGACTGAGGGGTGGATATTGATGTTTGAGGTCTGAGGATTGAGGATTGAGGATTGAGGATTGAGGATTGAGGACTGAGGATTGCAGATTGAGTATTGAAGATTGAGTATTGAGGATTGAAGATTGAGGATTGAGGATTGAGGATTGAGTATTGAAGATTGAATATTGATGATTGAAGATTGAGGATTGAGGATTGAAGGTTGTGGATAGAGGACGAGGACTGAGGGGTGGATATTGATGTTTGAGGTCTGAGGATTGAGTATTGGGGATTGAGAATTGAGGATTGAGGATTGAAATTGAGTATTGAGGACTGAAGATTGAGGATTGAGATTTGATTATTGAATATTGTGGATTGAGTATTGAACCATGAGTATTCAGAATATTCTATTGAGTGTTGAGAATTGAAGATTGATGGTTGAGTATTGAGGATTGATGGCTGAGGGTTGTGTCTTGAATATTGAGGATTGAGGATTGAGGATTGAGGATAGAGCACTGAGGATTGAAGATTGAGAATTGATGATTGAATATTGAGGAATGAGAATTGAGGATTGAGTATTGAGGGTTGAGGATTGAGGATTGAGGATTGAGGATTGAAGATTGAGGATTGGATATTTCGGATTGAACATTGAGGATTGAGGATTGAGGATTGAGGATTGAGGATTGAGGACTGAAGATTGAATATTGATGATTGATGATTGAGGATTGAGGATTGAGGGTTGTGGATTGAGGACGAGGACTGAGGGTTGAGTATTGATGTGTGAGGTCTGAGGATTGAGGATTGAGGATTGAGAGTTGAGGATTGAGGATTGAAGATTGAGGATTGGGTATTGAGGATTGAAGAATGAGTATTGAGGATTGAGGATTGAGTATTGAGGATTGAAGATTGAGTATTGAGGATTGAACATTGAGGCTTGAGGATTGAGAATTGAGGATTGGGGATTGAAGATTGAGTATTGAGGATTGAAGATTGAGGATTGAGGAATGAGGATTGAGGATTGAGGACTGAGGATTGAGGATTGAGGATTGAGTGTTGAAGATTGAATATTGATGAATCAAAATTGAGGATTGAGGATTGAAAGTTGTGGATAGAGGACGAGGACTGAGGGCTGAATATTGATGTTTGAGGTCTGAGGATTGAGGATTGAGGATTGAGAATTGAGGATTGAGGATAGAGGATTCAAGATTGAGGATTGGGTATTGAGGATTGATGAATGAGGATTGAGGATTGAGGATTGAGGATTGAGGATTGAGGATTGCAGATTGAGTATTGAGGTTTGAGGATTGAGGATTGAGGATTGAGGATTGAAGATTGAGGATTGGGTATTGAGGATTGAAGAATGAGGATTGAGGATTGAGGATTGAGGATTGCAGATTGAGTAATGAGGATTGAGGATTGAGGATTGAGGATTGAGGGTTGAGGATTGATGATTGAGGATTGAGGATTGAGGATTGAAGATTGAGTATTGAGGATTGAAGATTGAGGATTGAGGATTGAGGATTGAGGATTGAGGATTGAGGTTGAGGATTGAAGATCGAAATTGAGTATCGACGATTGAATATTCAGGATTGAGACTTGATTATTGAGTATTGTGGATTGAGTATTGAACCATGTGTATTCAGAACATTCTATTGATTATTGAGAATTGAGGATTGATGGTTGAGTATTGAGGATTGATGGCTGAGGGTTGTGTCTTGAATATTGAGGATTGAGGATTGAGGATTGAGGATAGAGCATTGAGGATTGAAGATTGAGTATTGATGACTGAATATTGAGGATTGAGGATTGAGGTTTGAGGATTGAGGACGAGGACTGACGGTTGAGGATTGAGGTTTGAGGATTGAGGATTGATGGTTGAGTATTGAGGATTGATGGCTGAGGGTTGTGTCTTGAATATTGAGGATTCAGGATTGAGGATTGAGGATAGAGCATTGAGGATTGAAGATTGAGTATTGATGACTGAATATTGAGGATTGAGGATTGAGGTTTGAGGATTGAGGACGAGGACTGACGGTTGAGGATTGAGGTTTGAGGATTGAGGATTGTGGATTGAGGATTGAGGATTGAGGATAGACGATTGAGGATTGAGGATTGAAGATTGAGGATTGAGGATTCAGGATTGAGGATTAAGGTTGAGGAATGAAGATTGAGGATTGGGGATTGAGGACTGGCGATTGAGGATTGAGTATTGGGGATTGAGGATTGAGGATTGAGGGTTGAAATTGAGTATTGAGGATTGAAGATTGAGGATTGGGATTTGATTATTGAATATTGTGGTCTGAGCATTGAAACGGGAGTATTCAGAATATTCTATTGAGTGTTGAGAATTGAGGATTGAAGATTGAGGATTGAGTATTGAGGATTGAGGATTGAGGATTGAAGATTGAGGATTGAGAATTGAGGATTGAGGATTGAGGATTGAGGATTCAAGATTGAGGATTGGGTATTGAGGATTGAAGATTGAGGATTGAGGATTGAGGATTGAGGATTGAGGATTGAGGATTGAGGATTGAGGATTGAGGATTGAGGATTGAGGATTGAGGATTGAGTATTGAAGATTGAGTATTGATCACTGAGGATTGAGGATTGAGGATTGAGGATTGAGGATTGAGGATTGAAGATTGAATATTGAGGATATAAGATTGAGGATTGATGATTGAGGATTGAGGATGGAGGATGAGGGCTGAGGGTTGAGGATTGAGGTTTGAGGACAGAGGACTGAGGATTGAGGATTGAGAATTGAGGATTGAGGATTGAGGATTGAAGATTGAGTGTTGGGTATTGAGTATTGAAGAATGAGCATTGAGGATTGAGGATTGAGGATTGAGGATTGAAGATTGAGTATTGAGGATTGAAGATTGACGATTGAGGATTGAGGATTGAGGATTGAGGACTGAGGATTGAGGATTGAAGATTGAGTATTGAGGATTGAAGATTGACGATTGAGAATTAAGGATTGAAGATTGAGGATTAAGGATTGAAGATTGGGGATTGAGGATCTAGGATTGGAGGTTGATTATTGAGGATTGAATATTGAGTATTGAGAATTGAGGATTGAGAATTGAGAATTGAGGATGAGGACTGAGGGTTGAGGATTGAGGTTTGAGGAATGAGGATTGAGGGTTGAGGATTGAGGATTGAGGATTGAGGATTGAGGATTGAGTATTGAAGATTGAGTATTGCTGCCTGAGGATAGAGGATTGGGGATTGAGGATTGAGGATTGAGGATTGAGGATTGAAGATTGAGGATTGAGAATTGAGGGTTGAGGATTGAGGTTTGAGGACTGAGGATTGAGGATTGAGGATTGAGGCTTGAGGATTGAGGATTGAGGAATGAAGATTGAGGATTGAGGATAGAGGATGAGGGCTGAGAGTTGACGAATTGAGGTTTGAGGTCTGAGGACTGAGGATTGAGGATTGAGAATTGAGGATTGAGGAATGAGGATTGAAGATTGAGGATTGGGGACTGAGTGTTGAGGGTTGAGTGATGAGAATTGATGTTTGTGGATGGAGATTTGAAGATTGCAGATTGATTATTGAGTATTGAAATGTGTGAATTGATGATATTCTATTGAGGACTGAGAATTGACGACTGATTGTTGAGGACTGAGGTCTGAAGATAGAGGATTCAGGATTGTGGATTCAGGATTGAGGTTTGAGGACGGAGAATTGAGGACTGAGTATTGAGAATTGAGGATTGAGGATTGAGGATTGAGGATTGAAGATTGAGGATTGGGTATTGCGGATTGAACAATGAGGATTGAGGATTGAGGATTGAGGATTGAGGATTGAGGACTGAAGATTGAGTATTGATGATTGAAGATTGAGGATTGAGGTTTGAGGGTTGAGGATTGAAGGTTGTGGATAGAGGACGAGGACTGAGGGGTGGATATTGATGTTTGAGGTCTGAGGATTGAGGATTGAGGATTGAGGATTGAGGATTGAGGATTGAGGATTGCAGATTGAGTATTGAAGATTGAGTATTGAGGATTGAAGATTGAGGATTGAGGATTGAGGATTGAGGATTGAGGATTGAGGATTGAGTATTGAAGATTGAATATTGATGATTGAAGATTGAGGATTGAGGATTGAAGGTTGTGGATAGAGGACGAGGACTGAGGGGTGGATATTGATGTTTGAGGTCTGAGGATTGAGTATTGGGGATTGAGAATTGAGGATTGAGGATTGAAATTGAGTATTGAGGACTGAAGATTGAGGACTGAGATTTGATTATTGAATATTGTGGATTGAGTATTGAACCATGAGTATTCAGAATATTCTATTGAGTGTTGAGAATTGAAGATTGATGGTTGAGTATTGAGGATTGATGGCTGAGGGTTGTGTCTTGAATATTGAGGATTGAGGATTGAGGATTCAGGATTGAGGATTGAGGAATGAAGATTGAATATTGATGATTGATGATTGAGGATTGAGGATTGAGGGTTGTGGATTGAGGACGAGGACTGAGGGTTGAGTATTGATGTGTGAGGTCTGAGGATTGAGGATTGAGGATTGAGAGTTGAGGATTGAGGATTGAAGATTGAGGATTGGGTATTGAGGATTGAAGAATGAGGATTGAGGATTGAGGTTTGAGGATTGAGGATTGAAGATTGAGTATTGGGGATTGAACATTGAGGCTTGAGGAATGAGAATTGAGGATTGGGGATAGAAGATTGAGTATTGAGTATTGAAGATTGAGGATTGAGGATTGAGGATTGAGAATTGAGGATTGGGGATTGAAGATTGAGTATTGAGGATTGAAGATTGAGGATTGAGGATTGAGGATTGAGGATTGAGGGTTGAAGATTGAGGATTGTGGATTGAGGATTGAGGATTGAGGATTGAGGATTGAAGTTTGAATATTGATGATTGAAGGTTGAGGATTGAGGATTGAGGATTGAGGATTGAGGATTGAGGATTGAGGACTGAGGATTGAGGATTGAGGATTGAGGATTGAGGATAGAAGATTGAGTATTGAGGATTGAATGTTGAGGATTGAGGATTGAGGATTGAGGATTGAGGTTGAGGATTGAAGATTGAGGATTGGGGATTGAGGATTGACGATTGAGGATTGAGTATTGGGGATTGAGAATTGAGGATTGAGGATTGAAGTTGAGTATTGAGGACTGAAGATTGAGGATTGAGGTTTGATTATTGAATATTGTGAATTGAGTATTGAAACATGAGTATTCAGAATATTCTATTGAGTATTGGGAATTGAGGATTGATGGTTGAGTCTTGAGGATTGGTGGCTGAGGGTTGTGTCTTGAATATTGAGGGTTGAGGATTGAGGATTGAGGATAGAGCACTGAGGATTGAAGATTGAGTATTGATGATTGAATATTGAGGATTGAGGATTGAGGTTTGAGGATTGAGGACGAGGACTGGCGGTTGAGGATTGAGCTTTGAGGATTGAGGATTGTGGATTGAGGACTGAGGATTGAGGATTGAGGATTGAGCATTGAGGATTGAAGATTGATGACTGGGGATTGAGGATTGAAGATTGAGTATTAAGGATTGAAGATTGGGGATTGAGGATCTAGGATTGGAGATTGATTATTGAGGATTGAAGATTGAGTATTGAGGATTGAGGATTGAGAATTGAGAATTGAGGATGAGGACTGAGGGTTGTGGATTGAGGTTTGAGGAATGAGGACTGAGGATTGAGGATTGAGAATTGAGGACTGATGATTGAGGATTGAAGATTGAGGATTGTGGATTCAGGATTGAGGTTTGAGGACTGAGAATTTAGGATTGAGTATTGAGGGTTGAGGATTGAGGATTGAGGATTGAGGATTGAAGATTGAGGATTGAAGATTGAGGATTGGATATTTCGGATTGAACATTGAGGATTGAGGATTGAGGATTGAGGATTGAGGATTGAGGACTGAAGATTGAATATTGATGATTGATGATTGAGGATTGAGGATTGAGGGTTGTGGATTGAGGACGAGGAGTGAGGGTTGAGTATTGATGTGTGAGGTCTGAGGATTGAGGATTGAGGATTGAGAGTTGAGGATTGAGGATTGAAGATTGAGGATTGGGTATTGAGGATTGAAGAATGAGTATTGAGGATTGAGAATTGAGTATTGAGGATTGAAGATTGAGTATTGAGGATTGAACATTGAGGCTTGAGGATTGAGAATTGAGGATTGGGGATTGAAGATTGAGTATTGAGGATTGAAGATTGAGGATTGAGGAATGAGGATTGAGGATTGAGGATTGAGGATTGAGGATTGAGGATTGAGTGTTGAAGATTGAATATTGATGATTCAAGATTGAGGATTGAGGATTGAAGGTTGTGGATAGAGGACGAGGACTGAGGGCTGAATATTGATGTTTGAGGTCTGAGGATTGAGGATTGAGGATTGAGAATTGAGGATTGAGGATAGAGGATTGCAGATTGAGTATTGAGGTTTGAGGATTGAGGATTGAGGATTGAGGATTGAAGATTGAGGATTGGGTATTGAGGATTGAAGAATGAGGATTGAGGATTGAGGATTGAGGATTGCAGATTGAGTAATGAGGATTGAGGATTGAGGATTGAGGATTGAGGGTTGAGGATTGAGGATTGAGGATTGAGGATTGAGGATTGAGGATTGAAGATTGAGTATTGAGGATTGAAGATTGAGGATTGAGGATTGAGGATTGAGGATTGAGGTTGAGGATTGAAGATTGAGGATTGGTGATTGAGGATTGACGATTGAGGATTGAGTATTGGGGATTGAGAATTGAGGATTGAGGAATGAAATTGAGTATTGACGATTGAATATTCAGGATTGAGACTTGATTATCGAATATTGTGGATTGAGTATTGAACAATGTGTATTCAGAATATTCTATTGAGTATTGAGATTTGAGGATTGATGGTTGAGTATTGAGGATTGATGGCTGAGGGTTGTGTCTTGAATATTGAGGATTGAGGGTTGAGGTTTGAGGATTGAGGACGAGGACTGACGGTTGAGGATTGAGGTTTGAGGATTGAGGATTGTGGATTGAGGATTGAGGATTGAGGATTGAGGATTGAGGATTGAGGATTGAGGATTGAAGATTGAGGATTGAGGATTGAGGATTGAAGATTGAGGATTGGGTATTGAGGATTGAAGAATGAGGATTGGGTATTGAGGTTTGAGGATTGAGGATTGCAGATTGAGTATTGAGGATTGAAGATTGATGATTGAGGATTGAGGATTGAAGATTGAGGATTGAGGATTGAGGATTGAGGATTGAGGATTGAAGATTGAGTATTGAGGATTGAAGGTTGTGGATTGAGGATTGAGTACTGAGGATTGAGGATTGAGGATTGAGGATTGAGGATTGAAGATTGAGGATTGATGATTGAGGATTGAGAATTGAGAATTGAGGATGAGATCTGAGGGTTGAGGATTGAGGTTTGGGAAATGGGGATTGAGGATTGAGGATTGAGGATTGAGGATTGAGGATTGAGGATTGAGGATTGAGGATTGAGTATTGAAGATTGAGTATTGATCACTGAGGATTGAGGATTGAGGATTGAGGATTGAGGATTGAGGATTGAGGATTGAGGATTGAAGATTGAATATTGAGGATATAAGATTGAGGATTGATGATTGAGGATTGACGATGGAGGATGAGGGCTGAGGGTCGAGGATTGAGGTTTGAGGACAGAGGACTGAGGATTGAGGATTGAGAATTGAGGATTGAGGATTGGAGATTGAGGATTGAGGATTGAGGATTGAGGATTGACGATTGAAGATTG
Organism: Calliopsis andreniformis; assembly: GCF_051401765.1. NCBI lineage: Eukaryota > Metazoa > Arthropoda > Insecta > Hymenoptera > Andrenidae > Calliopsis > Calliopsis andreniformis. The sequence goes on from NW_027480579.1 coordinate 294,049, forward strand.
AGGATTGTGGATTGAGGATTGAGGATTGAGGATTGAGTATTGAAGTTTGAATATTGATGATTGAAGGTTGAGGATTGAGGATTGATGGTTGTGGATAGAGGTCGAGGACTGAGGGTTGAATATTGATGTTTGAGGTCTGAGGATTGAAGATTGAGGATTGAGAATTGAGGATTGAGGATTGAGGATTGACGATTGCAGATTGAGTATTGAGGATTGAGGATTGAGGATTGAGGATTGAGGATTGAGGATTGAGGATTGAGGATTGAGGACTGAGCATTGAGGATTGAGGATTGAGGATAGAAGATTGAGTATTGAGGATTGAATGTTGAGGATTGAGGATTGAGGATTGAAGATTGAGGTTGAGGATTGAAGATTGAGGATTGGGGATTGAGGATTGACGATTGAGGATTGAGTATTGGGGATTGAGAATTGAGGATTGAGGATTGAAGTTGAGTATTGAGGACTGAAGATTGAGGATTGAGGTTTGATTATTGAATATTGTGAATTGAGTATTGAAACATGAGTATTCAGAATATTCTATTGAGTATTGGGAATTGAGGATTGGTGGTTGAGTCTTGAGGATTGGTGGCTGAGGGTTGTGTCTTGAATATTGAGGATTGAGGTTTGAGGATTGAGGATAGAGCACTGAGGATTGAAGATTGAGTATTGATGATTGAATATTGAGGATTGAGGATTGAGGTTTGAGGATTGAGGACGAGGACTGGCGGTTGAGGATTGAGCTTTGAGGATTGAGGATTGTGGATTGAGGACTGAAGATTGAGGATTGAGGATTGAGCATTGAGGATTGAAGATTGGTGACTGGGGATTGAGGATTGAAGATTGAGTATTAAGGATTGAAGATTGGGGATTGAGGATCTAGGATTGGAGATTGATTATTGAGGATTGAAGATTGAGTATTGAGGATTGAGGATTGAGAATTGAGAATTGAGGATGAGGACTGAGGGTTGTGGATTGAGGTTTGAGGAATGAGGACTGAGGATTGAGTATTGAGGGTTGAGGATTGAGGATTGAGGATTGAGGATTGAAGATTGAGGATTGGCTATTTCGGATTGAACATTGAGGATTGAGGATTGAGGATTGAGGATTGCGGATTGAGGACTGAAGATTGAATATTGATGATTGATGATTGAGGATTGAGGATTGAGGGTTGTGGATTGAGGACGAGGACTGAGGGTTGAGTATTGATGTGTGAGGTCTGAGGATTGAGGATTGAGGATTGAGAGTTGAGGATTGAGGATTGAAGATTGAGGATTGGGTATTGAGGATTGAAGAATGAGGATTGAGGATTGAGGATTGAGTCTTGAGGATTGAAGATTGAGTATTGAGGATTGAACATTGAGGCTTGAGGATTGAGAATTGAGGATTGGGGATTGAAGATTGAGTATTGAGGATTGAAGATTGAGGATTGAGGAATGAGGATTGAGGATTGAGGATTGAGGATTGAGGATTGAGGATTGAGTGTTGAAGATTGAATATTGATGATTCAAGATTGAGGTTTGAGGATTGAGGATTGTGGATTGAGGATTGAGGATTGAGGATTGAGGATTGAGGATTGAGGATTGAGGATTGAAGATTGAGGATTGAGGATTGAGGATTGAAGATTGAGGTTGAGGATTGAAGATTGAGGATTGGGGATTGAGGACTGACGATTGAGGATTGAGTATTGGGGATTGAGGATTGAGGATTGAGGATTGAAATTGAGTATTGAGGATTGAAGATTGAGGATTGAGATTTGATTATTGAATATTGTGGTCTGAGTATTGAAACGGGAGTATTCAGAATATTCTATTGAGTGTTGAGAATTGAGGATTGAAGATTGAGGATTGAGTATTGAGGATTGAGGATTGAGGATTGAAGATTGAGGGTTGAGAATTGAGGATTGAGGATTGAGGATTGAGGATTGAAGATTGAGAATTGGGTATTGAGGATTGAAGAATGAGGATTGGGGATTGAGGTTTGAGGATTGAGGATTGCAGATTGAGTATTGAGGATTGAAGATTGATGATTGAGGATTGAGGATTGAAGATTGAGGATTGAGGATTGAGGATTGAGGATTGAGGATTGAAGATTGAGTATTGAGGATTGAAGGTTGTGGATTGAGGATTGAGTACTGAGGATTGAGGATTGAGGATTGAGGATTGAGGATTGAAGATTGAGGATTGATGATTGAGGATTGAGAATTGAGAATTGAGGATGAGATCTGAGGGTTGAGGATTGAGGTTTGGGAAATGGGGATTGAGGATTGAGGATTGAGGATTGAGGATTGAGGATTGAGGATTGAGGATTGAGGATTGAGTATTGAAGATTGAGTCTTGATCACTGAGGATTGAGGATTGAGGATTGAGGATTGAGGATTGAGGATTGAAGATTGAATATTGAGGATATAAGATTGAGGATTGATGATTGAGGATTGACGATGGAGGATGAGGGCTGAGGGACGAGGATTGAGGTTTGAGGTTTGAGGACAGAGGACTGAGGATTGAGGATTGAGAATTGAGGATTGAGGATTGAAGATTGAGGATTGAGGATTGAGGATTGAGGATTGAGGATTGAAGATTGAGGATTGTGGATTGAGGATTGAGGATTGAGGATTGAGGATTGAAGTTTGAATATTGATGATTGAAGGTTGAGGATTGAGGATTGATGGTTGTGGATAGAGGTCGAGGACTGAGGGTTGAATATTGATGTTTGAGGTCTGAGGATTGAGGATTGAGGATTGAGAATTGAGGATTGAGGATTGAGGATTGAAGATTGAAGATTGGGTATTGAGGATTGAAGAATGAGGATTGAGGATTGAGGATTGAGGATTGACGATTGCAGATTGAGTATTGAGGATTGAGGATTGAGGATTGAGGATTGAGGATTGAGGATTGAGGATTGAGGATTGAGGACTGAGGATTGAGGATTGAGGATTGAGGATTGAAGATTGAGTATTGAGGATTGAATGTTGAGGATTGAGGATTGAGGATTGAGGATTGAGGTTGAGGATTGAAGATTGAGGATTGGGGATTGAGGATTGACGATTGAGGATTGAGTATTGGGGATTGAGAATTGAGGATTGAGGATTGAAGTTGAGTATTGAGGACTGAAGATTGAGGATTGAGGTTTGATTATTGAATATTGTGAATTGAGTATTGAAACATGAGTATTCAGAATATTCTATTGAGTATTGGGAATTGAGGATTGATGGTTGAGTCTTGAGGATTGGTGGCTGAGGGTTGTGTCTTGAATATTGAGGATTGAGGATTGAGGATTGAGGATAGAGCACTGAGGATTGAAGATTGAGTATTGATGATTGAATATTGAGGATTGAGGATTGAGGTTTGAGGATTGAGGACGAGGACTGGCGGTTGAGGATTGAGCTTTGAGGATTGAGGATTGTGGATTGAGGACTGAAGATTGAGGATTGAGGATTGAGCATTGAGGATTGAAGATTGATGACTGGGGATTGAGGATTGAAGATTGAGTATTAAGGATTGAAGATTGGGGATTGAGGATCTAGGATTGGAGATTGATTATTGAGGATTGAAGATTGAGTATTGAGGATTGAGGATTGAGAATTGAGAATTGAGGATGAGGACTGAGGGTTGTGGATTGAGGTTTGAGGAATGAGGACTGAGGATTGAGTATTGAGGGTTGAGGATTGAGGATTGAGGATTGAGGATTGAAGATTGAGGATTGGATATTTCGGATTGAACATTGAGGATTGAGGATTGGGGATTGAGGATTGCGGATTGAGGACTGAAGATTGAATATTGATGATTGATGATTGAGGATTGAGGATTGAGGGTTGTGGATTGAGGACGAGGACTGAGGGTTGAGTATTGATGTGTGAGGTCTGAGGATTGAGGATTGAGGATTGAGAGTTGAGGATTGAGGATTGAAGATTGAGGATTGGGTATTGAGGATTGAAGAATGAGGATTGAGGATTGAGGATTGAGTATTGAGGATTGAAGATTGAGTATTGAGGATTGAACATTGAGGCTTGAGGATTGAGAATTGAGGATTGGGGATTGAAGATTGAGAATTGAGGATTGAAGATTGAGGATTGAGGAATGAGGATTGAGGATTGAGGATTGAGGATTGAGGATTGAGGATTGAGTGTTGAAGATTGAATATTGATGATTCAAGATTGAGGTTTGAGGATTGAGGATTGTGGATTGAGGATTGAGGATTGAGGATTGAGGATTGAGGATTGAGGATTGAGGATTGAAGATTGAGGATTGAGGATTGAGGATTGAAGATTGAGGTTGAGGATTGAAGATTGAGGATTGGGGATTGAGGACTGACGATTGAGGATTGAGTATTGGGGATTGAGGATTGAGGATTGAGGATTGAAATTGAGTATTGAGGATTGAAGATTGAGGATTGAGATTTGATTATTGAATATTGTGGTCTGAGTATTGAAACGGGAGTATTCAGAATATTCTATTGAGTGTTGAGAATTGAGGATTGAAGATTGAGGATTGAGGATTGAGGATTGAGGATTGAGGATTGAAGATTGAGTATTGAGGATTGAAGGTTGTGGATTGAGGATTGAGTACTGAGGATTGAGGATTGAGGATTGAGGATTGAGGATTGAAGATTGAGGATTGGTGATTGAGGATTGAGAATTGAGAATTGAGGATGAGATCTGAGGGTTGAGGATTGAGGTTTGGGAAATGGGGATTGAGGATTGAGGATTGAGGATTGAGGATTGAGGATTGAGGATTGAGGATTGAGGATTGAGGATTGAGGATTGAGGATTGAGGATTGAGTATTGAAGATTGAGTATTGATCACTGAGGATTGAGGATTGAGGATTGAGGATTGAGGATTGAGGATTGAAGATTGAATATTGAGGATATAAGATTGAGGTTTGATGATTGAGGATTGACGATGGAGGATGAGGGCTGAGGGACGAGGATTGAGGTTTGAGGACAGAGGACTGAGGATTGAGGATTGAGAATTGAGGATTGAGGATTGAAGATTGAGGATTGAGGATTGAGGATTGAGGATTGAGGATTGAAGATTGAGGATTGTGGATTGAGGATTGAGGATTGAGGATTGAGGATTGAAGTTTGAATATTGATGATTGAAGGTTGAGGATTGAGGATTGATGGTTGTGGATAGAGGTCGAGGACTGAGGGCTGAATATTGATGTTTGAGGTCTGAGGATTGAGGATTGAGGATTGAGAATTGAGGATTGAGGATTGAGGATTGAAGATTGAAGATTGGGTATTGAGGATTGAAGAATGAGGATTGAGGATTGAGGATTGAGGATTGACGATTGCAGATTGAGTATTGAGGATTGAGTATTGAGGATTGAGGATTGAGGATTGAGGATTGAGGATTGAGGATTGAGGACTGAGGATTGAGGATTGAGGATTGAGGATAGAAGATTGAGTATTGAGGATTGAATGTTGAGGATTGAGGATTGAGGATTGAGGATTGAGGTTGAGGATTGAAGATTGAGGATTGGGGATTGAGGATTGACGATTGAGGATTGAGTATTGGGGATTGAGAATTGAGGATTGAGGATTGAAGTTGAGTATTGAGGACTGAAGATTGAGGATTGAGGTTTGATTATTGAATATTGTGAATTGAGTATTGAAACATGAGTATTCAGAATATTCTATTGAGTATTGGGAGTTGAGGATTGATGGTTGAGTCTTGAGGATTGGTGGCTGAGGGTTGTGTCTTGAATATTGAGGATTGAGGATTGAGGATTGAGGATAGAGCACTGAGGATTGAAGATTGAGTATTGATGATTGAATATTGAGGATTGAGGATTGAGGTTTGAGGATTGAGGACGAGGACTGGCGGTTGAGGATTGAGCTTTGAGGATTGAGAATTGAGGATTGATGATTGAGGATTGAAGATTGAGGATTGGGTATTGAGGATTGAAGAATGAGGATTGAGGATTGAGGATTGAGGATTGAGGATTGCAGATTGAGTATTGACGATTGAGGGTTGAGGATTGAGGATTGAGGATTCGGGATCGAGGATTGAGGATTGAGGATTGAGGAGTGAAGATTGAGTATTGAGGATTGAAGATTGAGGATTGGGTATTGAGGATTGAAGAATGAGTATTGAGGATTGAATGTTGAGGATTGAAGATTGAGGATTGAGGATTGAAGGTTGAGTATTGATGATTGAAGGTTGAGGATTGATGATTGAGGGTTGAGGATTGAGGACGAGGACTGACGGTTGAGGATTGAGGTTTGAGGATTGAGGATTGAGGATTGAGGACTGAGGCTTGAGGATTGACGATTCAGCATAGAGGATTGAAGATTGAGGACTGGCGATTGAGGATTGAAGATTGAGGATTAAGGACTGAGGATTGGGGATTGAGGAACTAGGATTGGAGATTGATTTTTGGGGATTGAAAATTGAGGATTGAGGATTGAGGATTGAGAATTGAGAATTGAGGATGTGGACTGAGGGATGAGGATTGAGGATTGAGGAACGAGGATTGAGGATTGAGGATTGAGGACTGAGGATTGACGATTGAGTGTTGAAGATTGAGGATTTATGACTGAGGATTGAGGATTGAGGATTGAGGATTGAGGATTGAGGATTGAAGATTGAGTATTGGGGATTGAATATTGAGGATTGAGGATTGAGGATTGAGAATGAGGGCTGAGGTTTGAGGATTGAGGTATGAGTATAGAATCCTGAGAATTCAGGATATTCTATTGAGCATTGATAATTTAGGATTGATGGTTGAGTATTGAGGATTGAGAATTGAGGATTGAGGATTGAGTATTGAAGATTGAGGATTGATGATTGAGGATTGAGGATTGAGTATTGAGGATTGACGCTTGAGGATTGAGGGTTGAGGATGTAGTATTGAAGTGAGAGGACTGAGTGTTGAGGATTGAGTGTTGAGAATTGATGGTTGAGGTTTGAGGTTTAATTATTGAATATTCTGGATTGAGTATTGAACCATCAGAATTCAGGATGTTCTATTGAGTATTGACAATTGAGGATTGATGGTTGAGGGTTGAGTGTTGAATATAGAGGACTGAGGATTGAGGAATGAGGATTGAGTATTGAAGATTGAGGATTGATGATTGAGGATTGAGGATTGACGATTGGGGATTGAGGATTGAGCATTGAGGCTTGAGGACTGAGGGCTGAGTTTTGAGGATTGAGGATTGAGGATTGAGGATGAGGGCTGAGGGTTGAGGATTGAGGTTTGAGGACTGAGGACTGAGGATTGATGATTGAGAATTGAGGATTGAGTACTGAGGATTGAAGATTGAGTATTGGGTATTGAGGATTGAAGAATGAGGATTGAGGATTGAGGATTGAGGATTGAAGATTGAATATTGATGATTGAATATTGAGGACTGAGGATTGAGTGTTGTGGATTGAGGACGAGGACTGAGGGTTGAATATTGATGTTTGAGGTCTGAGGATTAAGGATTGAGTGTTGAGAATTGAGGATTGAGGATTGAGGATTGAGGATTGAAGATTCAGTATTGAGGATTGAAGGTTGAGGATCGTGGATTGAGAACGGAGGATTGAGGATTGAATATTGAGGATTGGGGACTGAGTGTTGAGGGTTGAGTGATGAGGATTGACGTTTGAGGATAGAGACTTGAAGATTGGAGATTGAGCATTGAGTATTGAAATCTGTGAATTGATCATATTCTATTGAGGATTGAGGATTGACAACCGATTGTTGAGGACTGAGGGCTGAAGATTGAGGATTCAGGATTGAGGATTCAGGACTGATGTTTGAGGACTGAGGATTGAGGATTGAGGATTGAGGATTGAGGATTGAGGATTTAAGATTGAGGATTGGGTATTGAGGATTGAGGAATGAGGATTGACGATTGAGGATTGAGGATTGAGGATTGAAGACTGAGTATTGAGGATTGAAGATTGACGATTGAGGATTAAGGATTAAAGATTGAGGATTAAGGATTGAAGATTGGGGATTGCGGATCTAGGATTGGAGATTGATTATTGAGGATTGAAGATTGAGAATTGAGGATTGAGGATTGAGGGTTGAGGATTGAGGATTGAGGATTGAAGATTGAGTATTGAAGATTGAGGATTTATGACTGAGGATTGAGGATTGAGGATTGAGGATTGAGTATTGAGGATTGAAGGTTGAGTATTGAGGATTGAATATTGAGGATTGTGGATTTAGGATTGAGAATTGACGACTGAGGAATGAGGATCGAGGATTGAGGATTGAATATTGAGGATTGAGGATTGAGGATTGAGGATTGAGGACTAAGGATTGAAGATTGGGGATTGAGGATCTATGATTGGAGATCGATTATTGAGGATTGAAGATTGAGGATAGAGGATTGAGGATTGAGGATTGAGAATTGAGGATGAGGACTGATGGTTGAGGATTGAGGTTTGATGAATGAGGATTGAGGATTGAGGATTGAGGATTGGGGATTGAAGATTGAGTATTGAGGATTGAAGATTGAGAATTCAGGATTGAGGATTGAGGATTGAGGATTGAAGATTGAGGATTGAGGATTGAGGATTGAGGATTGAGGATTGAGGATTGAGGATTGAGGATTGAAGATTGAGGATTGAGGATTGAGGATTGAGGATTGAGGATTGAGGATTGAGGATTGAAGATTGAATATTGATGATTGAAGATTGAGGATTGAGGATTGAGTGTTGTGGATTGAGGACGAGAACTGAGGGTTGAATATTGATGTTTGAGGTCTGAGGATTGATAATTGAGGATTGAGAATTGAGGATTGAGGATTGAGGTTTGAAGATTGAGGATTGGGTATTGAGGATTGAAGAATGAGCATTGAGGATTGAGGATTGAGGATTGAGGATTGCAGATTGAGTATTGAGGATTGAGGATTGAGGATTGAGGATTGAGGATTGAGGATTGAGGATTGCGGATTGAGGATTGAGGATTGAAGGTTGAGTATTGTGGATTGAAGGTTGAGGATTGAGGATTGAGGATTGACAATTGAGGATTGAGGATTGAAGATTGAGGATTGAGGATTGAAATTGAGTATTGAGGATTGAAGATTGAGGATTGAGATTTGATTATTGAATATTGTGGATTGAGTATCGAACCATGCGAATTCAGGATATTCTATTGAGTATTGAGAATTGAGGATTGATGGTTGAGTATTGAGGTTTGTTGGCTGAGGGTTGTGTGTTGAATATTGAGGATTGGGGATTGAGGATTGAGGATTGAGGATTGAGGATTGAAGATTGAGTAATGATGATTGAATATTGAGGATTGAGGATTGAGGTTTGAGGATTGAGGATCGAGGATTGAGGATTGAGGATTGAGGATTGAAGATTGAGTATTGAAGATTGAGGATCGAGTATTGAGGGTTGAAGATTGGGAATTGAGGATTGAAGACTGAATATTGATGATTGAAGATTGAGGATTGAGGATTGATGGTTGTGGATAGAGGACGAGGACTGAGGGTTGAATATTGATGTTTGCGGTCTGAGGATTGAGGATTGAGGATTGAGAATTGAGGATTGATGATTGAGGATTGAAGATTGAGGATTGGGTATTGAGGATTGAAGAATGAGGATTGAGGATTGAGGATTGAGGATTGAGGATTGCAGATTGAGTATTGAGGATTGAGGGTTGAGGATTGAGGATTGAGGATTGAGGATCGAGGATTGAGGATTGAGGATTGAGGAGTGAAGATTGAGTATTGAGGATTGAAGATTGAGGATTGGGTATTGAGGATTGAAGAATGAGTATTGAGGATTGAATGTTGAGGATTGAAGATTGAGGATTGAGGATTGACGATGAGGGCTGAGGGTTGAGGATTGAGGTTTGAGGACTGAGGACTGACGATTGAGGATTGAGAATTGAGTATTGAGGATTGAGGATTGAAGATTGAGGTTTGGGTACTGAGGATTGAAGAATGAGGATTGAGGATTGAGGATTGAGGATTGAGGATTGAAGATTGAGTATTGAGGATTGAAGATTGACGATTGAGGATTGAGGATTGAGGATTGAGGATTGAACGTTGAGGACTGAGTGTTGAGGGTTGAGTGATGAGAATTGATGTTTGTGGATAGAGGTTTGAAGATTGCAGTTTGAGTATTGAGTATTGAAAGCTGTGAATTGAGGATATTCTATTGAGGATTGAGGATTGACAATTGATAGTTGAGGACTGAGGGCCGAAGATTGAGGACCCAGGATTGAGGATTCAGAATTGGGGTTTGAGGACTGAGGATTGAGGATTGAGGATTGAGTGTTGAGTATTGAAGATTGAGTATTGAGGGTTGAAGACTGACGATTGAGGATTGGGGATTGAGGATTGAGGATTGAGGATTGAGGATTGAAGATTGAGTATTGAGGATTGAAGATTGAGGACTGAGGTTTGAGGATTGAGGATTGCAGATTGAGTATTGAGGATTGAAGATTGAGGATTGAGGATTGAGGATTGAAGATTGAGGATTGAGGATTGAGGATTGAGGATTGAGGGTTGAAGATTGAGTATTGAGGATTGAAGATTGAGGATTCAGGATTGAGTACTGAGGATTGAGGATTGAGGATTGAGGATTGAAGATTGAGAATTGAAGATTGAGTATTGAGGACTGAAGGTTGACGATTGAGGATTGAGGATTGAGGATTGAGGATTGAGGATCTAGGATTGGAGATTGATTATTGAGGATTGAAGATTGGGGATTGAGGATTGAGGATTGAGGATCTAGGATTGGAGATTGATTATTGAGGATGAAGGTTGAGAATTGGGTCTTGAGGTTTGAAGAATGAGGATTGAGGATTGAGGATTGAGTATTGATGATTGAGTATTGATCACTGAGGATTGAGGATTGAGGATTGAGGTTTGAGGATTGAGGATAGAAGATTGAATGTTCAGGATTGAAGATTCAGGATTGAGGATTGGCGATTGAGGATGGAGGATGAGGGCTGAGGCTTGAGGGTTGAGGTTTCAGTATTGAATCCGGAGATTTCAGGATATTCTATTGAGTATCGAGAATTGAGGATTGATGGTTAGTATTGAGGATTGAGGATTGAGGATTGAGTGTTGAAGATTGAGGATTGATGATTGAAGATTGAGGATTGGGGATTGAGGATTGAGAAATGAGCATTGAAGATTGAGGATTGAGGATTGAAGATTGAGTATTGGGGATTGAATATTGAGGATTGAGGATTGAGGATTGAGAATGAGTGCTGAGGGTTGAGGATTGAGGTTTGAGTATAGAATCCTGAAAATTCAGGATATTCTATTGAATATCGAGAATTGAGGATTGATGGTTAGTATTGAGGATTGAGGATTGAGGATTGAGTGTTGAAGATTGAGGATTGATGATTGATGATTGAGGATTGGGGATTGAGGATTGAGGAATGAGTATTGAAGATTGAGGATTGATGATTGAGGATTGAGGATTGAGGATTGGGGATTGAGGATTGAGCATTGAGGTTGGAGGACAGAGGGCTGAGGATTGAGGGTTGAGGATTGAGTATTCAGGATTAGGGCTGAGGGTTGAGGATTGAGGTTTGAGGACTGAGGACTGAGGATTGAGAATTGAGAATTGAGGATTTAGGATTGAGGATTGAAGATTGAGAATTGGGTATTGAGGATTGAAGAATCAGGATTGAGGGTTGAGGATTGAGGACGAGGACTGACGGTTGAGGATTGAGGTTTGAGGATTGAGGATTGAGGATTGAGGACTGAGGCTTGAGGATTGACGATTGAGCATAGAGGATTGAAGATTCAGGACTGGCGACTGAGGATTGAAGATTGAGGATTAAGGACTGAGGATTGGGGATTGAAGATCTAGGATTGGAGATTGATTTTTGGGGATTGAAGGTTGAGGATTGAGGATTGAGGATTGAGAATTGAGAATTGAGGATGTGGACTGTGGGTTGAGGATTGAGGCTTGAGGAACGAGGATTGAGGATTGAGGATTGAGGACTGAGGATTGACGATTGAGTATTGAAGATTGAGGATTTATGACTGAGGATTGAGGATTGAGGATTGAGGATTGAGGATAGAGGATTGAAGATTGAGTATTGGGGACTGAATATTGAGGATTGAGGATAGAGGATTGAGAATGAGGGCTGAGGGTTGAGGATAGAGGTTTGAGTATAGAATCCTGAGAATTCAGGATATTCTATTGAGCATTGAGAATTTAGGATTGATGGTTGAGTATTGAGGATTGATGATTGAGGATTGAGGATTGAGTATTGAAGATTGAGGATTGATGATTGAGGATTGAGGATTGAGTATTGAGGAATGACGCCCGAGGATTGAGTGTTGAGGATGTAGGATTGAAGAGAGAGGACTGAATGTTGAGGATTGAGTGTTGAGAATTGATGCTTTAGGTTTGGGATTTGATTATTGAATATTCTGGATTGAGAATTGACCCATCAGAATTCAGGATGTTCTATTGAGTATTGAGAATTGAGGATTGGTGGTTGAGTATTGAGGATTGATGGTTGAGGGTTGAGTGTTGAATATTGAGGATTGAGGATTGAGGATTGAGGATTGAGGATTTAGGATTGAAGATTGAGGATTGGGTACTGAGGATTGAAGAATGAGGATTGAGGATTGAGGATTGAGGATTGAGTGTTGAGGATTGAAGATTGAGTATTGAGGATAGAAGACTGACGATTGAGGATTGAGAATTGAGTATTGAAGATTGAGGATTGATGATTGAGGAATGAGGATTGAGGATTGAGGATTGAGGATTGAGGATTGAAGATTGATGATTGGGTACTGAGGATTGAAGAATGAGGATTGAGGATTGAGGATTGAGGATTGAGCGTTGAGGATTGAAGATTGAGTATTGAGGATAGAAAACTGACGATTGAGGATTGAGAATTGAGTGTTGAAGATTGAGGATTGATGATTGGGGAATGAGGATTGAGGATTGAGGATTGAGGATTGAGTATTGAAGATTCAGTATTGAGGATTGAAGATTGGGAATTGAGGATTGAGGATTGAACATTGAGGACTGAGTGTTGAGTGTTGAGTGATGAGAATTGATTTTTGTGGATAGAGGTTTGAAGACTGCAGATTGAGTATTGAGTATTGAAAACTTTGAATTGAGGATATTCTATTGAGGATTGATGATTGACAACAGATTGTTGAGGACTGAGGTCTGAAGAGTGAGGATTCAGTATTGAGGATTCAGAATTGAGGTTTGAGGACTAAGGATTGAGGATCGAAGATTGAGTATTGAGGATTGAGGATTGAGGATTGAAGATCGAGGATTGAGGATTGAGGATGGGGGCTGACGGTTGAGGATTGCGGTTTGAGGACTGAGGACTGAGGATAGAGCATTGAGAAATGAGGATTGAGGATTGAGGATTGAAGATTGAGTATTGGTTATTGAGGATTGAAGAATGAGGATTGAGGACTGAGGTTTGAGGATTGAGGATTGCAGATTGAGTATTGAGGATTGAAGATTGAGGATTGAGGATTGAGGATTGAAGATTGAGGATTGAGGATTGAGGATTGAGGATTGAGGGTTGAAGATTGAGTATTGAGGATTGAAGATTGAGGATTCAGGATTGAGTACTGAGGATTGAGCATTGAAGATTGAGGATTGGGTATTGAGGATTGACGATTGAGGATTGAGTATTGGGGATTGAAGATTCAGTATTGAGGATTGATGGTTGAGTATTGTGGATTGAGGATCTAGGATTGGAGATTGATTATTGAGGATTGAAGATTGAGAATTCAGGATTGAGGATTGAGAATTGAGAATTGAGGATGAGGACTGAGGGTTGAGGATTGAGGTTTGAGTATAGAATCCTGAGAATTCAGGATATTCTATTGAGCATTGAGAATTTAGGATTGATGGTTGAGTATTGAGGATTGATGATTGAGGATTGAGGATTGAGTATTGAAGATTGAGGATTGATGATTGAGGATTGAGGATTGAGTATTGAGGAATGACGCTCGAGGATTGAGTGTTGAGGATGTAGGATTGAAGAGAGAGGACTGAATGTTGAGGATTGAGTGTTGAGAATTGATGCTTTAGGTTTGGGATTTGATTATTGAATATTCTGGATTGAGAATTGACCCATCAGAATTCAGGATGTTCTATTGAGTATTGAGAATTGAGGATTGGTGGTTGAGTATTGAGGATTGATGGTTGAGGGTTGAGTGTTGAATATTGAGGATTGAGGATTGAGGATTGAGGATTGAGTAGTGAAGATTGAGGATTGATGATTGAGGATTGAGGATTGAAGATTGAGTATTGAGGATAGAAGACTGACGATTGAGGATTGAGGATTGAGGATTGAGGATCGAGGATTGAGGATTGACGATTTAGTATTGAAAATTGAAAATTGAGGATTGAGGATTGGGGATTGAGGATTGAGTATTGAGGTTTGAGGACTGAGGACTGAGGATTGTGCATTGAGGATTGAGAATTGAGGATCGAGGATTGAAGATTTAGTATTGAGGATTGAAGATAGGGGATTGAGAATTGAGGATTGAGGATTGAGGATTGAAGATTGAGGATTGGGTATTGAGGATTGAAGAATGAGAATTGAGGATTCAGGATTGAGGATTGAGTGTTGAGTATTGAAGATTGAGTATTGAGGATAGAAGACTGACGATTGAGGATTGAGAATTGAGGATTGAGGATCGAGGTTTGAGGATTGAAGATTTAGTATTGAGGATTGAAGATAGAGGATTGAGAATTGAGGATTGAGGATTTAGGATTGAAGATTGAGGATTGGGTACTGAGGATTGAAGAATGAGGATTGAGGATTGAGGATTGAGGATTGAGTGTTGAGGATTGAAGATTGAGTATTGAGGATAGAAGACTGACGATTGAGGATTGAGAATTGAGTATTGAAGATTGAGGATTGATGATTGAGGAATGAGGATTGAGGATTGAGGATTGAGGATTGAGGATTGAAGATTGATGATTGGGTACTGAGGATTGAAGAATGAGGATTGAGGATTGAGGATTGAGGATTGAGCGTTGAGGATTGAAGATTGAGTATTGAGGATAGAAAACTGACGATTGAGGATTGAGAATTGAGTGTTGAAGATTGAGGATTGATGATTGGGGAATGAGGATTGAGGATTGAGGATTGAGGATTGAGTATTGAAGATTCAGTATTGAGGATTGAAGATTGGGAATTGAGGATTGAGGATTGAACATTGAGGACTGAGTGTTGAGTGTTGAGTGATGAGAATTGATTTTTGTGGATAGAGGTTTGAAGACTGCAGATTGAGTATTGAGTATTGAAAACTTTGAATTGAGGATATTCTATTGAGGATTGATGATTGACAACAGATTGTTGAGGACTGAGGTCTGAAGAGTGAGGATTCAGTATTGAGGATTCAGAATTGAGGTTTGAGGACTAAGGATTGAGGATCGAATATTGAGTATTGAGGATTGAGGATTGAGGATTGAAGATCGAGGATTGAGGATTGAGGATGGGGGCTGACGGTTGAGGATTGAGGTTTGAGGACTGAGGACTGAGGATAGAGCATTGAGAAATGAGGATTGAGGATTGAGGATTGAAGATTGAGTATTGGTTATTGAGGATTGAAGAATGAGGATTGAGGACTGAGGTTTGAGGATTGAGGATTGCAGATTGAGTATTGAGGATTGAAGATTGAGGATTGAGGATTGAGGATTGAAGATTGAGGATTGAGGATTGAGGATTGAGGATTGAGGGTTGAAGATTGAGTATTGAGGATTGAAGATTGAGGATTCAGGATTGAGTACTGAGGATTGAGCATTGAAGATTGAGGATTGGGTATTGAGGATTGACGATTGAGGATTGAGTATTGGGGATTGAAGATTCAGTATTGAGGATTGATGGTTGAGTATTGTGGATTGAGGATCTAGGATTGGAGATTGATTATTGAGGATTGAAGATTGAGAATTCAGGATTGAGGATTGAGAATTGAGAATTGAGGATGAGGACTGAGGGTTGAGGATTGAGGTTTGAGAAATGAGGATTGAGGATTGAGGACTGAGGATTGAGGATTGAGGATTGAGGATTCAGTATTGACGATTGAGTATTGATCACTGAGGACTGAGGATTGAGTATTGAGGATTGAAGATTGAATATAGAGGATTGAAGATTCAGGATTGAGGATTGAGTATTGAGGATGGAGGATTAGGGCTGAGGGATGAGGATTGAGGTTTGAGGATTGCAGATTGAGTATTGAGGATTGAAGATTGAGGATTCAGGATTGAGGATTGAGGATTGAGAATTGAGGATTGAGGATTTAGGATTGAAGGTTGAGTATTGAGGATTGAAGATTGAGGATTGGGGATTGAGGATTGAGCATTGAGGTTGGAGGACAGAGGGCTGAGGATTGAGGATTGAGGATTGAGTATTCAGGATTAGGGCTGAGGGTTGAGGATTGAGGTTTGAGGACTGAGGACTGAGGATTGAGAATTGAGAATTGAGGATTTAGGATTGAGGATTGAAGATTGAGAATTGGGTATTGAGGGTTGAAGAATCAGGATTGAGGGTTGAGGATTGAGGACGAGGACTGACGGTTGAGGATTGAGGTTTGAGGATTGAGGATTGAGGATTGAGGACTGAGGCTTGAGGATTGACGATTGAGCATAGAGGATTGAAGATTCAGGACTGGCGACTGAGGATTGAAGATTGAGGATTAAGGACTGAGGATTGGGGATTGAAGATCTAGGATTGGAGATTGATTTTTGGGGATTGAAGGTTGAGGATTGAGGATTGAGGATTGAGAATTGAGAATTGAGGATGTGGACTGTGGGTTGAGGATTGAGGCTTGAGGAACGAGGATTGAGGATTGAGGATTGAGGACTGAGGATTGACGATTGAGTATTGAAGATTGAGGATTTATGACTGAGGATTGAGGATTGAGGATTGAGGATTGAGGATAGAGGATTGAAGATTGAGTATTGGGGACTGAATATTGAGGATTGAGGATAGAGGATTGAGAATGAGGGCTGAGGGTTGAGGATAGAGGTTTGAGTATAGAATCCTGAGAATTCAGGATATTCTATTGAGCATTGAGAATTTAGGATTGATGGTTGAGTATTGAGGATTGATGATTGAGGATTGAGGATTGAGTATTGAAGATTGAGGATTGATGATTGAGGATTGAGGATTGAGTATTGAGGAATGACGCTCGAGGATTGAGTGTTGAGGATGTAGGATTGAAGAGAGAGGACTGAATGTTGAGGATTGAGTGTTGAGAATTGATGCTTTAGGTTTGGGATTTGATTATTGAATATTCTGGATTGAGAATTGACCCATCAGAATTCAGGATGTTCTATTGAGTATTGAGAATTGAGGATTGGTGGTTGAGTATTGAGGATTGATGGTTGAGGGTTGAGTGTTGAATATTGAGGATTGAGGATTGAGGTTTGAGGATTGAGTAGTGAAGATTGAGGATTGATGATTGAGGATTGAGGATTGAAGATTGAGTATTGAGGATAGAAGACTGACGATTGAGGATTGAGGATTGAGGATTGAGGATCGAGGATTGAGGATTGACGATTTAGTATTGAAAATTGAAAATTGAGGATTGAGGATTGGGGATTGAGGATTGAGTATTGAGGTTTGAGGACTGAGGACTGAGGATTGTGCATTGAGGATTGAGAATTGAGGATCGAGGATTGAAGATTTAGTATTGAGGATTGAAGGTAGGGGATTGAGAATTGAGGATTGAGGATTGAGGATTGAAGATTGAGGATTGGGTATTGAGGATTGAAGAATGAGAATTGAGGATTCAGGATTGAGGATTGAGTGTTGAGTATTGAAGATTGAGTATTGAGGATAGAAGACTGACGATTGAGGATTGAGAATTGAGGATTGAGGATCGAGGATTGATGATTGAGGAATGAGGATTGAGGATTGAGGATTGAGGATTGAGGATTGAAGATTGATGATTGGGTACTGAGGATTGAAGAATGAGGATCGAGGATTGAGGATTGAGGATTGAAGATTGAGTATTGGTTATTGAGGATTGAAGAATGAGGATTGAGGACTGAGGTTTGAGGATTGAGGATTGCAGATTGAGTATTGAGGATTGAAGATTGAGGATTGAGGATTGAGGATTGAAGATTGAGGATTGAGGATTGAGGATTGAGGATTGAGGGTTGAAGATTGAGTATTGAGGATTGAAGATTGAGGATTCAGGATTGAGTACCGAGGATTGAGCATTGAAGATTGAGGATTGGGTATTGAGGATTGACGATTGAGGATTGAGTATTGGGGATTGAAGATTCAGTATTGAGGATTGATGGTTGAGTATTGTGGATTGAGGATCTAGGATTGGAGATTGATTATTGAGGATTGAAGATTGAGAATTCAGGATTGAGGATTGAGAATTGAGAATTGAGGATGAGGACTGAGGGTTGAGGATTGAGGTTTGAGAAATGAGGATTGAGGATTGAGGACTGAGGATTGAGGATTGAGGATTGAGGATTCAGTATTGACGATTGAGTATTGATCACTGAGGACTGAGGATTGAGTATTGAGGATTGAAGATTGAATATAGAGGATTGAAGATTCAGGATTGAGGATTGAGTATTGAGGATGGAGGATTAGGGCTGAGGGATGAGGATTGAGGTTTGAGGATTGCAGATTGAGTATTGAGGATTGAAGATTGAGGATTCAGGATTGAGGATTGAGGATTGAGGATTGAGGATTGAGGATTTAGGATTGAAGGTGGAGTATTGAGGATTGAAGATTGAGGATTGAGGATTGAGGATTGAGGATTGAGGATTGAGCATTGAAGATTGAGGAGTGGGGATTGAGGATTGACGATTGAGGATTGAGTATTGAGGATTGAAGGTTGAGGATTGAGGATTGAGTGTTGAGGATTGACGATGAGGGCTGAGAGTTGAGGATTGTGGTTTGAGGACTGAGGACTGACGATTGAGGATTGAGAATTGGGGATTGAGGATTGAGGATTGAAGATTGAGGAATGGGTATTGAGGATTGAAGAATGAGGGTTGAGGATTGAGGATTGAAGATTGACGATTGAGGATTGAGGATTGAGGATTGAGGATTGAACGTTGAGGACTGAGTGTTGAGGGTTGAGTGATGAGAATTGATGTTTGTGGATAGAGGTTTGAAGATTGCAGTTTGAGTATTTAGTATTGAAAGCTGTGAATTGAGGATATTCTATTGAGGATTGAGGATTGAGGATTGATTGTTGAGGACTGAGGTCCGAAGATTGAGGACTCAGGATTGAGGATTCAGAATTGAGGTTTGAGGACTGAGGATTGAGGATTGAGGATTGAGTGTTGAGTATTGAAGAGTGAGTGTTGAGGGTTGAAGACTGACGATTGAGGATTGAGGATTGAGGATTGAGGACTGAGGATTGAAGATTGAGTATTGAGGATTGAAGATTGAGGATTGAGGATTGAGGGTTGAGGATTGAGGATTGAATATTGAGGATTGGGGACTGAGTGTTGAGGGTTGAGTGGTGAGAATTGATGTTTGTGGATAGAGATTTGAAGATTGCAGATTGAGTATTGAGTATTGAAAACTGTGAATTGATGATATTCTATTGAGAACTGAGGATTGATGGTTGAGTATTGAGGATTGAAGGTTGAGGATTGAAGAATGAGTATTGAAGATTGAGGATTGATGATTGAGGATTGAGGATTGAGGTTTGAGGATTGAGGATTGAGGATTGAGGACTGAGGCTTGAGGATTGAGGATTGAGCATTGAGGATTGAAGATTGAGGATTGGGTATTGAGGTTTGAAGAATGAGGATTGAGGATTGAGGATTGAGGATTGAGGTTTGAGGATCTAGGATTGGAGATTGATTATTGAGGATTGAAGATTGGGGATTGACGATTGAGGATTGAGGATCTAGGATTGGAGATTGATTATTGAGGATGAAGATTGAGAATTGGGTATTGAGGTTTGAAGAATGAGGATTGAGGTTTGAGGATTGATGATTGAGGATTGAGGATTGAGGATTGGGGATTGAGGATTGAGCATTGTGGTTTGAGGACTGAGGGCTGAGGATTGAGGATTGAGGATTGAGGATTGAGGATTGAGGATGAGGGCTGAGGGTTGAGGATTGAGGCTTGAGGTCTGAGGACTGAGGATTGAGGATTGAGAATTGAGGATTTAGGATTGAGGATTGAAGATTGAGGATTGGGTATTGAGGATTGAAGAATGAGGATTGAGGATTGAGGATTGAGGATTGAGGATTGAGGGTTGAAGGTTGAGGATTGGGTATTGAGGATTGAAGACTGAGGATTGAGGATTGAGGATTGAGGATTGAGGATTGAAGATTGAGTATAGAGGATTGAAGATTGAGGATTGTGGATTGAGGATTGAGGATTGAGGATTGAAGATTGAGTATTGAGGATTGAAGATTGAGGATTGAGTATTGAGGATTGAGGATTGAGGATTGAGGATTGAGTGTTGAAGATTGATGATTGATGATTGAGGATTGAGCATTGAAGATTGAGGATTGGGGATTGAGGATTGAGGATTGAGGATTGATTATTGAGGATTGAAGATTGAGTATTGATGATTGAAGATTGAGGATTGAGGATTGAGGGTTGAGGATTGAGGACGAGGACTGACGGTTGAGGATTGAGGTTTGAGGATTGAGGATTGAGGATTGAGGACTGAGGCTTGAGGATTGACGATTGAGCATAGAGGATTGAAGATTGAGGACTGGCGATTGAGGATTGAAGATTGAGGATTAAGGACTGAGGATTGGGGATTGAGGATCTAAGATTGGAGATTGATTTTTGGAGATTGAAGGTTGAGGATTGAGGATTGGGGATTGAGAATTGAGAATTGAGGATGTGGACTGAGGGTTGAGGATTGAGGTTTGAGGACCGAGGGTTGAGGATTGAGGATTGAGGACTGAGGATTGACGATTGAGTATTGAAGATTGAGGATTTATGACTGAGGATTGAGGATTGAGGATTGAGGATTGAGAATTGAGGATTGAAGATTGAGTATTGGGGATTGAATATTGAGGACTGAGGATTGAGGATTGAGAATGAGGGCTGAGGGTTGAGGATTGAGGTTAGAGGATTGAGGATTGAGGATTGAGGACTGAGGCTTGAGGATTGAGGATTGAGCATTGAGGATTGAAGATTGATGATTGGGTATTGAGGTTTGAAGAATGAGGATTGAGGGTTGAGGATTGAGGATTGAGGATTGAGGATTGAAGATTGAATGTTGAGGATTGAACATTCAGGATTGAGGATTGGCGGTTGAGAATGGAGGATGAGGGCTGAGGGTTGAGGATTGAGGTTTCAGTATTGAATCCTGAGAATTCAGGATATTCTATTGAGTATCGAGAATTGAGGATTGATGGTTAGTATTGAGGATTGAGGATTGAGGATTGAGTGTTGAAGATAGAGGATTGATGATTGAAGATTGAGGATTGAGGTTTGAGGATTGAGGATTGAGGATTGAGGACTGAGGCTTGAGGATTGAGGATTGAGCATTGAGGATTGAAGATTGAGGATTGGGTATTGAGGTTTGAAGAATGAGGATTGAGGATTGAGGATTGAGGATTGAGGATTGAGGATCTAGGATTGGAGATTGATTATCGAGGATTGAAGATTGGGGATTGAGGATTGAGGATTGAGGATCTAGGATTGGAGATTGATTATTGAGTATGAAGATTGAGAATTGGGTATTGAGGTTTGAAGAATGAGGATTGAGGATTGAGGATTGAGGATTGAGGATTGAGGATCTAGGATTGGAGATTGAATATTGAGGATTGAAGATTGGGGATTGAGGATTGAGGATTGAGTATCTAGGATTGGAGATTGATTATTGAGGATGAAGATTGAGAATTGAGGATTGAGGATTGAGAATTGAGAATTGAGGATGAGGACTAAGGGTTGAGGATTGAGGGTTGAGAAATGAGGTTTGGGGATTGAGGATTGAGGATTGAGGATTGAGGATTGAGGATTGAGGATTGAGGATTGAGTATTGAAGATTGAGTATTGATCACTGAGGATTGAGGCTTGAGGATTGCAGATTGAGTATTGTGGATTGAAGATTGAGGATTCAGGATTGAGGATTGAGGATTGAGGATTGAGGATTGAGGATTGAGGATTGAAGATTGAGTACTGATTATTGAAGATTGAGGATTGAGGATTGAGGATTGAGGATTGAGGATTGAGCATTGAAGATTGAGGATTGGGAATTGAGGATTGACGATTGAGGATTGAGTATTGAGGATTGAAGGTTGAGTATTGATGATTGAAGGTTAAGGATTGATGATTGAGGGTTGAGAATTGAGGACGAGGACTGACGGTTGAGGATTGAGGTTTGAGGATTGAGGATTGAGGATTGAGGACTGAGGCTTGAGGATTGACGATTGAGCATAGAGGATTGAAGATTGAGGACTAGCGATTGAGGATTGAAGATTGAGGATTAAGGACTGAGGATTGGGGATTGAGGATCTAGGATTGGACATTGATTTTTGGGGATTGAAAATTGAGGATTGAGGATTGAGGATTGAGAATTGAGAATTGAGGATGTGGACTGAGTGATGAGGATTGAGGATTGAGGAACGAGGATTGAGGATTGAGGATTGAGGACTGAGGATTGACGATTCTGTGTTGAAGATTGAGGATTTATGACTGAGGATTGAGGATTGAGGATTGAGAATTGAGTATTGAAGATTGAGGATTGAGGATTGAGAATTGAGAATTGAGGATGTGGACTGAGGGATGAGGATTGAGGATTGAGGAACGAGGATTGATGATTGATGATTGAGGATTGAGCATTGAAGATTGAGGATTGGGGATTGAGGATTGACGATTGAGGATTGATTATTGAGGATTGAAGATTGAGTATTGATGATTGAAGATTGAGGATTGAGGATTGAGGGTTGAGGATTGAGGACGAAGACTGACGGTTGAGGATTGAGGTTTGAGGATTGAGGATTGAGGATTGAGGACTGAGGCTTGAGGATTGACGATTGAGCATAGAGGATTGAAGATTGAGGACTGGCGATTGAGGATTGAAGATTGAGGATTAAGGAATGAGGATTGGGGATTGAGGATCTAAGATTGGAGATTGATTTTTGGAGATTGAAGGTTGAGGATTGAGGATTGAGGATTGAGAATTGAGAATTGAGGATGTGGACTGAGGGTTGAGGATTGAGGTTTGAGGGCCGAGGGTTGAGGATTGAGGATTGAGGACTGAGGATTGACGATTGAGTATTGAAGATTGAGGATTTATGACTGAGGACTGAGGATTGAGGATTGAGGATTGAGAATTGAGGATTGAAGATTGAGTATTGGGAATTGAATATTGAGGACTGAGGATTGAGGATTGAGAATGAGGGCTGAGGGTTGAGGATTGAGGTTAGAGGATTGAGGATTGAGGATTGAGGACTGAGGCTTGAGGATTGAGGATTGAGGATTGAGCATTGAGGATTGAAGATTGAATGTTGAGGATTGAACATTCAGGATTGAGGATTGGCGGTTGAGAATGGAGGATGAGGGCTGAGGGTTGAGGATTGGGGTTTCAGTATTGAATCCTGAGAATTCAGGATATTCTATTGAGTATCGAGAATTGAGGATTGATGGTTAGTATTGAGGATTGAGGATTGAGGATTGAGTGTTGAAGATAGAGGATTGATGATTGAAGATTGAGGATTGAGGTTTGAGGATTGTGGATTGAGGATTGAGGACTGAGGCTTGAGGATTGAGGATTGAGGTTTGAGGATTGAGGATTGAGGATTGAGGACTGAGGCTTGAGGATTGAGGATTGAGCATTGAGGATTGAAGATTGAGGATTGGGTATTGAGGTTTGAAGAATGAGGATTGAGGATTGAGGATTGAGGATTGAGGTTTGAGGATCTAGGATTGGAGATTGATTATTGAGGATTGAAGATTGGGGATTGACGATTGAGGATTGAGGACCTAGGATTGGAGATTGATTATTGAGGATGAAGATTGAGAATTGGGTATTGAGGTTTGAAGAATGAGGATTGAGGTTTGAGGATTGATGATTGAGGATTGAGGATTGAGGATTGGGGATTGAGGATTGAGCATTGTGGTTTGAGGACTGAGGGCTGAGGATTGAGGATTGAGGATTGAGGATTGAGGATTGAGGATGAGGGCTGAGGGTTGAGGATTGAGGCTTGAGGTCTGAGGACTGAGGATTGAGGATTGAGAATTGAGGATTTAGGATTGAGGATTGAAGATTGAGGATTGGGTATTGAGGATTGAAGAATGAGGATTGAGGATTGAGGATTGAGGATTGAGGATTGAGGGTTGAAGGTTGAGGATTGGGTATTGAGGATTGAAGACTGAGGATTGAGGATTGAGGATTGAGGATTGAGGATTGAAGATTGAGTATAGAGGATTGAAGATTGAGGATTGTGGATTGAGGATTGAGGATTGAGGATTGAAGATTGAGTATTGAGGATTGAAGATTGAGGATTGAGTATTGAGGATTGAGGATTGAGGATTGAGGATTGAGTGTTGAAGATTGATGATTGATGATTGAGGATTGAGCATTGAAGATTGAGGATTGGGGATTGAGGATTGAGGATTGAGGATTGATTATTGAGGATTGAAGATTGAGTATTGATGATTGAAGATTGAGGATTGAGGATTGAGGGTTGAGGATTGAGGACGAGGACTGACGGTTGAGGATTGAGGTTTGAGGATTGAGGATTGAGGATTGAGGACTGAGGCTTGAGGATTGACGATTGAGCATAGAGGATTGAAGATTGAGGACTGGCGATTGAGGATTGAAGATTGAGGATTAAGGACTGAGGATTGGGGATTGAGGATCTAAGATTGGAGATTGATTTTTGGAGATTGAAGGTTGAGGATTGAGGATTGGGGATTGAGAATTGAGAATTGAGGATGTGGACTGAGGGTTGAGGATTGAGGTTTGAGGACCGAGGGTTGAGGATTGAGGATTGAGGACTGAGGATTGACGATTGAGTATTGAAGATTGAGGATTTATGACTGAGGATTGAGGATTGAGGATTGAGGATTGAGAATTGAGGATTGAAGATTGAGTATTGGGGATTGAATATTGAGGACTGAGGATTGAGGATTGAGAATGAGGGCTGAGGGTTGAGGATTGAGGTTAGAGGATTGAGGATTGAGGATTGAGGACTGAGGCTTGAGGATTGAGGATTGAGCATTGAGGATTGAAGATTGATGATTGGGTATTGAGGTTTGAAGAATGAGGATTGAGGGTTGAGGATTGAGGATTGAGGATTGAGGATTGAAGATTGAATGTTGAGGATTGAACATTCAGGATTGAGGATTGGCGGTTGAGAATGGAGGATGAGGGCTGAGGGTTGAGGATTGAGGTTTCAGTATTGAATCCTGAGAATTCAGGATATTCTATTGAGTATCGAGAATTGAGGATTGATGGTTAGTATTGAGGATTGAGGATTGAGGATTGAGTGTTGAAGATAGAGGATTGATGATTGAAGATTGAGGATTGAGGTTTGAGGATTGAGGATTGAGGATTGAGGACTGAGGCTTGAGGATTGAGGATTGAGCATTGAGGATTGAAGATTGAGGATTGGGTATTGAGGTTTGAAGAATGAGGATTGAGGATTGAGGATTGAGGATTGAGGATTGAGGATCTAGGATTGGAGATTGATTATCGAGGATTGAAGATTGGGGATTGAGGATTGAGGATTGAGGATCTAGGATTGGAGATTGATTATTGAGTATGAAGATTGAGAATTGGGTATTGAGGTTTGAAGAATGAGGATTGAGGATTGAGGATTGAGGATTGAGGATTGAGGATCTAGGATTGGAGATTGAATATTGAGGATTGAAGATTGGGGATTGAGGATTGAGGATTGAGTATCTAGGATTGGAGATTGATTATTGAGGATGAAGATTGAGAATTGAGGATTGAGGATTGAGAATTGAGAATTGAGGATGAGGACTAAGGGTTGAGGATTGAGGGTTGAGAAATGAGGTTTGGGGATTGAGGATTGAGGATTGAGGATTGAGGATTGAGGATTGAGGATTGAGGATTGAGTATTGAAGATTGAGTATTGATCACTGAGGATTGAGGCTTGAGGATTGCAGATTGAGTATTGTGGATTGAAGATTGAGGATTCAGGATTGAGGATTGAGGATTGAGGATTGAGGATTGAGGATTGAGGATTGAAGATTGAGTATTGATTATTGAAGATTGAGGATTGAGGATTGAGGATTGAGGATTGAGGATTGAGCATTGAAGATTGAGGATTGGGAATTGAGGATTGACGATTGAGGATTGAGTATTGAGGATTGAAGGTTGAGTATTGATGATTGAAGGTTAAGGATTGATGATTGAGGGTTGAGAATTGAGGACGAGGACTGACGGTTGAGGATTGAGGTTTGAGGATTGAGGATTGAGGATTGAGGACTGAGGCTTGAGGATTGACGATTGAGCATAGAGGATTGAAGATTGAGGACTAGCGATTGAGGATTGAAGATTGAGGATTAAGGACTGAGGATTGGGGATTGAGGATCTAGGATTGGAGATTGATTTTTGGGGATTGAAAATTGAGGATTGAGGATTGAGGATTGAGAATTGAGAATTGAGGATGTGGACTGAGGGATGAGGATTGAGGATTGAGGAACGAGGATTGAGGATTGAGGATTGAGGACTGAGGATTGACGATTCTGTGTTGAAGATTGAGGATTTATGACTGAGGATTGAGGATTGAGGATTGAGAATTGAGTATTGAAGATTGAGGATTGAGGATTGAGAATTGAGAATTGAGGATGTGGACTGAGGGATGAGGATTGAGGATTGAGGAACGAGGATTGATGATTGATGATTGAGGATTGAGCATTGAAGATTGAGGATTGGGGATTGAGGATTGACGATTGAGGATTGATTATTGAGGATTGAAGATTGAGTATTGATGATTGAAGATTGAGGATTGAGGATTGAGGGTTGAGGATTGAGGACGAAGACTGACGGTTGAGGATTGAGGTTTGAGGATTGAGGATTGAGGATTGAGGACTGAGGCTTGAGGATTGACGATTGAGCATAGAGGATTGAAGATTGAGGACTGGCGATTGAGGATTGAAGATTGAGGATTAAGGAATGAGGATTGGGGATTGAGGATCTAAGATTGGAGATTGATTTTTGGAGATTGAAGGTTGAGGATTGAGGATTGAGGATTGAGAATTGAGAATTGAGGATGTGGACTGAGGGTTGAGGATTGAGGTTTGAGGGCCGAGGGTTGAGGATTGAGGATTGAGGACTGAGGATTGACGATTGAGTATTGAAGATTGAGGATTTATGACTGAGGACTGAGGATTGAGGATTGAGGATTGAGAATTGAGGATTGAAGATTGAGTATTGGGAATTGAATATTGAGGACTGAGGATTGAGGATTGAGAATGAGGGCTGAGGGTTGAGGATTGAGGTTAGAGGATTGAGGATTGAGGATTGAGGACTGAGGCTTGAGGATTGAGGATTGAGGATTGAGCATTGAGGATTGAAGATTGAATGTTGAGGATTGAACATTCAGGATTGAGGATTGGCGGTTGAGAATGGAGGATGAGGGCTGAGGGTTGAGGATTGGGGTTTCAGTATTGAATCCTGAGAATTCAGGATATTCTATTGAGTATCGAGAATTGAGGATTGATGGTTAGTATTGAGGATTGAGGATTGAGGATTGAGTGTTGAAGATAGAGGATTGATGATTGAAGATTGAGGATTGAGGTTTGAGGATTGTGGATTGAGGATTGAGGACTGAGGCTTGAGGATTGAGGATTGAGCATTGAGGATTGAAGATTGAGGATTGGGTATTGAGGTTTGAAGAATGAGGATTGAGGATTGAGGTTTGAGGATCTAGGATTGGAGATTGATTATCGAGGATTGAAGATTGGGGATTGAGGATTGAGGATTGAGGATCTAGGATTGGAGATTGATTATTGAGGATGAAGATTGAGAACTGGGTATGAAGGTTTGAAGAATGAGGATTGAGGATTGAGGATTGATGATTGAGGATTGAGGATTGAGGATTGGGGATTGAGGATTGAGCATTGTGGTTTGAGGACTGAGGGCTGAGGATTGAGGATTGAGGATTGAGGATTGAGGATGAGGGCTGAGGGTTGAGGATTGAGGCTTGAGGTCTGAGGACTGAGGATTGAGGATTGAGAATTGAGGATTTAGGATTGAGGATTGCAGATTGAGTATTGTGGATTGAAGATTGAGGATTCAGGATTGAGGATTGAGGATTGAGGATTGAGGATTGAGGATTGAGGATTGAAGATTGAGTATTGATTATTGAAGATTGAGGATTGAGGATTGAGGATTGAGGATTGAGGATTGAGCATTGAAGATTGAGGATTGGGGATTGAGGATTGACGATTGAGGATTGAGTATTGAGGATTGAAGGTTAAGGATTGATGATTGAGGGTTGAGGATTGAGGACGAGGACTGACGGTTGAGGATTGAGGTTTGAAGATTGAGGATTGAGGATTGAGGACTGAGGCTTGAGGATTGACGATTGAGCATAGAGGATTGAAGATTGAGGACTGGCGATTGAGGATTGAAGATTGAGGATTAAGGACTGAGGATTGGGGATTGAGGATCTAAGATTGGAGATTGATTTTTGGAGATTGAAGGTTGAGGATTGAGGATTGGGGATTGAGAATTGAGAATTGAGGATGTGGACTGAGGGTTGAGGATTGAGGTTTGAGGACCGAGGGTTGAGGATTGAGGATTGAGGACTGAGGATTGACGATTGAGTATTGAAGATTGAGGATTTATGACTGAGGATTGAGGATTGAGGATTGAGGATTGAGAATTGAGGATTGAAGATTGAGTATTGGGGATTGAATATTGAGGACTGAGGATTGAGGATTGAGAATGAGGGCTGAGGGTTGAGGATTGAGGTTAGAGGATTGAGGATTGAGGATTGAGGACTGAGGCTTGAGGATTGAGGATTGAGCATTGAGGATTGAAGATTGATGATTGGGTATTGAGGTTTGAAGAATGAGGATTGAGGGTTGAGGATTGAGGATTGAGGATTGAGGATTGAAGATTGAATGTTGAGGATTGAACATTCAGGATTGAGGATTGGCAGTTGAGAATGGAGGATGAGGGCTGAGGGTTGAGGATTGAGGTTTCAGTATTGAATCCTGAGAATTCAGGATATTCTATTGAGTATCGAGAATTGAGGATTGATGGTTAGTATTGAGGATTGAGGATTGAGGATTGAGTGTTGAAGATAGAGGATTGATGATTGAAGATTGAGGATTGAGGTTTGAGGATTGAGGATTGAGGATTGAGGACTGAGGCTTGAGGATTGAGGATTGAGCATTGAGGATTGAAGATTGAGGATTGGGTATTGAGGTTTGAAGAATGAGGATTGAGGATTGAGGATTGAGGATTGAGGATTGAGGATCTAGGATTGGAGATTGATTATCGAGGATTGAAGATTGGGGATTGAGGATTGAGGATTGAGGATCTAGGATTGGAGATTGATTATTGAGTATGAAGATTGAGAATTGGGTATTGAGGTTTGAAGTATGAGGATTGAGGATTGAGTATTGAGGATTGAGGATTGAGGATCTAGGATTGGAGATTGAATATTGAGGATTGAAGATTGGGGATTGAGGATTGAGGATTGAGTATCTAGGATTGGAGATTGATTATTGAGGATGAAGATTGAGAATTGAGGATTGAGGATTGAGAATTGAGAATTGAGGATGAGGACTAAGGGTTGAGGATTGAGGGTTGAGAAATGAGGTTTGGGGATTGAGGATTGAGGATTGAGGATTGAGGATTGAGGATTGAGGATTGAGGATTGAGTATTGAAGATTGAGTATTGATCACTGAGGATTGAGGATTGAGGATTGCAGATTGAGTATTGTGGATTGAAGATTGAGGATTCAGGATTGAGGATTGAGGATTGAGGATTGAGGATTGAGGATTGAGGATTGAAGATTGAGTAGTGATTATTGAAGATTGAGGATTGAGGATTGAAGATTGGGGATTGAGGATTGAGGATTGAGTATCTAGGATTGGAGATTGATTATTGAGGATGAAGATTGAGAATTGAGGATTGAGGATTGAGAATTGAGAATTGAGGATGAGGACTAAGGGTTGAGGATTGAGGGTTGAGAAATGAGGTTTGGGGATTGAGGATTGAGGATTGAGGATTGAGGATTGAGGATTGAGGATTGAGGATTGAGTATTGAAGATTGAGTATTGATCACTGAGGATTGAGGCTTGAGGATTGCAGATTGAGTATTGTGGATTGAAGATTGAGGATTCAGGATTGAGGATTGAGGATTGAGGATTGAGGATTGAGGATTGAGGATTGAAGATTGAGTATTGATTATTGAAGATTGAGGATTGAGGATTGAGGATTGAGGATTGAGGATTGAGCATTGAAGATTGAGGATTGGGAATTGAGGATTGACGATTGAGGATTGAGTATTGAGGATTGAAGGTTGAGTATTGATGATTGAAGGTTAAGGATTGATGATTGAGGGTTGAGAATTGAGGACGAGGACTGACGGTTGAGGATTGAGGTTTGAGGATTGAGGATTGAGGATTGAGGACTGAGGCTTGAGGATTGACGATTGAGCATAGAGGATTGAAGATTGAGGACTAGCGATTGAGGATTGAAGATTGAGGATTAAGGACTGAGGATTGGGGATTGAGGATCTAGGATTGGACATTGATTTTTGGGGATTGAAAATTGAGGATTGAGGATTGAGGATTGAGAATTGAGAATTGAGGATGTGGACTGAGTGATGAGGATTGAGGATTGAGGAACGAGGATTGAGGATTGAGGATTGAGGACTGAGGATTGACGATTCTGTGTTGAAGATTGAGGATTTATGACTGAGGATTGAGGATTGAGGATTGAGAATTGAGTATTGAAGATTGAGGATTGAGGATTGAGAATTGAGAATTGAGGATGTGGACTGAGGGATGAGGATTGAGGATTGAGGAACGAGGATTGATGATTGATGATTGAGGATTGAGCATTGAAGATTGAGGATTGGGGATTGAGGATTGACGATTGAGGATTGATTATTGAGGATTGAAGATTGAGTATTGATGATTGAAGATTGAGGATTGAGGATTGAGGGTTGAGGATTGAGGACGAAGACTGACGGTTGAGGATTGAGGTTTGAGGATTGAGGATTGAGGATTGAGGACTGAGGCATGAGGATTGACGATTGAGCATAGAGGATTGAAGATTGAGGACTGGCGATTGAGGATTGAAGATTGAGGATTAAGGAATGAGGATTGGGGATTGAGGATCTAAGATTGGAGATTGATTTTTGGAGATTGAAGGTTGAGGATTGAGGATTGAGGATTGAGAGTTGAGAATTGAGGATGTGGACTGAGGGTTGAGGATTGAGGTTTGAGGGCCGAGGGTTGAGGATTGAGGATTGAGGACTGAGGATTGACGATTGAGTATTGAAGATTGAGGATTTATGACTGAGGACTGAGGATTGAGGATTGAGGATTGAGAATTGAGGATTGAAGATTGAGTATTGGGAATTGAATATTGAGGACTGAGGATTGAGGATTGAGAATGAGGGCTGAGGGTTGAGGATTGAGGTTAGAGGATTGAGGATTGAGGATTGAGGACTGAGGCTTGAGGATTGAGGATTGAGGATTGAGCATTGAGGATTGAAGATTGAATGTTGAGGATTGAACATTCAGGATTGAGGATTGGCGGTTGAGAATGGAGGATGAGGGCTGAGGGTTGAGGATTGGGGTTTCAGTATTGAATCCTGAGAATTCAGGATATTCTATTGAGTATCGAGAATTGAGGATTGATGGTTAGTATTGAGGATTGAGGATTGAGGATTGAGTGTTGAAGATAGAGGATTGATGATTGAAGATTGAGGATTGAGGTTTGAGGATTGTGGATTGAGGATTGAGGACTGAGGCTTGAGGATTGAGGATTGAGGTTTGAGGATTGAGGATTGAGGATTGAGGACTGAGGCTTGAGGATTGAGGATTGAGCATTGAGGATTGAAGATTGAGGATTGGGTATTGAGGTTTGAAGAATGAGGATTGAGGATTGAGGATTGAGGATTGAGGTTTGAGGATCTAGGATTGGAGATTGATTATTGAGGATTGAAGATTGGGGATTGACGATTGAGGATTGAGGATCTAGGATTGGAGATTGATTATTGAGGATGAAGATTGAGAATTGGGTATTGAGGTTTGAAGAATGAGGATTGAGGTTTGAGGATTGATGATTGAGGATTGAGGATTGAGGATTGGGGATTGAGGATTGAGCATTGTGGTTTGAGGACTGAGGGCTGAGGATTGAGGATTGAGGATTGAGGATTGAGGATTGAGGATGAGGGCTGAGGGTTGAGGATTGAGGCTTGAGGTCTGAGGACTGAGGATTGAGGATTGAGAATTGAGGATTTAGGATTGAGGATTGAAGATTGAGGATTGGGTATTGAGGATTGAAGAATGAGGATTGAGGATTGAGGATTGAGGATTGAGGATTGAGGGTTGAAGGTTGAGGATTGGGTATTGAGGATTGAAGACTGAGGATTGAGGATTGAGGATTGAGGATTGAGGATTGAAGATTGAGTATAGAGGATTGAAGATTGAGGATTGTGGATTGAGGATTGAGGATTGAGGATTGAAGATTGAGTATTGAGGATTGAAGATTGAGGATTGAGTATTGAGGATTGAGGATTGAGGATTGAGGATTGAGTGTTGAAGATTGATGATTGATGATTGAGGATTGAGCATTGAAGATTGAGGATTGGGGATTGAGGATTGAGGATTGAGGATTGATTATTGAGGATTGAAGATTGAGTATTGATGATTGAAGATTGAGGATTGAGGATTGAGGGTTGAGGATTGAGGACGAGGACTGACGGTTGAGGATTGAGGTTTGAGGATTGAGGATTGAGGATTGAGGACTGAGGCTTGAGGATTGACGATTGAGCATAGAGGATTGAAGATTGAGGACTGGCGATTGAGGATTGAAGATTGAGGATTAAGGACTGAGGATTGGGGATTGAGGATCTAAGATTGGAGATTGATTTTTGGAGATTGAAGGTTGAGGATTGAGGATTGGGGATTGAGAATTGAGAATTGAGGATGTGGACTGAGGGTTGAGGATTGAGGTTTGAGGACCGAGGGTTGAGGATTGAGGATTGAGGACTGAGGATTGACGATTGAGTATTGAAGATTGAGGATTTATGACTGAGGATTGAGGATTGAGGATTGAGGATTGAGAATTGAGGATTGAAGATTGAGTATTGGGGATTGAATATTGAGGACTGAGGATTGAGGATTGAGAATGAGGGCTGAGGGTTGAGGATTGAGGTTAGAGGATTGAGGATTGAGGATTGAGGACTGAGGCTTGAGGATTGAGGATTGAGCATTGAGGATTGAAGATTGATGATTGGGTATTGAGGTTTGAAGAATGAGGATTGAGGGTTGAGGATTGAGGATTGAGGATTGAGGATTGAAGATTGAATGTTGAGGATTGAACATTCAGGATTGAGGATTGGCGGTTGAGAATGGAGGATGAGGGCTGAGGGTTGAGGATTGAGGTTTCAGTATTGAATCCTGAGAATTCAGGATATTCTATTGAGTATCGAGAATTGAGGATTGATGGTTAGTATTGAGGATTGAGGATTGAGGATTGAGTGTTGAAGATAGAGGATTGATGATTGAAGATTGAGGATTGAGGTTTGAGGATTGAGGATTGAGGATTGAGGACTGAGGCTTGAGGATTGAGGATTGAGCATTGAGGATTGAAGATTGAGGATTGGGTATTGAGGTTTGAAGAATGAGGATTGAGGATTGAGGATTGAGGATTGAGGATTGAGGATCTAGGATTGGAGATTGATTATCGAGGATTGAAGATTGGGGATTGAGGATTGAGGATTGAGGATCTAGGATTGGAGATTGATTATTGAGTATGAAGATTGAGAATTGGGTATTGAGGTTTGAAGAATGAGGATTGAGGATTGAGGATTGAGGATTGAGGATTGAGGATCTAGGATTGGAGATTGAATATTGAGGATTGAAGATTGGGGATTGAGGATTGAGGATTGAGTATCTAGGATTGGAGATTGATTATTGAGGATGAAGATTGAGAATTGAGGATTGAGGATTGAGAATTGAGAATTGAGGATGAGGACTAAGGGTTGAGGATTGAGGGTTGAGAAATGAGGTTTGGGGATTGAGGATTGAGGATTGAGGATTGAGGATTGAGGATTGAGGATTGAGGATTGAGTATTGAAGATTGAGTATTGATCACTGAGGATTGAGGCTTGAGGATTGCAGATTGAGTATTGTGGATTGAAGATTGAGGATTCAGGATTGAGGATTGAGGATTGAGGATTGAGGATTGAGGATTGAGGATTGAAGATTGAGTATTGATTATTGAAGATTGAGGATTGAGGATTGAGGATTGAGGATTGAGGATTGAGCATTGAAGATTGAGGATTGGGAATTGAGGATTGACGATTGAGGATTGAGTATTGAGGATTGAAGGTTGAGTATTGATGATTGAAGGTTAAGGATTGATGATTGAGGGTTGAGAATTGAGGACGAGGACTGACGGTTGAGGATTGAGGTTTGAGGATTGAGGATTGAGGATTGAGGACTGAGGCTTGAGGATTGACGATTGAGCATAGAGGATTGAAGATTGAGGACTAGCGATTGAGGATTGAAGATTGAGGATTAAGGACTGAGGATTGGGGATTGAGGATCTAGGATTGGAGATTGATTTTTGGGGATTGAAAATTGAGGATTGAGGATTGAGGATTGAGAATTGAGAATTGAGGATGTGGACTGAGGGATGAGGATTGAGGATTGAGGAACGAGGATTGAGGATTGAGGATTGAGGACTGAGGATTGACGATTCTGTGTTGAAGATTGAGGATTTATGACTGAGGATTGAGGATTGAGGATTGAGAATTGAGTATTGAAGATTGAGGATTGAGGATTGAGAATTGAGAATTGAGGATGTGGACTGAGGGATGAGGATTGAGGATTGAGGAACGAGGATTGATGATTGATGATTGAGGATTGAGCATTGAAGATTGAGGATTGGGGATTGAGGATTGACGATTGAGGATTGATTATTGAGGATTGAAGATTGAGTATTGATGATTGAAGATTGAGGATTGAGGATTGAGGGTTGAGGATTGAGGACGAAGACTGACGGTTGAGGATTGAGGTTTGAGGATTGAGGATTGAGGATTGAGGACTGAGGCTTGAGGATTGACGATTGAGCATAGAGGATTGAAGATTGAGGACTGGCGATTGAGGATTGAAGATTGAGGATTAAGGAATGAGGATTGGGGATTGAGGATCTAAGATTGGAGATTGATTTTTGGAGATTGAAGGTTGAGGATTGAGGATTGAGGATTGAGAATTGAGAATTGAGGATGTGGACTGAGGGTTGAGGATTGAGGTTTGAGGGCCGAGGGTTGAGGATTGAGGATTGAGGACTGAGGATTGACGATTGAGTATTGAAGATTGAGGATTTATGACTGAGGACTGAGGATTGAGGATTGAGGATTGAGAATTGAGGATTGAAGATTGAGTATTGGGAATTGAATATTGAGGACTGAGGATTGAGGATTGAGAATGAGGGCTGAGGGTTGAGGATTGAGGTTAGAGGATTGAGGATTGAGGATTGAGGACTGAGGCTTGAGGATTGAGGATTGAGGATTGAGCATTGAGGATTGAAGATTGAATGTTGAGGATTGAACATTCAGGATTGAGGATTGGCGGTTGAGAATGGAGGATGAGGGCTGAGGGTTGAGGATTGGGGTTTCAGTATTGAATCCTGAGAATTCAGGATATTCTATTGAGTATCGAGAATTGAGGATTGATGGTTAGTATTGAGGATTGAGGATTGAGGATTGAGTGTTGAAGATAGAGGATTGATGATTGAAGATTGAGGATTGAGGTTTGAGGATTGTGGATTGAGGATTGAGGACTGAGGCTTGAGGATTGAGGATTGAGCATTGAGGATTGAAGATTGAGGATTGGGTATTGAGGTTTGAAGAATGAGGATTGAGGATTGAGGTGTGAGGATCTAGGATTGGAGATTGATTATCGAGGATTGAAGATTGGGGATTGAGGATTGAGGATTGAGGATCTAGGATTGGAGATTGATTATTGAGGATGAAGATTGAGAACTGGGTATGAAGGTTTGAAGAATGAGGATTGAGGATTGAGGATTGATGATTGAGGATTGAGGATTGAGGATTGGGGATTGAGGATTGAGCATTGTGGTTTGAGGACTGAGGGCTGAGGATTGAGGATTGAGGATTGAGGATTGAGGATGAGGGCTGAGGGTTGAGGATTGAGGCTTGAGGTCTGAGGACTGAGGATTGAGGATTGAGAATTGAGGATTTAGGATTGAGGATTGCAGATTGAGTATTGTGGATTGAAGATTGAGGATTCAGGATTGAGGATTGAGGATTGAGGATTGAGGATTGAGGATTGAGGATTGAAGATTGAGTATTGATTATTGAAGATTGAGGATTGAGGATTGAGGATTGAGGATTGAGGATTGAGCATTGAAGATTGAGGATTGGGGATTGAGGATTGACGATTGAGGATTGAGTATTGAGGATTGAAGGTTAAGGATTGATGATTGAGGGTTGAGGATTGAGGACGAGGACTGACGGTTGAGGATTGAGGTTTGAAGATTGAGGATTGAGGATTGAGGACTGAGGCTTGAGGATTGACGATTGAGCATAGAGGATTGAAGATTGAGGACTGGCGATTGAGGATTGAAGATTGAGGATTAAGGACTGAGGATTGGGGATTGAGGATCTAAGATTGGAGATTGATTTTTGGAGATTGAAGGTTGAGGATTGAGGATTGGGGATTGAGAATTGAGAATTGAGGATGTGGACTGAGGGTTGAGGATTGAGGTTTGAGGACCGAGGGTTGAGGATTGAGGATTGAGGACTGAGGATTGACGATTGAGTATTGAAGATTGAGGATTTATGACTGAGGATTGAGGATTGAGGATTGAGGATTGAGAATTGAGGATTGAAGATTGAGTATTGGGGATTGAATATTGAGGACTGAGGATTGAGGATTGAGAATGAGGGCTGAGGGTTGAGGATTGAGGTTAGAGGATTGAGGATTGAGGATTGAGGACTGAGGCTTGAGGATTGAGGATTGAGCATTGAGGATTGAAGATTGATGATTGGGTATTGAGGTTTGAAGAATGAGGATTGAGGGTTGAGGATTGAGGATTGAGGATTGAGGATTGAAGATTGAATGTTGAGGATTGAACATTCAGGATTGAGGATTGGCAGTTGAGAATGGAGGATGAGGGCTGAGGGTTGAGGATTGAGGTTTCAGTATTGAATCCTGAGAATTCAGGATATTCTATTGAGTATCGAGAATTGAGGATTGATGGTTAGTATTGAGGATTGAGGATTGAGGATTGAGTGTTGAAGATAGAGGATTGATGATTGAAGATTGAGGATTGAGGTTTGAGGATTGAGGATTGAGGATTGAGGACTGAGGCTTGAGGATTGAGGATTGAGCATTGAGGATTGAAGATTGAGGATTGGGTATTGAGGTTTGAAGAATGAGGATTGAGGATTGAGGATTGAGGATTGAGGATTGAGGATCTAGGATTGGAGATTGATTATCGAGGATTGAAGATTGGGGATTGAGGATTGAGGATTGAGGATCTAGGATTGGAGATTGATTATTGAGTATGAAGATTGAGAATTGGGTATTGAGGTTTGAAGTATGAGGATTGAGGATTGAGTATTGAGGATTGAGGATTGAGGATCTAGGATTGGAGATTGAATATTGAGGATTGAAGATTGGGGATTGAGGATTGAGGATTGAGTATCTAGGATTGGAGATTGATTATTGAGGATGAAGATTGAGAATTGAGGATTGAGGATTGAGAATTGAGAATTGAGGATGAGGACTAAGGGTTGAGGATTGAGGGTTGAGAAATGAGGTTTGGGGATTGAGGATTGAGGATTGAGGATTGAGGATTGAGGATTGAGGATTGAGGATTGAGTATTGAAGATTGAGTATTGATCACTGAGGATTGAGGATTGAGGATTGCAGATTGAGTATTGTGGATTGAAGATTGAGGATTCAGGATTGAGGATTGAGGATTGAGGATTGAGGATTGAGGATTGAGGATTGAAGATTGAGTAGTGATTATTGAAGATTGAGGATTGAGGATTGAGGATTGAGGATTGAGGATTGAGCATTGAAGATTGAGGATTGGGAATTGAGGATTGACGATTGAGGATTGAGTATTGAGGATTGAAGGTTGAGTATTGATGATTGAAGGTTAAGGATTGATGATTGAGGGTTGAGAATTGAGGACGAGGACTGACGGTTGAGGATTGAGGTTTGAGGATTGAGGATTGAGGATTGAGGACTGAGGCTTGAGGATTGACGATTGAGCATAGAGGATTGAAGATTGAGGACTGGCGATTGAGGATTGCAGATTGAGGATTAAGGACTGAGGATTGGGGATTGAGGATCTAGGATTGGAGATTGATTTTTGGGGATTGAAAATTGAGGATTGAGGATTGAGGATTGAGAATTGAGAATTGAGGATGTGGACTGAGGGATGAGGATTGAGGATTGAGGAACGAGGATTGAGGATTGAGGATTGAGGACTGAGGATTGACGATTGTGTGTTGAAGATTGAGGATTTATGACTGAGGATTGAGGATTGAGGATTGAGAATTGAGTATTGAAGATTGAGGATTGAGGATTGAGAATTGAGAATTGAGGATGTGGACTGAGGGATGAGGATTGAGGATTGAGGAACGATGATTGATGATTGATGATTGAGGATTGAGCATTGAAGATTGAGGATTGGGGATTGAGGATTGACGATTGAGGATTGATTATTGAGGATTGAAGATTGAGTATTGATGATTGAAGATTGAGGATTGAGGATTGAGGGTTGAGGATTGAGGACGAAGACTGACGGTTGAGGATTGAGGTTTGAGGATTGAGGATTGAGGATTGAGGACTGAGGCTTGAGGATTGATGATTGAGCATAGAGGATTGAAGATTGAGGACTGGCGATTGAGGATTGAAGATTGAGGATTAAGGAATGAGGATTGGGGATTGAGGATCTAAGATTGGAGATTGATTTTTGGAGATTGAAGGTTGAGGATTGAGGATTGAGGATTGAGAATTGAGAATTGAGGATGTGGACTGAGGGTTGAGGATTGAGGTTTGAGGGCCGAGGGTTGAGGATTGAGGATTGAGGACTGAGGATTGACGATTGAGTATTGAAGATTGAGGATTTATGACTGAGGATTGAGGATTGAGGATTGAGAATTGAGGATTGAAGATTGAGTATTGGGAATTGAATATTGAGGACTGAGGATTGAGGATTGAGAATGAGGGCTGAGGGTTGAGGATTGAGGTTAGAGGATTGAGGATTGAGGATTGAGGACTGAGGCTTGAGGATTGAGGATTGAGGATTGAGCATTGAGGATTGAAGATTGAATGTTGAGGATTGAACATTCAGGATTGAGGATTGGCGGTTGAGAATGGAGGATGAGGGCTGAGGGTTGAGGATTGAGGTTTCAGTATTGAATCCTGAGAATTCAGGATATTCTATTGAGTATCGAGAATTGAGGATTGATGGTTAGTATTGAGGATTGAGGATTGAGGATTGAGTGTTGAAGATAGAGGATTGATGATTGAAGATTGAGGATTGAGGTTTGAGGATTGTGGATTGAGGATTGAGGACTGAGGCTTGAGGATTGAGGATTGAGCATTGAGGATTGAAGATTGAGGATTGGGTATTGAGGTTTGAAGAATGAGGATTGAGGATTGAGGTTTGAGGATCTAGGATTGGAGATTCATTATTGAGGATTGAAGATTGGGGATTGAGGATTGAGGATTGAGGATCTAGGATTGGAGATTGATTATTGAGGATGAAGATTGAGAACTGGGTATGAAGGTTTGAAGAATGAGGATTGAGGATTGAGGATTGATGATTGAGGATTGAAGATTGAGGATTGGGGATTGAGGATTGAGCATTGTGGTTTGAGGACTGAGGGCTGAGGATTGAGGATTGAGGATTGAGGATTGAGGATGAGGGCTGAGGGTTGAGGATTGAGGCTTGAGGTCTGAGGACTCAGGATTGAGGATTGAGAATTGAGGATTTAGGATTGAGGATTGCAGATTGAGTATTGTGGATTGAAGATTGAGGATTCAGGATTGAGGATTGAGGATTGAGGATTGAGGATTGAGGATTGAGGATTGAAGATTGAGTATTGATTATTGAAGGTTGAGGATTGAGGATTGAGGATTGAGGATTGAGGATTGAGCATTGAAGATTGAGGATTGGGGATTGAGGATTGACGATTGAGGATTGAGTATTGAGGATTGAAGGTTGAGTATTGATGATTGAAGGTTAAGGATTGATGATTGAGGGTTGAGGATTGAGGACGAGGACTGACGGTTGAGGATTGAGGTTTGAAGATTGAGGATTGAGGGTTGAGGACTGAGGCTTGAGGATTGACGATTGAGCATAGAGGATTGAAGATTGAGGACTGGCGATTGAGGATTGAAGATTGAGGATTAAGGACTGAGGATTGGGGATTGAGGATCTAAGATTGGAGATTGATTTTTGGAGATTGAAGGTTGAGGATTGAGGATTGGGGATTGAGAATTGAGAATTGAGGATGTGGACTGAGGGTTGAGGATTGAGGTTTGAGGACCGAGGGTTGAGGATTGAGGATTGAGGACTGAGGATTGACGATTGAGTATTGAAGATTGAGGATTTATGACTGAGGATTGAGGATTGAGGATTGAGGATTGAGAATTGAGGATTGAAGATTGAGTATTGGGGATTGAATATTGAGGACTGAGGATTGAGGATTGAGAATGAGGGCTGAGGGTTGAGGATTGAGGATAGAGGATTGAGGATTGAGGATTGAGGACTGAGGCTTGAGGATTGAGGATTGAGCATTGAGGATTGAAGATTGATGATTGGGTATTGAGGTTTGAAGAATGAGGATTGAGGGTTGAGGATTGAGGATTGAGGATTGAGGATTGAAGATTGAATGTTGAGGATTGAACATTCAGGATTGAGGATTGGCGGTTGAGAATGGAGGATGAGGGCTGAGGGTTGAGGATTGAGGTTTCAGTATTGAATCCTGAGAATTCAGGATATTCTATTGAGTATCGAGAATTGAGGATTGATGGTTAGTATTGAGGATTGAGGATTGAGGATTGAGTGTTGAAGATAGAGGATTGATGATTGAAGATTGAGGATTGAGGTTTGAGGATTGAGGATTGAGGATTGAGGACTGAGGCTTGAGGATTGAGGATTGAGCATTGAGGATTGAAGATTGAGGATTGGGTATTGAGGTTTGAAGAATGAGGATTGAGGATTGAGGATTGAGGATTGAGGATT
This sequence comes from Calliopsis andreniformis, assembly GCF_051401765.1. Lineage (NCBI taxonomy): Eukaryota > Metazoa > Arthropoda > Insecta > Hymenoptera > Andrenidae > Calliopsis > Calliopsis andreniformis. The sequence goes on from NW_027480579.1 coordinate 335,376, forward strand.
GAGGATCTAGGATTGGAGATTGATTATCGAGGATTGAAGATTGGGGATTGAGGATTGAGGATTGAGGATCTAGGATTGGAGATTGATTATTGAGTATGAAGATTGAGAATTGGGTATTGAGGTTTGAAGTATGAGGATTGAGGATTGAGGATTGAGGATTGAGGATTGAGGATCTAGGATTGGAGATTGAATATTGAGGATTGAAGATTGGGGATTGAGGATTGAGGATTGAGTATCTAGGATTGGAGATTGATTATTGAGGATGAAGATTGAGAATTGAGGATTGAGGATTGAGAATTGAGAATTGAGGATGAGGACTAAGGGTTGAGGATTGAGGGTTGAGAAATGAGGTTTGGGGATTGAGGATTGAGGATTGAGGATTGAGGATTGAGGATTGAGGATTGAGGATTGAGTATTGAAGATTGAGTATTGATCACTGAGGATTGAGGATTGAGGATTGCAGATTGAGTATTGTGGATTGAAGATTGAGGATTCAGGATTGAGGATTGAGGATTGAGGATTGAGGATTGAGGATTGAGGATTGAAGATTGAGTATTGATTATTGAAGATTGAGGATTGAGGATTGAGGATTGAGGATTGAGGATTGAGCATTGAAGATTGAGGATTGGGAATTGAGGATTGACGATTGAGGATTGAGTATTGAGGATTGAAGGTTGAGTATTGATGATTGAAGGTTAAGGATTGATGATTGAGGGTTGAGAATTGAGGACGAGGACTGACGGTTGAGGATTGAGGTTTGAGGATTGAGGATTGAGGATTGAGGACTGAGGCTTGAGGATTGACGATTGAGCATAGAGGATTGAAGATTGAGGACTGGCGATTGAGGATTGAAGATTGAGGATTAAGGACTGAGGATTGGGGATTGAGGATCTAGGATTGGAGATTGATTTTTGGGGATTGAAAATTGAGGATTGAGGATTGAGGATTGAGAATTGAGAATTGAGGATGTGGACTGAGGGATGAGGATTGAGGATTGAGGAACGAGGATTGAGGATTGAGGATTGAGGACTGAGGATTGACGATTGTGTGTTGAAGATTGAGGATTTATGACTGAGGATTGAGGATTGAGGATTGAGAATTGAGTATTGAAGATTGAGGATTGAGGATTGAGAATTGAGAATTGAGGATGTGGACTGAGGGATGAGGATTGAGGATTGAGGAACGAGGATTGATAATTGATGATTGAGGATTGAGCATTGAAGATTGAGGATTGGGGATTGAGGATTGACGATTGAGGATTGATTATTGAGGATTGAAGATTGAGTATTGATGATTGAAGATTGAGGATTGAGGATTGAGGGTTGAGGATTGAGGACGAAGACTGACGGTTGAGGATTGAGGTTTGAGGATTGAGGATTGAGGATTGAGGACTGAGGCTTGAGGATTGACGATTGAGCATAGAGGATTGAAGATTGAGGACTGGCGATTGAGGATTGAAGATTGAGGATTAAGGAATGAGGATTGGGGATTGAGGATCTAAGATTGGAGATTGATTTTTGGAGATTGAAGGTTGAGGATTGAGGATTGAGGATTGAGAATTGAGAATTGAGGATGTGGACTGAGGGTTGAGGATTGAGGTTTGAGGGCCGAGGGTTGAGGATTGAGGATTGAGGACTGAGGATTGACGATTGAGTATTGAAGATTGAGGATTTATGACTGAGGATTGAGGATTGAGGATTGAGGATTGAGAATTGAGGATTGAAGATTGAGTATTGGGAATTGAATATTGAGGACTGAGGATTGAGGATTGAGAATGAGGGCTGAGGGATGAGGATTGAGGTTAGAGGATTGAGGATTGAGGATTAAGGACTGAGGCTTGAGGATTGAGGATTGAGGATTGAGCATTGAGGATTGAAGATTGAATGTTGAGGATTGAACATTCAGGATTGAGGATTGGCGGTTGAGAATGGAGGATGAGGGCTGAGGGTTGAGGATTGAGGTTTCAGTATTGAATCCTGAGAATTCAGGATATTCTATTGAGTATCGAGAATTGAGGATTGATGGTTAGTATTGAGGATTGAGGATTGAGGATTGAGTGTTGAAGATAGAGGATTGATGATTGAAGATTGAGGATTGAGGTTTGAGGATTGTGGATTGAGGATTGAGGCTTGAGGTCTGAGGACTCAGGATTGAGGATTGAGAATTGAGGATTTAGGATTGAGGATTGCAGATTGAGTATTGTGGATTGAAGATTGAGGATTCAGGATTGAGGACTGAGGATTGAGGATTGAGGATTGAGGATTGAGGATTGAAGATTGAGTATTGATTATTGAAGATTGAGGATTGAGGATTGAGGATTGAGGATTGAGGATTGAGCATTGAAGATTGAGGATTGGGGATTGAGGATTGACGATTGAGGATTGAGTATTGAGGATTGAAGGTTGAGTATTGATGATTGAAGGTTAAGGATTGATGATTGAAGGTTGAGGATTGAGGACGAGGACTGACGGTTGAGGATTGAGGTTTGAAGATTGAGGATTGAGGGTTGAGGACTGAGGCTTGAGGATTGACGATTGAGCATAGAGGATTGAAGATTGAGGACTGGCGATTGAGGATTGAAGATTGAGGATTAAGGACTGAGGATTGGGGATTGAGGATCTAAGATTGGAGATTGATTTTTGGAGATTGAAGGTTGAGGATTGAGGATTGGGGATTGAGAATTGAGAATTGAGGATGTGGACTGAGGGTTGAGGATTGAGGTTTGAGGACCGAGGGTTGAGGATTGAGGATTGAGGACTGAGGATTGACGATTGAGTATTGAAGATTGAGGATTTATGACTGAGGATTGAGGATTGAGGATTGAGGATTGAGGATTGAGAATTGAGGATTGAAGATTGAGTATTGGGGATTGAATATTGAGGACTGAGGATTGAGGATTGAGAATGAGGGCTGAGGGTTGAGGATAGAGGTTAGAGGATTGAGGATTGAGGATTGAGGACTGAGGCTTGAGGATTGAGGATTGAGCATTGAGGATTGAAGATTGATGATTGGGTATTGAGGTTTGAAGAATGAGGATTGAGGGTTGAGGATTGAGGATTGAGGATTGAGGATTGAAGATTGAATGTTGAGGATTGAACATTCAGGATTGAGGATTGGCGGTTGAGAATGAAGGATGAGGGCTGAGGGTTGAGGATTGAGGTTTCAGTATTGAATCCTGAGAATTCAGGATATTCTATTGAGTATCGAGAATTGAGGATTGATGGTTAGTATTGAGGATTGAGGATTGAGGATTGAGTGTTGAAGATAGAGGATTGATGATTGAAGATTGAGGATTGAGGTTTGAGGATTGAGGATTGAGGATTGAGGACTGAGGCTTGAGGATTGAGGATTGAGCATTGAGGATTGAAGATTGAGGATTGGGTATTGAGGTTTGAAGAATGAGGATTGAGGATTGAGGATTGAGGATTGAGGATTGAGGATCTAGGATTGGAGATTGATTATCGAGGATTGAAGATTGGGGATTGAGGATTGAGGATTGAGGATCTAGGATTGGAGATTGATTATTGAGTATGAAGATTGAGAATTGGGTATTGAGGTTTGAAGTATGAGGATTGAGGATTGAGGATTGAGGATTGAGGATTGAGGATCTAGGATTGGAGATTGAATATTGAGGATTGAAGATTGGGGATTGAGGATTGAGGATTGAGTATCTAGGATTGGAGATTGATTATTGAGGATGAAGATTGAGAATTGAGGATTGAGGATTGAGAATTGAGAATTGAGGATGAGGACTAAGGGTTGAGGATTGAGGGTTGAGAAATGAGGTTTGGGGATTGAGGATTGAGGATTGAGGATTGAGGATTGAGGATTGAGGATTGAGGATTGAGTATTGAAGATTGAGTATTGATCACTGAGGATTGAGGATTGAGGATTGCAGATTGAGTATTGTGGATTGAAGATTGAGGATTCAGGATTGAGGATTGAGGATTGAGGATTGAGGATTGAGGATTGAGGATTGAAGATTGAGTATTGATTATTGAAGATTGAGGATTGAGGATTGAGGATTGAGGATTGAGGATTGAGCATTGAAGATTGAGGATTGGGAATTGAGGATTGACGATTGAGGATTGAGTATTGAGGATTGAAGGTTGAGTATTGATGATTGAAGGTTAAGGATTGATGATTGAGGGTTGAGAATTGAGGACGAGGACTGACGGTTGAGGATTGAGGTTTGAGGATTGAGGATTGAGGATTGAGGACTGAGGCTTGAGGATTGACGATTGAGCATAGAGGATTGAAGATTGAGGACTGGCGATTGAGGATTGAAGATTGAGGATTAAGGAATGAGGATTGGGGATTGAGGATCTAGGATTGGAGATTGATTTTTGGGGATTGAAAATTGAGGATTGAGGATTGAGGATTGAGAATTGAGAATTGAGGATGTGGACTGAGGGATGAGGATTGAGGATTGAGGAACGAGGATTGAGGATTGAGGATTGAGGACTGAGGATTGACGATTGTGTGTTGAAGATTGAGGATTTATGACTGAGGATTGAGGATTGAGGATTGAGAATTGAGTATTGAAGATTGAGGATTGAGGATTGAGAATTGAGAATTGAGGATGTGGACTGAGGGATGAGGATTGAGGATTGAGGAACGAGGATTGATGATTGATGATTGAGGATTGAGCATTGAAGATTGAGGATTGGGGATTGAGGATTGACGATTGAGGATTGATTATTGAGGATTGAAGATTGAGTATTGATGATTGAAGATTGAGGATTGAGGATTGAGGGTTGAGGATTGAGGACGAAGACTGACGGTTGAGGATTGAGGTTTGAGGATTGAGGATTGAGGATTGAGGACTGAGGCTTGAGGATTGACGATTGAGCATAGAGGATTGAAGATTGAGGACTGGCGATTGAGGATTGAAGATTGAGGATTAAGGAATGAGGATTGGGGATTGAGGATCTAAGATTGGAGATTGATTTTTGGAGATTGAAGGTTGAGGATTGAGGATTGAGGATTGAGAATTGAGAATTGAGGATGTGGACTGAGGGTTGAGGATTGAGGTTTGAGGGCCGAGGGTTGAGGATTGAGGATTGAGGACTGAGGATTGACAATTGAGTATTGAAGATTGAGGATTTATGACTGAGGATTGAGGATTGAGGATTGAGGATTGAGAATTGAGGATTGAAGATTGAGTATTGGGAATTGAATATTGAGGACTGAGGATTGAGGATTGAGAATGAGGGCTGAGGGTTGAGGATTGAGGTTAGAGGATTGAGGATTGAGGATTGAGGACTGAGGCTTGAGGATTGAGGATTGAGGATTGAGCATTGAGGATTGAAGATTGAATGTTGAGGATTGAACATTCAGGATTGAGGATTGGCGGTTGAGAATGGAGGATGAGGGCTGAGGGTTGAGGATTGAGGTTTCAGTATTGAATCCTGAGAATTCAGGATATTCTATTGAGTATCGAGAATTGAGGATTGATGGTTAGTATTGAGGATTGAGGATTGAGGATTGAGTGTTGAAGATAGAGGATTGATGATTGAAGATTGAGGATTGAGGTTTGAGGATTGTGGATTGAGGATTGAGGACTGAGGCTTGAGGATTGAGGATTGAGCATTGAGGATTGAAGATTGAGGATTGGGTATTGAGGTTTGAAGAATGAGGATTGAGGATTGAGGTTTGAGGATCTAGGATTGGAGATTGATTATTGAGGATTGAAGATTTGGGATTGAGGATTGAGGATTGAGGATCTAGGATTGGAGATTGATTATTGAGGATGAAGATTGAGAACTGGGTATGAAGGTTTGAAGAATGAGGATTGAGGATTGAGGATTGATGATTGAGGATTGAGGATTGAGGATTGGGGATTGAGGATTGAGCATTGTGGTTTGAGGACTGAGGGCTGAGGATTGAGGATTGAGGATTGAGGATTGAGGATGAGGGCTGAGGGTTGAGGATTGAGGCTTGAGGTCTGAGGACTCAGGATTGAGGATTGAGAATTGAGGATTTAGGATTGAGGATTGCAGATTGAGTATTGTGGATTGAAGATTGAGGATTCAGGATTGAGGATTGAGGATTGAGGATTCAGGATTGAGGATTGAGGATTGAAGATTGAGTATTGATTATTGAAGATTGAGGATTGAGGATTGAGGATTGAGGATTGAGGATTGAGCATTGAAGATTGAGGATTGGGGATTGAGGATTGACGATTGAGGATTGAGTATTGAGGATTGAAGGTTGAGTATTGATGATTGAAGGTTAAGGATTGATGATTGTGGGTTGAGGATTGAGGACGAGGACTGACGGTTGAGGATTGAGGTTTGAAGATTGAGGATTGAGGATTGAGGACTGAGGCTTGAGGATTGACGATTGAGCATAGAGGATTGAAGATTGAGGACTGGCGATTGAGGATTGAAGATTGAGGATTAAGGACTAAGGATTGGGGATTGAGGATCTAGGATTGGAGATTGATTTTTGGGGATTGAAAATTGAGGATTGAGGATTGAGGATTGAGAATTGAGAATTGAGGATGTGGACTGAGGGATGAGGATTGAGGATTGAGGAACGAGGATTGAGGATTGAGGATTGAGGACTGAGGATTGACGATTGAGTGTTGAAGATTGAGGATTTATGACTGAGGATTGGGGATTGAGGATTGAGGAATGAGTATTGAAGATTGAGGATTGATGATTGAGGATTGAGGATTGAGGATTGGGGATTGAGGATTGAGCATTGTGGTTTGAGGACTGAGGGCTGAGGATTGAGGATTGAGGATTGAGGATGAGGGCTGAGGGTTGAGGATTGAGGCTTGAGGTCTGAGGACTGAGGATTGAGGATTGAGAATTGAGGATTTAGGATTGAGGATTGAAGATTGAGGATTGGGTATTGAGGATTGAAGAATGAGGATTGAGGATTGAGGATTGAGGATTGAGGATTGAGGGTTGAAGGTTGAGGATTGGGTATTGAGGATTGAAGACTGAGGATTGAGGATTGAGGATTGAGGATTGAGGATTGAAGATTGAGCATAGAGGATTGAAGATTGAGGATTGTGGATTGAGGATTGAGGATTGAGGATTGAAGATTGAGTATTGAGGATTGAAGATTGAGGATTGAGTATTGAGGATTGAGGATTGAGGATTGAGGATTGAGTGTTGAAGATTGATGATTGATGATTGAGGATTGAGCATTGAAGATTGAGGATTGGGGATTGAGGATTGACGATTGAGGATTGATTATTGAGGATTGAAGATTGAGTATTGATGATTGAAGATTGAGGATTGAGGATTGAGGACTGAGGATTGAGGACGAGGACTGACGGTTGAGGATTGAGGTTTGAGGATTGAGGATTGAGGATTGAGGACTGAGGCTTGAGGATTGACGATTGAGCATAGAGGATTGAAGATTGAGGACTGGCGATTGAGGATTGAAGATTGAGGATTAAGGACTGAGGATTGGGGATTGAGGATCTAAGATTGGAGATTGATTTTAGGAGATTGAAGGTTGAGGATTGAGGATTGAGGATTGAGAATTGAGAATTGAGGATGTGGACTGAGGGTTGAGGATTGAGGTTTGAGACCCGAGGTTTGAGGATTGAGGATTGAGGACTGAGGATTGACGATTGAGTATTGAAGATTGAGGATTTATGACTGAGGATTGAGGATTGAGGATTGAGGATTGAGAATTGAGGATTGAAGATTGAGTATTGGGGATTGAATATTGAGGACTGAGGATTGAGGATTGAGAATGAGGGCTGAGGGTTGAGGATTGAGGTTAGAGGATTGAGGATTGAGGATTGAGGACTGAGGCTTGAGGATTGAGGATTGAGCATTGAGGATTGAAGATTGAATGTTGAGGATTGAACATTCAGGATTGAGGATTGGCGGTTGAGAATGGAGGATGAGGGCTGAGGGTTGAGGATTGAGGTTTCAGTATTGAATCCTGAGAATTCAGGATATTCTATTGAGTATCGAGAATTGAGGATTGATGGTTAGTATTGAGGATTGATGATTGAGGATTGAGTGTTGAAGATAGAGGATTGATGATTGAAGATTGAGGATTGAGGTTTGAGGATTGAGGATTGAGGATTGAGGACTGAGGCTTGAGGATTGAGGATTGAGCATTGAGGATTGAAGATTGAGGATTGGGTATTGAGGTTTGAAGAATGAGGATTGAGGATTGAGGATTGAGGATTGAGGTTTGAGGATCTAGGATTGGAGATTGATTATTGAGGATTGAAGATTGGGGATTGAGGATTGAGGATTGAAGATTGTGGATTGTGTATTGAGGATTGAAGTATGAGGATTGAGGATTCAGGTTTGAGGATAGAGGATTGCAGATTGAGTATTGAGGATTGAAGATTGAGGTTTGAGGATTGAGGATTGAAGATTGAGGATTGAGGATTGAGGATTGAGGATTGAGGATTGAAGATTGAGTATTGAGCATTGAAGGTTGAGGATTGAGGATTGAGGGTTGAGGATTGAAGAATCAGAATTGAAGATTGAGTATTGAGGGTTGAAGATTGAGGATTGCGAATTGAGGATTGAGGATTGAGGATTGAGGATTGAAGATTGAATATTGATGATTGAATATTGAGGACCGAGGATTGAGTGTTGTGGATTGAGGACGAGGACTGAGGGTTGAATATTGATGTTTGAGGTCTGAGGATTAAGGATTGAAGTGTTGAGAATTGAGGATTGAGGATTGAGGATTGAGGATTGAAGATTCAGTATTGAGGATTGAAGGTTGAGGATCGTGGATTGAGAACGGAGCATTGAGGATTGAATATTGAGGATTGGGGACTGAGTGTTGAGGGTTGAGTGATGAGAATTGACGTTTGAGGATAGAGACTTGAAGATTGGAGATTGAGTATTGAGTATTGAAATCTGTGAATTGATCATATTCTATTGAGGATTGAGGATTGACAACCGATTGTTGAGGACTGAGGGCTGAAGATTGAGGATTCAGGATTGAGGATTCAGGACTGATGCTTGAGGACTGAGGATTGAGGATTGAGGATTGAGGATTGAGGATTGAGGATTTAAGATTGAGGATTGGGTATTGAGGATTGAGGAATGAGGATTGACGATTGAGGATTGAGGATTGAGGATTGAAGACTGAGTATTGAGGATTGAAGATTGACGACTGAGGATTAAGGATTAAAGATTGAGGATTAAGGATTGAAGATTGGGGATTGCGGATCTAGGATTGGAGATTGATTATTGAGGATTGAAGATTGAGAATTGAGGATTGAGGATTGAAGATTGAGTATTGAAGATTGAGGATTTATGACTGAGGATTGAGGATTGAGGATTGAGGATTGAGTATTGAGGATTGAAGGTTGAGTATTGAGGATTGAATATTGAGGATTGTGGATTTAGGATTGAGAATTGACGACTGAGGAATGAGGATCGAGGATTGAGGATTGAATATTGAGGATCGAGGATTGAGGATTGAGGATTGAGGACTAAGAATTGAAGATTGGGGATTGAGGATCTATGACTGGAGATCGATTATTGAGGATTGAAGATTGAGGATAGAGGATTGAGGATTGAGGATTGAGAATTGAGGATGAGGACTGAAGGTTGAGGATTGAGGTTTGATGTATGAGGATTGAGGATTGAGGATTGAGGATTGGGGATTGAAGATTGAGTATTGAGGATTGAAGATTGAGAATTCAGGATTGAGGATTGAGGATTGAGGATTGAAGATTGAGGATTGAGGATTGAAACTGAGTATTGAGGATTGAAGATTGAGGATTGAGATTTGATTATTGAATATTGTGGATTGAGTATCGAACCATGCGAATTCAGGATATCCTATTGAGCATTGAGAATTGAGGATTGATGGTTGAGTATTGAGGATTGATGGTTGAGGGTTGAGTGATGAATATTGAGGATTGAGGATTAAGGATTGAGGATTGATGATTGAGGATTGAAGATTGATTATTGATGATTGAAGATTGAGGACTGAGGATTGAGTGCTGTGGATTGAGGACGAGGACTGAGGGTTGAATATTGATGTTTGAGGTCTGAGGATTAAGGATTGAGGGTTGAGAATTGAGGATTGAGGATTGAGGATTGAGGATTGAAGATTGAGGATTGTGTATTGAGGATTGAAGTATGAGGATTGAGGATTGAGGTTTGAGGATAGAGGATTGCAGATTGAGTATTGAGGATTGAAGATTGAGGTTTGAGGATTGAGGATTGAAGATTGAGGATTGAGGATTGAGGATTGAGGATTGAGGATTGAAGATTGAGTATTGAGCATTGAAGCTTGAGGATTGAGGATTGAGGATTGAGGATTGAAGATTGAGAATTGAAGATTGAGTATTGAGGGTTGAAGATTGAGGATTGCGAATTGAGGATTGAGGATTGAGGATTGAGGATTGAAGATTGAATATTGATGATTGAATATTGAGGACTGAGGATTGAGTGTTGTGGATTGAGGACGAGGACTGAGGGTTGAATATTGATGTTTGAGGTCTGAGGATTAAGGATTGAGTGTTGAGAATTGAGGATTGAGGATTGAGGATTGAGGATTGAAGATTCAGTATTGAGGATTGAAGGTTGAGGATCGTGGATTGAGGACGGAGGATTGAGGATTGAATATTGAGGATTGGGGACTGAGTGTTGAGGGTTGAGTGATGAGAATTGACGTTTGAGGAAAGAGACTTGAAGATTGGAGATTGAGTATTGAGTATTGAAATCTGTGAATTGATCATATTCAATTGAGGATTGAGGATTGACAACCGATTGTTGAGGACTGAGGGCTGAAGATTGAGGATTCAGGATTGAGGATTCAGGACTGATGTTTGAGGACTGAGGATTGAGGATTGAGGATTGAGGATTGAGGATTGAGGATTTAAGATTGAGGATTGGGTATTGAGGATTGAGGAATGAGGATTGACGATTGATGATTGAGGATTGAGGATTGAAGACTGAGTATTGAGGATTGAAGATTGACGATTGAGGATTAAGGATTAAAGATTGAGGATTAAGGATTGAAGATTGGGGATTGCGGATCTAGGATTGGAGATTGATTATTGAGGATTGAAGATTGAGAATTGAGGATTGAGGATTGAGGGTTGAGGATTGAGGATTGAGGATTGAAGATTGAGTATTGAAGATTGAGGATTTATGACTGAGGATTGAGGATTGAGGATTGAGGATTGAGGATCTAGGATTGGAGATTGATTATTGAGGATTGAAGATTGGGGATTGAGGATTGAGGATTGAGGATGTAGGATTGGAGATTGATTATTGAGGATGAAGATTGAGAATTGGGTATTGAGGTTTGAAGAATGAGGATTGAAGATTGAGGATTGAGCATTGAAGGTTGTGGATAGAGGACGATGACTGAGGGTTGAATATTGATGTTTGAGGTCTGAGGATTGAGGATTGAGGATTGAGAATTGAGGATTGAGGATTGAGGATTGAAGATTGAGGATTGGGTATTGAGGATTGAAGAATGAGAATTGAGGATTGAGGATTGAGGATTGAGGATTGCAGATTGAGTATTGAGGATTGAGTATTGTGGATTGAGGACTGAGGATTGAGGGTTGAGGATTGAGCATTGAGGATTGAAGATTGATGACTGGGGATTGAGGATTGAAGATTGAGTATTAAGGATTGAAGATTGGGGATTGAGGATCTAGGATTGGAGATTGAGTATTGAGGATTGAACATTGAGGATTGAGGATTGGGTATTGAGGATTGAAGAATGAGGATTGAGGATTGAGGATTGAGGATTGAGGATTGAAGATTGAGTATTGAGGATTGAACATTGAGGCTTGAGGATTGAGAATTGAGGATTGGGGATTGAAGATTGAGTATAGAGGATTGAAGATTGAGGATTGAGGAATGAGGATTGAGGATTGAGGATTGAGGATTGAGGATTGAGGATTGAGGATTGAAGATTGAATATTGATGATTGAAGATTGAGGATTGAGCATTGAAGGTTGTGGATAGAGGACGAGGACTGAGGGTTGAATATTGATGTTTGAGGTCTGAGGATTGAGGATTGAGGATTGAGAATTGAGGATTGAGGATTGAGGATTGAAGATTGAGGATTGGGTATTGAGGATTGAAGAATGAGAATTGAGGATTGAGGATTGAGGATTGAGGATTGCAGATTGAGTATTGAGGATTGAGGATTGAGGAATGAGGATTGAGGATTGAGTATTGGGGATTGAGAATTGAGGATTGAGGATTGAAGATTGAGGATTGAGACTTGATTATTGAATATTGTGGATTGAGTATTGAACCATGAGTATTCAGAATATTGTATTGAGTATTGAGAATTGAGGATTGATGGTTGAGTATTGAGGATTGATGGCTGAGGGTTGTGTCTTGAATATTGAGGATTGATGGCTGAGGGTTGTGTCTTGAATATTGAGGATTGAGGATTGAGGATTGAGGATAGAGCATTGAGGATTGAAGATTGAGTATTGATGATTGAAGATTGAGGATTGAGGATTGAGGATTGAGGATTGAGGTTGAGGATTGAAGATTGACGATTGGGGATTGAGGATTGACGATTGAGGATTGAGTATTGGGGATTGAGTATTGAGGATTGAGCATTGAAATTGAGTATTGAGGATTGAAGATTGAGGATTGAGACTTGATTATTGAATATTGTGGATTGAGTATTGAACCATGAGTATTCAGAATATTGTATTGAGTATTGAGAATTGAGGATTGATGGTTGAGTATTGAAGATTGATGGCTGAGGGTTGTGTCTTGAATATTGAGGATTGAGGATTGAGGATTGAGGATAGAGCATTGAGGATTGAAGATTGAGTATTGATGATTGAAGATTGAGGATTGAGGATTGAGTATTGAGGATTGAGGTTGAGGATTGAAGATTGACGATTGGGGATTGAGGATTGACGATTGAGGATTGAGTATTGGGGATTGAGAATTGAGGATTGAGGATTGAAATTGAGTATTGAGGATTGAAGATTGAGGATTGAGACTTGATTATTGAATATTGTGGATTGAGTATTGAACCATGAGTATTCAGAATATTGTATTGAGTATTGAGAATTGAGGATTGATGGGTGAGTATTGAGGATTGATGTCTGAGGGTTGTGTCTTGAATATTGAGGATTGAGGATTGAGGATTGAGGATAGAGCATTGAGGATTGAAGATTGAGTATTGATGATTGAATATTGAGGATTGGGGATTGAGGTTTGAGGATTGAGGGCGAGGACTGACGGTTGAAGATTGAGGTTTGAGGATTGAGGATTGTGGATTGAAGACTGAGGATTGAGGATTGAGGATTGAGCATTGAGGATTGAAGATTGATGACTGGGGATTGAGGATTGAAGATTGAGTATTAAGGATTGAAGAATGGGGATTGAGGATCTAGGATTTGAGATTGATTATTGAGGATTGAAGATTGAGGATTGAGGATTGAGGATTGAGAATTGAGAATTGAGGATGAGGACTGAGGGTTGAGGACTGAGGTTTGAGGAATGAGGATTGAGGGTTGAGGATTGAGGATTGAGGATTGAGGATTGAGGATTGAGTATTGAAGATTGAGTATTGATGCCTGAGGACTGAGGATCGAGGATTGAGGATTGAGGATTGGAGATTGATTATTGAGGATTGAAGATTGAGGATTGAGGATTGAGGATTGAGAATTGAGAATTGAGTATGAGGACTGAGGGTTGAGGATTGAGGTTTGAGGGATGAGGATTGAGGGTTGGGGAATGAGGATTGAAGATTGAGGATTGAGGATTGAGCATTGAAGATTGAGTATTGATGCCTGAGGATTGAGGATTGAGGATTGATGATTGAGGATCGAGGATTGGGGATTGAGAATTGAGGATTGAGGATTGAAATTGAGTATTGAGGATTGATGATTGAGGATTGAGACTTGATTATTGAATATTGTGGTTTGAGTATTGAACCATGAGTATTCAGAATATTGTATTGAGTATTGAGAATTGAGGACTGATGGTTGAGTATTGAGGATTGATGGCTGAGGCTTGTGTCTTGAATATTGAGGATTGAGGATTGAGGATTGAAGATAGAGCATTGAGGATTGAATATTGAGTATTGATGATTGAATATTGAGAATTGAGGATTGAGGTTTTAGGATTGAGGACGAGGACTGACGGTTGAAGAATGAGGTTTGAGGATTGAGGATTGTGAATTGAGGACTGAGGATTGAGGATTGAGGATTGATCATTGAGGATTGAAGATTGATGACTGGGGATTGAGGATTGAAGATTGAGTATTAAGGATTGAAGATTGGGGATTGAGGATCTAGGATTGGAGATTGAGTATTGAGGATTGAACATTGAGGCTTGAGGATTGAGGATTGGGGATTGAAGATTGAGTATTGAGGATTGAAGATTGAGGATTGAGGAATGAGGATTGAGGATTGAGGATTGAGGATTGAGGATTGAGGATTGAGGATTGAAGATTGAATATTGATGATTGAAGATCGAGGATTGAGGATTGAAGGTTGTGGATAGAGGACGAGGACTGAGGTTTGAATATTGATGTTTGAGGTCTGAGGATTGAGGATTGAGGATTGAGAATTGAGGATTGAGGATTGGGGATTGAAGATTGAGGATTGGGTATTGAGGATTGAAGAATGAGGATTGAGGATTGAGGATTGAGGATTGAGGATTGCAGATTGAGTATTGAGGATTGAGGATTGAGGATTGAAGATTGAGGATTGAGGATTGAGGATTGAGGGTTGAGGATTGAGGATCGAAGATTGAGTATTGAGGATTGAAGATTGAGGATTGAGGATTGAGGATTGAGGATTGAGGTTGAGGATTGAAGATTGAGGATTGGAGATTGAGGATTGACGATTGAGGATTGAGTATTGGGGATTGAGAATTGAGGATTGAGGATTGAAATTGAGTATTGAGGATTGAAGATTGAGGATTGAGACTTGATTATTGAATATTGTGGATTGAGTATTGAACCATGAGTATTCAGAATATTGTATTGAGTATTGAGAATTGAGGATTGATGGCTGAGTATTCAGGATTGATGGCTGAGGGTTGTGTCTTGAATATTGAGGATTGAGGATTGAGGATTGAGGATAGAGCATTGAGGATTGAAGATTGAGTATTGATGATTGAAGGTTGAGGATTGAGGATTGAGGATTGAGGATTGAGGTTGAGGATTGAAGATCGACGATTGGGGATTGAGGATTGACGATTGGGGATTGACTATTGGGGATTGAGTATTGAGGATTGAGGATTGAAATTGAGTATTGAGGATTGAAGATTGAGGATTGAGACTTGATTATTGAATATTGTGGATTGAGTATTGAACCATGAGTATTCAGAATATTGTATTGAGTATTGAGAATTGAGGGTTGATGGTTGAGTATTGAGGATTGATGGCTGAGGGTTGTGTCTTGAATATTGAGGATTGAGGATTGAGGATTGAGGATAGAGCATTGAGGATTGAAGATTGAGTATTGATGATTGAATATTGAGGATTGAGGATTGAGGTTTGAGGATTGAGGACGAGGACTGACGGTTGAAGATTGAGGTTTGAGGATTGAGGATTGTGGATTGAAGACTGAGGATTGAAGATTGAGGATTGAGCATTGAGGTTTGAAGATTGATGACTGGGGATTGAGGATTGAAGATTGAGTATTAAGGATTGAAGATTGGGGATTGAGGATCTAGGATTGGAGATTGATTATTGAGGATTGAAGATTGAGGATTGAGGATTGAGGATTGAGAATTGAGAATTGAGGATGAGGACTGAGGGTTGAGGACTGAGGTTTGAGGAATGAGGATTGAGGGTTGAGGATTGAGGATTGAGGATTGAAGATTGAGGATTGAGGATTGAGGATTGAGGATTGAGGGTTGGGGATTGAAGATTGAATATTGATGATTGAAGATTGAGGATTGAGGATTGAGTATTGAGGATTGCAGATTGAGTATTGAGGATTGAGGATTCAGGATTGAGGATTGAGGATTGTGGATTGAGGATTGAGGATTGAGGATTGAGGATTGAATATTTTGTATTGAGGATTGAAGGTTGAGGTTTGAGGATTGAGGATTGAGGATTGAGGGTTGGGGATTGAAGATTGAATATTGATGATTGAAGATTGAGGATTGAGGATTGAGTATTGAGGATTGCAGATTGAGTATTGAGGATTGAGGATTGAGGATTGAGGATTGAGGATTGAGGATTGAGGATTGAGGATTGAGGATTGAGGATTGAGGATTGAGGATTGAGGATTGAGGATTGAAGATTGTGGATTGAGGATTGAGGATTGAGGATTGAGGATTGAGGATTGAGGATTGAAGATTGAATATTGATGATTGAAGATTGAGTATTGAGGATTGAGTGTTGTGGATCGAGGACGAGAACTGAGGGTTGAATATTGATGTTTGAGGTCTGAGGATTGATAATTGAGGATTGAGAATTGAGGATTGAGGATTGAGGTTTGAAGATTGAGGATTGGGTATTGAGGATTGAAGAATGAGCATTGAGGATTGAGGATTGAGGATTGAGGATTGCAGATTGAGTATTGAGGATTGAGGATTGAGGATTGAGGATTGAGGATTGAGGATTGAGGATTGAGGATTGAGGATTGAGGGTTGAAGGTTGAGTATTGAGGATCGAAGGTTGAGGATTGAGTATTGAGGATTGACAATTGAGGATTGAGGATTGAAGATTGAGGATTGAGGATTGAAATTGAGTATTGAGGATTGAGGATTGAGGATTGAGATTTGATTATTGAATATTGTGGGTTGAGTATCGAACCATGCGAATTCAGGATATTCTATTGAGTATTGAGAATTGAGGATTGATGGTTGAGTATTGAGGATTGTTGGCTGAGGGTTGTGTGTTGAATATTGAGGATTGGGGATTGAGGATTGAGGATTGAGGATTGAGGATTGAAGATTGAGTATTGATGATTGAATATTGAGGATTGAGGATTGAGGTTTGAGGATTGAGGATCGAGGATTGAGGATTGAGGATTGAGGATTGAAGATTGAGTATTGAAGATTGAGGATTGAGTATTGAGGGTTGAGGATTGGGGATTGAGGATTGAATATTGAATATTGATGACTGAAGATTGAGGATTGAGGATTGATGGTTGTGGATAGAGGACGAGGACTGAGGGTTGAATATTGATGTTTGCGGTCTGAGGATTGAGGATTGAGGATTGAGAATTGAGGATTGAGGATTGAGAATTGAAGATTGAGGATTGGGTATTGTGGATTGAAGAATGAGGATTGAGGATTGAGGATTGAGGATTGAGGATTGCAGATTGAGTATTGACGATTGAGGATTGAGGATTGAGGATTGAGGATTGAGGATCGAGGATTGAGGATTGAGGATTGAGGAGTGAAGATTGAGTATTGAGGATTGAAGATTGAGGATTGGGTATTGAGGATTGAAGAATGAGCATTGAGGATTGAGGATTGACGCTTGAGGATTGCAGATTGAGTATTGAGGATTGAGGATTGAGGATTGAGCATTGAGGGTTGTGGATTAAGTATTGAGGATTGAGGATTGAGGATTGAAGATTGAGTATTGAGGATTGAAGATTGAGGATTGAGGATTGAGGATTGACAATTGAGGATTGAGGGTTGAAGATTGAGGATTGAGGATTGAAATTGAGTATTGAGGATTGAAGATTGAGGATTGAGATTTGATTATTGAATATTGTGGTTTGAGTACCGAACCATGCGGATTCAGGATATTCTATTGAGTATTGAGAATTGAGGATTGATGGTTGAGTATTGAGGAATGTTGGCTGAGGGTTGTGTGTTGAATATTGAGGATTGGGGATTGAGGATTGAGGATTGAGTATTGAAGATTGAGGATTGGGTATTGAGGATTGAAGGATGACGATTGAGGATTGAGGATTGAGGGTTGCGGATTGAGGACCTAGGATTGGAGATTGATTATTGACGATTGATGATTGGGGATTGAGGATTGAGGATTGAGGATCTGGGATTGGTAATCGATTATTGAGGATTGAGGATTGAGGTCTGAGGACTGCGGATTGAGAATTGAGAATTGAGGATTGAGGATTGAGGATTGAAGATTGAGGATTGTGTATTGAGGATTGAAGTATGAGGATTGAGGATTGAGGTTTGAGGATTGAGGATTGCAGATTGACTATTGCGGATTGAAGATTGAGGTTTGAGGATTGAGGATTGAAGATTGAGGATAGAGGATTGAGGATTGACGATTGAGGATTGAAGATTGAGGAATGAGGATTGAGGATTGAGGATTGAGGATTGAGGATTCAGGATTGAGGATTGAAGATTTAATATTGATGATTGAAGATTGAGGATTGAGCATTGAAGGTTGTGGATAGAGGACGAGGACTGAGGGTTGAATATTGATGCTTGAGGTCTGAGGATTGAGGATTGAGGATTGAGAATTGAGGATTGAGGATTGAGGATTGAAGATTGAGGATTGGGTATTGAGGATTGAAGAATGAGAATTGAGGATTGAGGATTGAGGATTGAGGATTGCAGATTGAGTATTGAGGATTGAGTATAGTGGATTGAGGACTGAGGATTGAGGATTGAGGATTGAGCATTGAGGATTGAAGATTGATGACTGGGGATTGAGGATTGAAGATTGAGTATTAAGGATTGAAGATTGGGGATTGAGGATCTAGGATTGGAGATTGAGTATTGAGGATTGAACATTGAGGATTGAGGATTGAGGATTGAAGATTGAGGATTGGGTATTGAGGATTGAAGAATGAGGATTGAGGATTGAGGATTGAGGATTGAGGATTGAAGATTGAGTATTGAGGATTGAACATTGAGGCTTGAGGATTGAGAATTGAGGATTGGGGATTGAAGATTGAGTATAGAGGATTGAAGATTGAGGATTGAGGAATGAGGATTGAGGATTGAGGATTGAGGATTGAGGATTGAGGATTGAGGATTGAAGATTGAATATTGATGATTGAAGATTGAGGATTGAGCATTGAAGGTTGTGGATAGAGGACGAGGACTGAGGGTTGAATATTGATGTTTGAGGTCTGAGGATTGAGGATTGAGGATTGAGAATTGAGGATTGAGGATTGAGGATTGAAGATTGAGGATTGGGTATTGAGGATTGAAGAATGAGAATTGAGGATTGAGGATTGAGGATTGAGGATTGCAGATTGAGTATTGAGGATTGAGGATTGAGGAATGAGGATTGAGGATTGAGTATTGGGGATTGAGAATTGAGGATTGAGGATTGAAGATTGAGTATTCATGATTGAAGATTGAGGATTGAGGATTGAGGATTGAGGATTGAGGTTGAGGATTGAAGATTGAGGATTGGGGATTGAGGATTGACGATTGAGGATTGAGTATTGGGGATTGAGAATTGAGGATTGAGGATTGAAATTGAGTATTGAGGATTGAAGATTGAGGATTGAGACTTGATTATTGAATATTGTGGATTGAGTATTGTACCATGAGTATTCAGAATATTGTATTGAGTATTGAGAATTGAGGATTGATGGTTGAGTATTGAGGATTGATGGCTGAGGGTTGTGTCTTGAATATTGAGGATTGATGGCTGAGGGTTGTGTCTTGAATATTGAGGATTGAGGATTGAGGATTGAGGATAGAGCATTGAGGATTGAAGATTGAGTATTGATGATTGAAGATTGAGGATTGAGGATTGAGGATTGAGGATTGAGGTTGAGGATTGAAGATTGACGATTGGGGATTGGGGATTGACGATTGAGGATTGAGTATTGGGGATTGAGTATTGAGGATTGAGCATTGAAATTGAGTATTGAGGATTGAAGATTGAGGATTGAGACTTGATTATTGAATATTGTGGATTGAGTATTGAACCATGAGTATTCAGAATATTGTATTGAGTATTGAGAATTGAGGATTGATGGTTGAGTATTGAAGATTGATGGCTGAGGGTTGTGTCTTGAATATTGAGGATTGAGGATTGAGGATTGAGGATAGAGCAATGAGGATTGAAGATTGAGTATTGATGATTGAAGATTGAGGATTGAGGATTGAGTATTGAGGATTGAGGTTGAGGATTGAAGATTGACGATTGGGGATTGAGGATTGACGATTGAGGATTGAGTATTGGGGATTGAGAATTGAGGATTGAGGATTGAAATTGAGTATTGAGGATTGAAGATTGAGGATTGAGACTTGATTATTGAATATTGTGGATTGAGTATTGAACCATGAGTATTCAGAATATTGTATTGAGTATTGAGAATTGAGGATTGATGGGTGAGTATTGAGGATTGATGTCTGAGGGTTGTGTCTTGAATATTGAGGATTGAGGATTGAGGATTGAGGATAGAGCATTGAGGATTGAAGATTGAGTATTGATGATTGAATATTGAGGATTGGGGATTGAGGTTTGAGGATTGAGGGCGAGGACTGACGGTTGAAGATTGAGGTTTGAGGATTGAGGATTGTGGATTGAAGACTGAGGATTGAGGATTGAGGATTGAGCATTGAGGATTGAAGATTGATGACTGGGGATTGAGGATTGAAGATTGAGCATTAAGGATTGAAGATTGGGGATTGAGGATCTAGGATTTGAGATTGATTATTGAGGATTGAAGATTGAGGATTGAGGATTGAGGATTGAGAATTGAGAATTGAGGATGAGGACTGAGGGTTGAGGACTGAGGTTTGAGGAATGAGGATTGAGGGTTGAGGATTGAGGATTGAGGATTGAGGATTGAGGATTGAGTATTGAAGATTGAGTATTGATGCCTGAGGACTGAGGATCGAGGATTGAGGATTGAGGATTGGAGATTGATTATTGAGGATTGAAGATTGAGGATTGAGGATTGAGGATTGAGAATTGAGAATTGAGTATGAGGTCTGAGGGTTGAGGATTGAGGTTTGAGGGATGAGGATTGAGGGTTGGGGAATGAGGATTGAAGATTGAGGATTGAGGATTGAGCATTGAAGATTGAGTATTGATGCCTGAGGATTGAGGATTGAGGATTGATGATTGAGGATCGAGGATTGGGGATTGAGAATTGGGGATTGAGGATTGAAATTGAGTATTGAGGATTGATGATTGAGGATTGAGACTTGATTATTGAATATTGTGGTTTGAGTATTGAACCATGAGTATTCAGAATATTGTATTGAGTATTGAGAATTGAGGACTGATGGTTGAGTATTGAGGATTGATGGCTGAGGCTTGTGTCTTGAATATTGATGATTGAGGATTGAGGATTGAAGATAGAGCATTGAGGATTGAATATTGAGTATTGATGATTGAATATTGAGGATTGAGGATTGAGGTTTGAGGATTGAGGACGAGGACTGACGGTTGAAGAATGAGGTTTGAGGATTGAGGATTGTGAATTGAGGCCTGAGGATTGAGGATTGAGGATTGATCATTGAGGATTGAAGATTGATGACTGGGGATTGAGGATTGAAGATTGAGTATTAAGGATTGAAGATTGGGGATTGAGGATCTAGGATTGGAGATTGAGTATTGAGGATTGAACATTGAGGCTTGAGGATTGAGGATTGGGGATTGAAGATTGAGTATTGAGGATTGAAGATTGAGGATTGAGGAATGAGGATTGAGGATTGAGGATTGAGGATTGAGGATTGAGGATTGAGGATTGAAGATTGAAGATTGAATATTGATGATTGAAGATCGAGGATTGAGGATTGAAGGTTGTGGATAGAGGACGAGGACTGAGGTTTGAATATTGATGTTTGAGGTCTGAGGATTGAGGATTGAGGATTGAGAATTGAGGATTGAGGATTGGGGATTGAAGATTGAGGATTGGGTATTGAGGATTGAAGAATGAGGATTGAGGATTGAGGATTGAGGATTGAGGATTGCAGATTGAGTATTGAGGATTGAGGATTGAGGATTGAAGATTGAGGATTGAGGATTGAGGATTGAGGGTTGAGGATTGAGGATTGAAGATTGAGTATTGAGGATTGAAGATTGAGGATTGAGGATTGAGGATTGAGGATTGAGGTTGAGGATTGAAGATTGAGGATTGGGGATTGAGGATTGACGATTGAGGATTGAGTATTGGGGATTGAGAATTGAGGATTGAGGATTGAAATTGAGTATTGAGGATTGAAGATTGAGGATTGAGACTTGATTATTGAATATTGTGGATTGAGTATTGAACCATGAGTATTCAGAATATTGTATTGAGTATTGAGAATTGAGGATTGATGGCTGAGTATTGAGGATTGATGGCTGAGGGTTGTGTCTTGAATATTGAGGATTGAGGATTGAGGATTGAGGATAGAGCATTGAGGATTGAAGATTGAGTATTGATGATTGAAGGTTGAGGATTGAGGATTGAGGATTGAGGATTGAGGTTGAGGATTGAAGATCGACGATTGGGGATTGAGGATTGACGATTGGGGATTGACTATTGGTGATTGAGTATTGAGGATTGAGGATTGAAATTGAGTATTGAGGATTGAAGATTGAGGATTGAGACTTGATTATTGAATATTGTGGATTGAGTATTGAACCATGAGTATTCAGAATATTGTATTGAGTATTGAGAATTGAGGGTTGATGGTTGAGTATTGAGGATTGATGGCTGAGGGTTGTGTCTTGAATATCGAGGATTGAGGATTTAGGATTGAGGATAGAGCATTGAGGATTGAAGATTGAGTATTGATGATTGAATATTGAGGATTGAGGATTGAGGTTTGAGGATTGAGGACGAGGACTGACGGTTGAAGATTGAGGTTTGAGGATTGAGGATTGTGGATTGAAGACTGAGGATTGAAGATTGAGGATTGAGCATTGAGGTTTGAAGATTGATGACTGGGGATTGAGGATTGAAGATTGAGTATTAAGGATTGAAGATTGGGGATTGAGGATCTAGGATTGGAGATTGATTATTGAGGATTGAAGATTGAGGATTGAGGATTGAGGATTGAGAATTAAGGATGAGGACTGAGGGTTGAGGACTGAGGTTTGAGGAATGAGGATTGAGGGTTGAGGATTGAGGATTGAGGATTGAAGATTGAGGATTGAGGATTGAGGATTGAGGATTGAGGGTTGGGGATTGAAGATTGAATATTGATGATTGAAGATTGAGGATTGAGGATTGAGTATTGAGGATTGCAGATTGAGTATTGAGGATTGAGGATTCAGGATTGAGGATTGAGGATTGTGGATTGAGGATTGAGGATTGAGGATTGAGGATTGAATATTTAGTATTGAGGATTGAAGGTTGAGGATTGAGGATTGAGGATCGAGGATTGAGGGTTGGGGATTGAAGATTGAATATTGATGATTGAAGATTGAGGATTGAGGATTGAGTATTGAGGATTGCAGATTGAGTATTGAGGATTGAGGATTGAGGATTGAGGATTGTGGATTGAGGATTGAGGATTGAGGATTGAGGATTGAATATTGAGTATTGAGGATTGAAGGTTGAGGATTGAGGATTGAGGATTGATAATTGAGGATTGAGGATTGAAGATTGAGGATTGAGGATTGAAATTGAGTATTGAGGATTGAAGATTGAGGATTGAGATTTGATTATTGAATATTGTGGTTTGAGTACCGAACCATGCGGATTCAGGATATTCTATTGAGTATTGAGAATTGAGGATTGATGGTTGAGTATTGAAGATTGATGGCTGAGGCTTGTGTCTTGAATATTGAGGATTGAGG
Organism: Calliopsis andreniformis; assembly: GCF_051401765.1. Classification (NCBI taxonomy): domain Eukaryota; kingdom Metazoa; phylum Arthropoda; class Insecta; order Hymenoptera; family Andrenidae; genus Calliopsis; species Calliopsis andreniformis. The sequence continues at coordinate 358,983 of NW_027480579.1, forward strand.
ATTGAGGATTGAGGATAGAGCATTGAGGATTGAAGATTGAGTATTGATGATTGAAGATTGAGGATTAAGGATTGAGTATTGAGGATCGAGGATTGAAGATTGAGAATTGAGGATTGAAGGTTGAGGATTGAGGATTGAGGATTGAGGATGGAGGATGAGGGCTGATGGTTGAGGATTGAGGATTGAGAATTGAGGATTGAGGATTGAGGATTGAGGATTGAGGATTGAGGATTGAGAATTGAGGATGAGGCCTGATGGTTGAGGATTGAGGTTTGATGAATGAGGATTGAGGATTGAGGATTGAGGATTGGGGATTGAAGATTGAGTATTGAGGATTGAGGATTGAGAATTCAGGATTGAGGATTGAGGATTGAGGATTGAAGATTGAGGATTGAGTATTGAGGATTGAAGGTTGAGTATTGAGGATTGAATATTGAGGATTGTGGATTGAGGATTGAGGATTGACGACTGAGGAATGAGGATCGAGGATTGAGGATTGAATATTGAGGATTGAGGAATTAGGATTGAGGATTGAGGACTAAGGATTGAAGAGTGGGGATTGAGGATCTATGATTGGAGATCGATTATTGAGGATTGAAGATTGAGGATAGAGGATTGAGGATTGAGGATTGAGAATTGAGGATGAGGACTGATGGTAGAGGATTGAGGTTTGATGAATGAGGATTGAGGATTGAGGATTGAGGATTGGGGATTGAAGATTGAGTATTGAGGATTGAGGATTGAGAATTCAGGATTGAGGATTGAGGATTGAGTATTCAAGATTGAGGATTGAGTATTGAAGATTGAGGATTGAGGATTGAGGATTGAGGATTGAGGATTGAAGGATGACGATTGAGGATTGAGGATTGAGGGTTGCGGATTGAGGACCTAGGATTGGAGATTGATTATTGACGATTGATGATTGGGGATTGAGGATTGAGGATTGAGGATCTGGGATTGGTAATCGATTATTGAGGATTGAGGTTTGAGGTCTGAGGACTGCGGATTGAGAATTGAGAATTGAGGATTGAGGATTGAGGATTGAAGATTGAGGATGGGGGACTGAGTGTTGAGGGTTGAGTGATGAGAATTGAAAGTTTGTGGATAGAGATTTTAAGATTGCAGACTGTGTATTGAGTATTGAAAGGTGTGAATTGACGATATTGTATTGAGGATTGAGAACTGACGAATGATTGTTGAGGACTGAGGACTGAAGGTTGAGGATTCAGGATTGTGGATACAGGATTGAGGTTTGAGGATGGAGAATTGAGGATTGAGTATTGAGGATTGAGGATTGAGGATTGAGGATTGAGGATTGACGATTGAGGATTGGGTATTGTGGATTGAACATTGAGGATTGAGGATTGAGGATTGAGGATTGAGGATTGAGGACTGAATATTGAATATTGATGATTGATGATTGAGGATTGAGGATTGAGGGTTGTGAATTGAGGACGAGGACTGAGGGTTGAGTATTGATGTGTGAGGTCTGAGGATTGAGAATTGAGGATTGAGGATTGAGGATTGAAGATTGAGGATTGAGGATTGGGGACTGAAGATTGAGTATTGAGGATTGAAGATTGAGGATTGAGAGTTGAGGATTGAGGATTGAGGATTGAAGAATGAGGATTGAGGATTGAGGATTGAGAATTGAGGATTGAAGATTGAGTATTGAGGATTGAACATTGAGGATTGAGGATTGAGAATTGAGGATTGGGGATTGAAGATTGAGTATTGAGGATTGAAGATTGAGGATTGAGAATTGAGGATTGAGGATTGAGGATTGAATGTTGAGGATTGTGGATTGAGGATTGAGGATTGAAGATTGAAGATTGGGTATTGAGGATTGAAGAATGAGGATTGAGGATTGAGGATTGAGGATTGACAATTGCAGATTACGTATTGAGGATTGAGGATTGAGAATTGAGGATTGAGGATTGAGGATTGAGGATTGAGGATTGAGGATTGAGGATTGATGATTGAGGATTGAAGATTGAGTATTGAGGATTGAAGATTGAGGATTGAGGATTGAGGATTGAGGATTGAGGATTGAGGTTGAGGATTGAAGATTGCGGATTGGGGATTGAGGGTTGACGGTTGAGGATTGAGTATTGGGGATTGAGAATTGAGGATTGAGGATTGAAATTGAGTATTGAGGATTGAAGATTGAGGATTGAGATTTGATTATTGAATATTGTGGATTGAGTATTGAACCATGAGTATTCAGAATATTGTATTGAGTATTGAGAATTGAGGATTGATGGTTGAGTATTGAGGATTGATGACTGAGGGTTGTGTCTTGAATATTGAGGATTGAGGATTGAGGATTGAGGATAGAGCATTGAGGATTGAAGATTGAGTATTGATGATTGAAGATTGAGGATTGAGGATTGAGGATTGAGGATTGAGGTTGAGGATTGAAGATTGAGGATTGAGGATTGAGGATTGACGATTGAGGATTGAGTATTGGGGATTGAGAATTGAGGATTGAGGATTGAAATTGAGTATTGAGGATTGATGATTGAGGATTGAGACTTGATTATTGAATATTGTGGTTTGAGTATTGAACCATGAGTATTCAGAATATTGTATCGAGTATTGAGACTTGAGGATTGATGGTTGAGTATTGAGGATTGATGGCTGAGGGTTGTGTCTTGAATATTGAGGATTGAGGATTGAGGATTGAGGATAGAGCATTGAGGATTGAATATTGAGTATTGATGATTGAATATTGAGGATTGAGGATTGAGGTTTGAGGATTGAGGACGAGGACTGACGGTTGAAGAATGAGGTTTGAGGATTGAGGATTGTGAATTGAGGACTGAGGATTGAGGATTGAGGATTGATCATTGAGGATTGAAGATTGATGACTGGGGATTGAGGATTGAAGATTGAGTATTAAGGATTGAAGATTGGGGATTGAGGATCTAGGATTGGAGATTGAGTATTGAGGATTGAACATTGAGGCTTGAGGATTGAGGATTGGGGATTGAAGATTGAGTATTGAGGATTGAAGATTGAGGATTGAGGAATGAGGATTGAGGATTGAGGATTGAGGATTGAGGATTGAGGATTGAGGATTGAAGATTGAATATTGATGATTGAAGATCGAGGATTGAGGATTGAAGGTTGTGGATAGAGGACGAGGACTGAGGTTTGAATATTGATGTTTGAGGTCTGAGGATTGAGGATTGAGGATTGAGAATTGAGGATTGAGGATTGGGGATTGAAGATTGAGGATTGGGTATTGAGGATTGAAGAATGAGGATTGAGGATTGAGGATTGAGGATTGAGGATTGCAGATTGAGTATTGAGGATTGAGGATTGAGGATTGAAGATTGAGGATTGAGGATTGAGGATTGAGGGTTGAGGATTGAGGATTGAAGATTGAGTATTGAGGATTGAAGATTGAGGATTGAGGATTGAGGATTGAGGATTGAGGTTGAGGATTGAAGATTGAGGATTGGGGATTGAGGATTGACGATTGAGGATTGAGTATTGGGGATTGAGAATTGAGGATTGAGGATTGAAATTGAGTATTGAGGATTGAAGATTGAGGATTGAGACTTGATTATTGAATATTGTGGATTGAGTATTGAACCATGAGTATTCAGAATATTGTATTGAGTATTGAGAATTGAGGATTGATGGCTGAGTATTGAGGATTGATGGCTGAGGGTTGTGTCTTGAATATTGAGGATTGAGGATTGAGGATTGAGGATAGAGCATTGAGGATTGAAGATTGAGTATTGATGATTGAAGGTTGAGGATTGAGGATTGAGGATTGAGGTTGAGGATTGAAGATCGACGATTGGGGATTGAGGATTGACGATTGGGGATTGACTATTGGGGATTGAGTATTGAGGATTGAGGATTGAAATTGAGTATTGAGGATTGAAGATTGAGGATTGAGACTTGATTATTGAATATTGTGGATTGAGTATTGAACCATGAGTATTCAGAATATTGTATTGAGTATTGAGAATTGAGGGTTGATGGTTGAGTATTGAGGATTGATGGCTGAGGGTTGTGTCTTGAATATCGAGGATTGAGGATTGAGGATTGAGGATAGAGCATTGAGGATTGAAGATTGAGTATTGATGATTGAATATTGAGGATTGAGGATTGAGGTTTGAGGATTGAGGACGAGGACTGACGGTTGAAGATTGAGGTTTGAGGATTGAGGATTGTGGATTGAAGACTGAGGATTGAAGATTGAGGATTGAGCATTGAGGTTTGAAGATTGATGACTGGGGATTGAGGATTGAAGATTGAGTATTAAGGATTGAAGATTGGGGATTGAGGATCTAGGATTGGAGATTGATTATTGAGGATTGAAGATTGAGGATTGAGGATTGAGGATTGAATATTGAGTATTGAGGATTGAAGGTTGAGGATTGAGGATTGACGATTGATAATTGAGGATTGAGGATTGAAGATTGAGGATTGAGGATTGAAATTGAGTATTGAGGATTGAAGATTGAGGATTGAGATTTGATTATTGAATATTGTGGTTTGAGTACCGAACCATGCGGATTCAGGATATTCTATTGAGTATTGAGAATTGAGGATTGATGATTGAGTATTGAAGATTGATGGCTGAGGGTTGTGTCTTGAATATTGAGGATTGAGGATTGAGGATTGAGGATAGAGCATTGAGGATTGAAGATTGAGTATTGATGATTGAAGATTGAGGATTGAGGATTGAGTATTGAGGATCGAGGATTGAAGATTGAGAATTGAGGATTGAAGGTTGAGGATTGAGGATTGAGGATTGAGGATGGAGGATGAGGGCTGATGGTTGAGGATTGAGGATTGAGAATTGAGGATTGAGGATTGAGGATTGAGGATTGAGGATTGAGGATTGAGAATTGAGGATGAGGCCTGATGGTTGAGGATTGAGGTTTGATGAATGAGGATTGAGGATTGAGGATTGAGGATTGGGGATTGAAGATTGAGTATTGAGGATTGAGGATTGAGAATTCAGGATTGAGGATTGAGGATTGAGGATTGAAGATTGAGGATTGAGTATTGAGGATTGAAGGTTGAGTATTGAGGATTGAATATTGAGGATTGTGGATTGAGGATTGAGGATTGACGACTGAGGAATGAGGATCGAGGATTGAGGATTGAATATTGAGGATTGAGGAATTAGGATTGAGGATTGAGGACTAAGGATTGAAGATTGGGGATTGAGGATCTATGATTGGAGATCGATTATTGAGGATTGAAGATTGAGGATAGAGGATTGAGGATTGAGGATAGAGAATTGAGGATGAGGACTGATGGTAGAGGATTGAGGTTTGATGAATGAGGATTGAGGATTGAGGATTGAGGATTGGGGATTGAAGATTGAATATTGAGGATTGAGGATTGAGAATTCAGGATTGAGGATTGAGGATTGAGTATTGAAGATTGAGGATTGAGTATTGAAGATTGAGGATTGAGGATTGAGGATTGAGGATTGAGGATTGAGGATTGAGGATTGAGGACTGAAGATTGTGGATTGAGGATTGAGGATTGAGGATTGAGGATTGAGGATTGAGGATTGAGGATTGAAGATTGAATATTGATGATTGAAGATTGAGTATTGAGGATTGAGTGTTGTGGATCGAGGACGAGAACTGAGGGTTGAATATTGATGTTTGAGGTCTGAGGATTGATAATTGAGGATTGAGAATTGAGGATTGAGGATTGAGGTTTGAAGATTGAGGATTGGGTATTGAGGATTGAAGAATGAGCATTGAGGATTGAGGATTGAGGATTGAGGATTGCAGATTGAGTATTGAGGATTGAGGATTGAGGATTGAGGATTGAGGATTGAGGATTGAGGATTGAGGATTGAGGATTGAGGATTGAAGGTTGAGTATTGAGGATCGAAGGTTGAGGATTGAGGATTGAGGATTGACAATTGAGGATTGAGGATTGAAGATTGAGGATTGAGGATTGAAATTGAGTATTGAGGATTGAGGATTGAGGATTGAGATTTGATTATTGAATATTGTGGGTTGAGTATCGAACCATGCGAATTCAGGATATTCTATTGAGTATTGAGAATTGAGGATTGATGGTTGAGTATTGAGGATTGTTGGCTGAGGGTTGTGTGTTGAATATTGAGGATTGGGGATTGAGGATTGAGGATTGAGGATTGAGGATTGAAGATTGAGTATTGATGATTGCATATTGAGGATTGAGGGTTGAGGTTTGAGGATTGAGGATTGAGGATCGAGGATTGAGGATTGAGGATTGAGGATTGAAGATTGAGTATTGAAGATTGAGGATTGAGTATTGAGGGTTGAGGATTGGGGATTGAGGATTGAATATTGAATATTGATGATTGAAGATTGAGGATTGAGGATTGATGGTTGTGGATAGAGGACGAGGACTGAGGGTTGAATATTGATGTTTGCGGTCTGAGGATTGAGGATTGAGGATTGAGAATTGAGGATTGAGGATTGAGAATTGAAGATTGAGGATTGGGTATTGTGGATTGAAGAATGAGGATTGAGGATTGAGGATTGAGGATTGAGGATTGCAGATTGAGTATTGACGATTGAGGATTGAGGATTGAGGATTGAGGATTGAGGATCGAGGATTGAGGATTGAGGATTGAGGAGTGAAGATTGAGTATTGAGGATTGAAGATTGAGGATTGGGTATTGAGGTTTGAAGAATGAGCATTGAGGATTGAGGATTGACGCTTGAGGATTGCAGATTGAGTATTGAGGATTGAGGATTGAGGATTGAGCATTGAGGGTTGTGGATTAAGTATTGAGGATTGAGGATTGAGGATTGAAGATTGAGTATTGAGGATTGAAGATTGAGGATTGAGGATTGAGGATTGATAATTGAGGATTGAGGGTTGAAGATTGAGGATTGAGGATTGAAATTGAGTATTGAGGATTGAAGATTGAGGATTGAGATTTGATTATTGAATATTGTGGTTTGAGTACCGAACCATGCGGATTCAGGATATTCTATTGAGTATTGAGAATTGAGGATTGATGGTTGAGTATTGAGGAATGTTGGCTGAGGGTTGTGTGTTGAATATTGAGGATTGGGGATTGAGGATTGAGGATTGAGTATTGAAGATTGAGGATTGGGTATTGAGGATTGAAGGATGACGATTGAGGATTGAGGATTGAGGGTTGCGGATTGAGGACCTAGGATTGGAGATTGATTATTGACGATTGATGATTGGGGATTGAGGATTGAGGATTGAGGATCTGGGATTGGTAATCGATTATTGAGGATTGAGGATTGAGGTCTGAGGACTGCGGATTGAGAATTGAGAATTGAGGATTGAGGATTGAGGATTGAAGATTGAGGATTGTGTATTGAGGATTGAAGTATGAGGATTGAGGATTGAGGATTGAGGATTGAGGATTGAGGATTGAGGATTCAGGATTGAGGATTGAAGATTTAATATTGATGATTGAAGATTGAGGATTGAGCATTGAAGGTTGTGGATAGAGGACGAGGACTGAGGGTTGAATATTGATGTTTGAGGTCTGAGGATTGAGGATTGAGGATTGAGAATTGAGGATTGAGGATTGAGGATTGAAGATTGAGGATTGGGTATTGAGGATTGAAGAATGAGAATTGAGGATTGAGGATTGAGGATTGAGGATTGCAGATTGAGTATTGAGGATTGAGTATAGTGGATTGAGGACTGACGATTGAGGATTGAGGATTGAGCATTGAGGATTGAAGATTGATGACTGGGGATTGAGGATTGAAGATTGAGTATTAAGGATTGAAGATTGGGGATTGAGGATCTAGGATTGGAGATTGAGTATTGAGGATTGAACATTGAGGATTGAGGATTGAGGATTGAAGATTGAGGATTGGGTATTGAGGATTGAAGAATGAGGATTGAGGATTGAGGATTGAGGATTGAGGATTGAAGATTGAGTATTGAGGATTGAACATTGAGGCTTGAGGATTGAGAATTGAGGATTGGGGATTGAAGATTGAGTATAGAGGATTGAAGATTGAGGATTGAGGAATGAGGATTGAGGATTGAGGATTGAGGATTGAGGATTGAGGATTGAGGATTGAAGATTGAATATTGATGATTGAAGATTGAGGATTGAGCATTGAAGGTTGTGGATAGAGGACGAGGACTGAGGGTTGAATATTGATGTTTGAGGTCTGAGGATTGAGGATTGAGGATTGAGAATTGAGGATTGAGGATTGAGGATTGAAGATTGAGGATTGGGTATTGAGGATTGAAGAATGAGAATTGAGGATTGAGGATTGAGGATTGAGGATTGCAGATTGAGTATTGAGGATTGAGGATTGAGGAATGAGGATTGAGGATTGAGTATTGGGGATTGTGAATTGAGGATTGAGGATTGAAGATTGAGTATTAATGATTGAAGATTGAGGATTGAGGATTGAGGATTGAGGATTGAGGTTGAGGATTGAAGATTGAGGATTGGGGATTGAGGATTGACGATTGAGGATTGAGTATTGGGGATTGAGAATTGAGGATTGAGGATTGAAATTGAGTATTGAGGATTGAAGATTGAGGATTGAGACTTGATTATTGAATATTGTGGATTGAGTATTGTACCATGAGTATTCAGAATATTGTATTGAGTATTGAGAATTGAGGATTGATGGTTGAGTATTGAGGATTGATGGCTGAGGGTTGTGTCTTGAATATTGAGGATTGATGGCTGAGGGTTGTGTCTTGAATATTGAGGATTGAGGATTGAGGATTGAGGATAGAGCATTGAGGATTGAAGATTGAGTATTGATGATTGAAGATTGAGGATTGAGGATTGAGGATTGAGGATTGAGGTTGAGGATTGAAGATTGACGATTGGGGATTGGGGATTGACGATTGAGGATTGAGTATTGGGGATTGAGTATTGAGGATTGAGCATTGAAATTGAGTATTGAGGATTGAAGATTGAGGATTGAGACTTGATTATTGAATATTGTGGATTGAGTATTGAACCATGAGTATTCAGAATATTGTATTGAGTATTGAGAATTGAGGATTGATGGTTGAGTATTGAAGATTGATGGCTGAGGGTTGTGTCTTGAATATTGAGGATTGAGGATTGAGGATTGAGGATAGAGCAATGAGGATTGAAGATTGAGTATTGATGATTGAAGATTGAGGATTGAGGATTGAGTATTGAGGATTGAGGTTGAGGATTGAAGATTGACGATTGGGGATTGAGGATTGACGATTGAGGATTGAGTATTGGGGATTGAGAATTGAGGATTGAGGATTGAAATTGAGTATTGAGGATTGAAGATTGAGGATTGAGACTTGATTATTGAATATTGTGGATTGAGTATTGAACCATGAGTATTCAGAATATTGTATTGAGTATTGAGAATTGAGGATTGATGGGTGAGCATTGAGGATTGATGTCTGAGGGTTGTGTCTTGAATATTGAGGATTGAGGATTGAGGATTGAGGATAGAGCATTGAGGATTGAAGATTGAGTATTGATGATTGAATATTGAGGATTGGGGATTGAGGTTTGAGGATTGAGGGCGAGGACTGACGGTTGAAGATTGAGGTTTGAGGATTGAGGATTGTGGATTGAAGACTGAGGATTGAGGATTGAGGATTGAGCATTGAGGATTGAAGATTGATGACTGGGGATTGAGGATTGAAGATTGAGCATTAAGGATTGAAGATTGGGGATTGAGGATCTAGGATTTGAGATTGATTATTGAGGATTGAAGATTGAGGATTGAGGATTGAGGATTGAGAATTGAGAATTGAGGATGAGGACTGAGGGTTGAGGACTGAGGTTTGAGGAATGAGGATTGAGGGTTGAGGATTGAGGATTGAGTATTGAGGATTGCAGATTGAGTATTGAGGATTGAGGATTCAGGATTGAGGATTGAGGATTGTGGATTGAGGATTGAGGATTGAGGATTGAGGATTGAATATTTAGTATTGAGGATTGAAGGTTGAGGATTGAGGATTGAGGATTGAGGGTTGGGGATTGAAGATTGAATATTGATGATTGAAGATTGAGGATTGAGGATTGAGTATTGAGGATTGCAGATTGAGTATTGAGGATTGAGGATTGAGGATTGAGGATTGTGGATTGAGGATTGAGGATTGAGGATTGAGGATTGAATATTGAGTATTGAGGATTGAAGGTTGAGGATTGAGGATTGAGGATTGATAATTGAGGATTGAGGATTGAAGATTGAGGATTGAGGATTGAAATTGAGTATTGAGGATTGAAGATTGAGGATTGAGATTTGATTATTGAATATTGTGGTTTGAGTACCGAACCATGCGGATTCAGGATATTCTATTGAGTATTGAGAATTGAGGATTGATGGTTGAGTATTGAAGATTGATGGCTGAGGCTTGTGTCTTGAATATTGAGGATTGAGGATTGAGGATTGAGGATAGAGCATTGAGGATTGAAGATTGAGTATTGATGATTGAAGATTGAGGATTAAGGATTGAGTATTGAGGATCGAGGATTGAAGATTGAGAATTGAGGATTGAAGGTTGAGGATTGAGGATTGAGGATTGAGGATGGAGGATGAGGGCTGATGGTTGAGGATTGAGGATTGAGAATTGAGGATTGAGGATTGAGGATTGAGGATTGAGGATTGAGGATTGAGAATTGAGGATGAGGCCTGATGGTTGAGGATTGAGGTTTGATGAATGAGGATTGAGGATTGAGGATTGAGGATTGGGGATTGAAGATTGAGTATTGAGGATTGAGGATTGAGAATTCAGGATTGAGGATTGAGGATTGAGGATTGAAGATTGAGGATTGAGTATTGAGGATTGAAGGTTGAGTATTGAGGATTGAATATTGAGGATTGTGGATTGAGGATTGAGGATTGACGACTGAGGAATGAGGATCGAGGATTGAGGATTGAATATTGAGGATTGAGGAATTAGGATTGAGGATTGAGGACTAAGGATTGAAGAGTGGGGATTGAGGATCTATGATTGGAGATCGATTATTGAGGATTGAAGATTGAGGATAGAGGATTGAGGATTGAGGATTGAGAATTGAGGATGAGGACTGATGGTAGAGGATTGAGGTTTGATGAATGAGGATTGAGGATTGAGGATTGAGGATTGGGGATTGAAGATTGAGTATTGAGGATTGAGGATTGAGAATTCAGGATTGAGGATTGAGGATTAAGTATTCAAGATTGAGGATTGAGTATTGAAGATTGAGGATTGAGGATTGAGGATTGAGGATTGAGGATTGAAGGATGACGATTGAGGATTGAGGATTGAGGGTTGCGGATTGAGGACCTAGGATTGGAGATTGATTATTGACGATTGATGATTGGGGATTGAGGATTGAGGATTGAGGATCTGGGATTGGTAATCGATTATTGAGGATTGAGGTTTGAGGTCTGAGGACTGCGGATTGAGAATTGAGAATTGAGGATTGAGGATTGAGGATTGAAGATTGAGGATGGGGGACTGAGTGTTGAGGGTTGAGTGATGAGAATTGAAAGTTTGTGGATAGAGATTTTAAGATTGCAGACTGTGTATTGAGTATTGAAAGGTGTGAATTGACGATATTGTATTGAGGATTGAGAACTGACGAATGATTGTTGAGGACTGAGGACTGAAGGTTGAGGATTCAGGATTGTGGATACAGGATTGAGGTTTGAGGATGGAGAATTGAGGATTGAGTATTGAGGATTGAGGATTGAGGATTGAGGATTGAGGATTGACGATTGAGGATTGGGTATTGTGGATTGAACATTGAGGATTGAGGATTGAGGATTGAGGATTGAGGATTGAGGACTGAATATTGAATATTGATGATTGATGATTGAGGATTGAGGATTGAGGGTTGTGAATTGAGGACGAGGACTGAGGGTTGAGTATTGATGTGTGAGGTCTGAGGATTGAGAATTGAGGATTGAGGATTGAGGATTGAAGATTGAGGATTGAGGATTGGGGACTGAAGATTGAGTATTGAGGATTGAAGATTGAGGATTGAGAATTGAGGATTGAGGATTGAGGATTGAAGAATGAGGATTGAGGATTGAGGATTGAGAATTGAGGATTGAAGATTGAGTATTGAGGATTGAACATTGAGGATTGAGGATTGAGAATTGAGGATTGGGGATTGAAGATTGAGTATTGAGGATTGAAGATTGAGGATTGAGAATTGAGGATTGAGGATTGAGGATTGAATGTTGAGGATTGTGGATTGAGGATTGAGGATTGAAGATTGAAGATTGGGTATTGAGGATTGAAGAATGAGGATTGAGGATTGAGGATTGAGGATTGACAATTGCAGATTACGTATTGAGGATTGAGGATTGAGAATTGAGGATTGAGGATTGAGGATTGAGGATTGAGGATTGAGGATTGAGGATTGATGATTGAGGATTGAAGATTGAGTATTGAGGATTGAAGATTGAGGATTGAGGATTGAGGATTGAGGATTGAGGATTGAGGTTGAGGATTGAAGATTGAGGATTGGGGATTGAGGGTTGACGGTTGAGGATTGAGTATTGGGGATTGAGAATTGAGGATTGAGGATTGAAATTGAGTATTGAGGATTGAAGATTGAGGATTGAGATTTGATTATTGAATATTGTGGATTGAGTATTGAACCATGAGTATTCAGAATATTGTATTGAGTATTGAGAATTGAGGATTGATGGTTGAGTATTGAGGATTGATGACTGAGGGTTGTGTCTTGAATATTGAGGATTGAGGATTGAGGATTGAGGATAGAGCATTGAGGATTGAAGATTGAGTATTGATGATTGAAGATTGAGGATTGAGGATTGAGGATTGAGGATTGAGGTTGAGGATTGAAGATTGAGGATTGAGGATTGAGGATTGACGATTGAGGATTGAGTATTGGGGATTGAGAATTGAGGATTGAGGATTGAAATTGAGTATTGAGGATTGATGATTGAGGATTGAGACTTGATTATTGAATATTGTGGTTTGAGTATTGAACCATGAGTATTCAGAATATTGTATCGAGTATTGAGACTTGAGGATTGATGGTTGAGTATTGAGGATTGATGGCTGAGGGTTGTGTGTTGAATATTGAGGATTGAGGATTGAGGATTGAGGATAGAGCATTGAGGATTGAATATTGAGTATTGATGATTGAATATTGAGGATTGAGGATTGAGGTTTGAGGATTGAGGACGAGGACTGACGGTTGAAGAATGAGGTTTGAGGATTGAGGATTGTGAATTGAGGACTGAGGATTGAGGATTGAGGATTGATCATTGAGGATTGAAGATTGATGACTGGGGATTGAGGATTGAAGATTGAGTATTAAGGATTGAAGATTGGGGATTGAGGATCTAGGATTGGAGATTGAGTATTGAGGATTGAACATTGAGGCTTGAGGATTGAGGATTGGGGATTGAAGATTGAGTATTGAGGATTGAAGATTGAGGATTGAGGAATGAGGACTGAGGATTGAGGATTGAGGATTGAGGATTGAGGATTGAGGATTGAAGATTGAATATTGATGATTGAAGATCGAGGATTGAGGATTGAAGGTTGTGGATAGAGGACGAGGACTGAGGTTTGAATATTGATGTTTGAGGTCTGAGGATTGAGGATTGAGGATTGAGAATTGAGGATTGAGGATTGGGGATTGAAGATTGAGGATTGGGTATTGAGGATTGAAGAATGAGGATTGAGGATTGAGGATTGAGGATTGAGGATTGCAGATTGAGTATTGAGGATTGAGGATTGAGGATTGAAGATTGAGGTTTGAGGATTGAGGACGAGGACTGACGGTTGAAGAATGAGGTTTGAGGATTGAGGATTGTGAATTGAGGACTGAGGATTGAGGATTGAGGATTGATCATTGAGGATTGAAGATTGATGACTGGGGATTGAGGATTGAAGATTGAGTATTAAGGATTGAAGATTGGGGATTGAGGATCTAGGATTGGAGATTGAGTATTGAGGATTGAACATTGAGGCTTGAGGATTGAGGATTGGGGATTGAAGATTGAGTATTGAGGATTGAAGATTGAGGATTGAGGAATGAGGATTGAGGATTGAGGATTGAGGATTGAGGATTGAGGATTGAGGATTGAGGATTGAAGATTGAATATTGATGATTGAAGATCGAGGATTGAGGATTGAAGGTTGTGGATAGAGGACGAGGACTGAGGTTTGAATATTGATGTTTGAGGTCTGAGGATTGAGGATTGAGGATTGAGAATTGAGGATTGAGGATTGGGGATTGAAGATTGAGGATTGGGTATTGAGGATTGAAGAATGAGGATTGAGGATTGAGGATTGAGGATTGAGGATTGCAGATTGAGTATTGAGGATTGAGGATTGAGGATTGGAGATTGAGGATTGAGGATTGAGGATTGAGGGTTGAGGATTGAGGATTGAAGATTGAGTATTGAGGATTGAAGATTGAGGATTGAGGATTGAGGATTGAGGATTGAGGTTGAGGATTGAAGATTGAGGATTGGGGATTGAGGATTGACGATTGAGGATTGAGTATTGGGGATTGAGAATTGAGGATTGAGGATTGAAATTGAGTATTGAGGATTGAAGATTGAGGATTGAGACTTGATTATTGAATATTGTGGATTGAGTATTGAACCATGAGTATTCAGAATATTGTATTGAGTATTGAGAATTGAGGATTGATGGCTGAGTATTGAGGATTGATGGCTGAGGGTTGTGTCTTGAATATTGAGGATTGAGGATTGAGGATTGAGGATAGAGCATTGAGGATTGAAGATTGAGTATTGATGATTGAAGGTTGAGGATTGAGGATTGAGGATTGAGGTTGAGGATTGAAGATCGACGATTGGGGATTGAGGATTGACGATTGGGGATTGACTATTGGGGATTGAGTATTGAGGATTGAGGATTGAAATTGAGTATTGAGGATTGAAGATTGAGGATTGAGACTTGATTATTGAATATTGTGGATTGAGTATTGAACCATGAGTATTCAGAATATTGTATTGAGTATTGAGAATTGAGGGTTGATGGTTGAGTATTGAGGATTGATGGCTGAGGGTTGTGTCTTGAATATCGAGGATTGAGGATTGAGGATTGAGGATAGAGCATTGAGGATTGAAGATTGAGTATTGATGATTGAATATTGAGGATTGAGGATTGAGGTTTGAGGATTGAGGACGAGGACTGACGGTTGAAGATTGAGGTTTGAGGATTGAGGATTGTGGATTGAAGACTGAGGATTGAAGATTGAGGATTGAGCATTGAGGTTTGAAGATTGATGACTGGGGATTGAGGATTGAAGATTGAGTATTAAGGATTGAAGATTGGGGATTGAGGATCTAGGATTGGAGATTGATTATTGAGGATTGAAGATTGAGGATTGAGGATTGAGGATTGAGAATTGAGAATTGAGGATGAGGACTGAGGGTTGAGGACTGAGGTTTGAGGAATGAGGATTGAGGGTTGAGGATTGAGGATTGAGGATTGAAGATTGAGGATTGAGGATTGAGGATTGAGGATTGAGGGTTGGGGATTGAAGATTGAATATTGATGATTGAAGATTGAGGATTGAGGATTGAGTATTGAGGATTGCAGATTGAGTATTGAGGATTGAGGATTCAGGATTGAGGATTGAGGATTGTGGATTGAGGATTGAGGATTGAGGATTGAGGATTGAATATTTAGTATTGAGGATTGAAGGTTGAGGATTGAGGATTGAGGATTGAGGATTGAGGGTTGGGGATTGAAGATTGAATATTGATGATTGAAGATTGAGGATTGAGGATTGAGTATTGAGGATTGCAGATTGAGTATTGAGGATTGAGGATTGAGGATTGAGGATTGTGGATTGAGGATTGAGGATTGAGGATTGAGGATTGAATATTGAGTATTGAGGATTGAAGGTTGAGGATTGAGGATTGAGGATTGATAATTGAGGATTGAGGATTGAAGATTGAGGATTGAGGATTGAAATTGAGTATTGAGGATTGAAGATTGAGGATTGAGATTTGATTATTGAATATTGTGGTTTGAGTACCGAACCATGCGGATTCAGGATATTCTATTGAGTATTGAGAATTGAGGATTGATGGTTGAGTATTGAAGATTGATGGCTGAGGGTTGTGTCTTGAATATTGAGGATTGAGGATTGAGGATTGAGGATAGAGCATTGAGGATTGAAGATTGAGTATTGATGATTGAAGATTGAGGATTGAGGATTGAGTATTGAGGATCGAGGATTGAAGATTGAGAATTGAGGATTGAAGGTTGAGGATTGAGGATTGAGGATTGAGGATGGAGGATGAGGGCTGATGGTTGAGGATTGAGGATTGAGAATTGAGGATTGAGGATTGAGGATTGAGGATTGAGGATTGAGGATTGAGAATTGAGGATGAGGCCTGATGGTTGAGGATTGAGGTTTGATGAATGAGGATTGAGGATTGAGGATTGAGGATTGGGGATTGAAGATTGAGTATTGAGGATTGAGGATTGAGAATTCAGGATTGAGGATTGAGGATTGAGGATTGAAGATTGAGGATTGAGTATTGAGGATTGAAGGTTGAGTATTGAGGATTGAATATTGAGGATTGTGGATTGAGGATTGAGGATTGACGACTGAGGAATGAGGATCGAGGATTGAGGATTGAATATTGAGGATTGAGGAATTAGGATTGAGGATTGAGGACTAAGGATTGAAGATTGGGGATTGAGGATCTATGATTGGAGATCGATTATTGAGGATTGAAGATTGAGGATAGAGGATTGAGGATTGAGGATAGAGAATTGAGGATGAGGACTGATGGTAGAGGATTGAGGTTTGATGAATGAGGATTGAGGATTGAGGATTGAGGATTGGGGATTGAAGATTGAGTATTGAGGATTGAGGATTGAGAATTCAGGATTGAGGATTGAGGATTGAGTATTGAAGATTGAGGATTGAGTATTGAAGATTGAGGATTGAGGATTGAGGATTGAGGATTGAGGATTGAGGATTGAGGATTGAGGACTGAAGATTGTGGATTGAGGATTGAGGATTGAGGATTGAGGATTGAGGATTGAGGATTGAAGGTTGAGTATTGAGGATCGAAGGTTGAGGATTGAGGATTGAGGATTGATAATTGAGGATTGAGGATTGAAGATTGAGGATTGAGGATTGAAATTGAGTATTGAGGATTGAAGATTGAGGATTGAGATTTGATTATTGAATATTGTGGTTTGAGTACCGAACCATGCGGATTCAGGATATTCTATTGAGTATTGAGAATTGAGGATTGATGGTTGAGTATTGAAGATTGATGGCTGAGGGTTGTGTCTTGAATATTGAGGATTGAGGATTGAGGATTGAGGATAGAGCATTGAGGATTGAAGATTGAGTATTGATGATTGAAGATTGAGGATTGAGGATTGAGTATTGAGGATCGAGGATTGAAGATTGAGAATTGAGGATTGAAGGTTGAGGATTGAGGATTGAGGATTGAGGATGGAGGATGAGGGCTGATGGTTGAGGATTGAGGATTGAGAATTGAGGATTGAGGATTGAGGATTGAGGATTGAGGATTGAGGATTGAGAATTGAGGATGAGGCCTGATGGTTGAGGATTGAGGTTTGATGAATGAGGATTGAGGATTGAGGATTGAGGATTGGGGATTGAAGATTGAGTATTGAGGATTGAGGATTGAGAATTCAGGATTGAGGATTGAGGATTGAGGATTGAAGATTGAGGATTGAGTATTGAGGATTGAAGGTTGAGTATTGAGGATTGAATATTGAGGATTGTGGATTGAGGATTGAGGATTGACGACTGAGGAATGAGGATCGAGGATTGAGGATTGAATATTGAGGATTGAGGAATTAGGATTGAGGATTGAGGACTAAGGATTGAAGATTGGGGATTGAGGATCTATGATTGGAGATCGATTATTGAGGATTGAAGATTGAGGATAGAGGATTGAGGATTGAGGATAGAGAATTGAGGATGAGGACTGATGGTAGAGGATTGAGGTTTGATGAATGAGGATTGAGGATTGAGGATTGAGGATTGGGGATTGAAGATTGAGTATTGAGGATTGAGGATTGAGAATTCAGGATTGAGGATTGAGGATTGAGTATTGAAGATTGAGGATTGAGTATTGAAGATTGAGGATTGAGGATTGAGGATTGAGGATTGAGGACTGAAGATTGTGGATTGAGGATTGAGGATTGAGGATTGAGGATTGAGGATTGAGGATTGAAGATTGAATATTGATGATTGAAGATTGAGTATTGAGGATTGAGTGTTGTGGATCGAGGACGAGAACTGAGGGTTGAATATTGATGTTTGAGGTCTGAGGATTGATAATTGAGGATTGAGAATTGAGGATTGAGGATTGAGGTTTGAAGATTGAGGATTGGGTATTGAGGATTGAAGAATGAGCATTGAGGATTGAGGATTGAGGATTGAGGATTGCAGATTGAGTATTGAGGATTGAGGATTGAGGATTGAGGATTGAGGATTGAGGATTGAGGATTGAGGATTGAGGATTGAGGATTGAAGGTTGAGTATTGAGGATCGAAGGTTGAGGATTGAGGATTGAGGATTGACAATTGAGGATTGAGGATTGAAGATTGAGGATTGAGGATTGAAATTGAGTATTGAGGATTGAGGATTGAGGATTGAGATTTGATTATTGAATATTGTGGGTTGAGTATCGAACCATGCGAATTCAGGATATTCTATTGAGTATTGAGAATTGAGGATTGATGGTTGAGTATTGAGGATTGTTGGCTGAGGGTTGTGTGTTGAATATTGAGGATTGGGCATTGAGGATTGAGGATTGAGGATTGAGGATTGAAGATTGAGTATTGATGATTGAATATTGAGGATTGAGGATTGAGGTTTGAGGATTGAGGATCGAGGATTGAGGATTGAGGATTGAGGATTGAAGATTGAGTATTGAAGATTGAGGATTGAGTATTGAGGGTTGAGGATTGGGGATTGAGGATTGAATATTGAATATTGATGATTGAAGATTGAGGATTGAGGATTGATGGTTGTGGATAGAGGACGAGGACTGAGGGTTGAATATTGATGTTTGCGGTCTGAGGATTGAGGATTGAGGATTGAGAATTGAGGATTGAGGATTGAGAATTGAAGATTGAGGATTGGGTATTGTGGATTGAAGAATGAGGATTGAGGATTGAGGATTGAGGATTGAGGATTGCAGATTGAGTATTGACGATTGAGGATTGAGGATTGAGGATTGAGGATTGAGGATCGAGGATTGAGGATTGAGGATTGAGGAGTGAAGATTGAGTATTGAGGATTGAAGATTGAGGATTGGGTATTGAGGATTGAAGAATGAGCATTGAGGATTGAGGATTGACGCTTGAGGATTGCAGATTGAGTATTGAGGATTGAGGATTGAGGATTGAGCATTGAGGGTTGTGGATTAAGTATTGAGGATTGAGGATTGAGGATTGAAGATTGAGTATTGAGGATTGAAGATTGAGGATTGAGGATTGAGGATTGATAATTGAGGATTGAGGGTTGAAGATTGAGGATTGAGGATTGAAATTGAGTATTGAGGATTGAAGATTGAGGATTGAGATTTGATTATTGAATATTGTGGTTTGAGTACCGAACCATGCGGATTCAGGATATTCTATTGAGTATTGAGAATTGAGGATTGATGGTTGAGTATTGAGGAATGTTGGCTGAGGGTTGTGTGTTGAATATTGAGGATTGGGGATTGAGGATTGAGGATTGAGTATTGAAGATTGAGGATTGGGTATTGAGGATTGAAGGATGACGATTGAGGATTGAGGATTGAGGGTTGCGGATTGAGGACCTAGGATTGGAGATTGATTATTGACGATTGATGATTGGGGATTGAGGATTGAGGATTGAGGATCTGGGATTGGTAATCGATTATTGAGGATTGAGGATTGAGGTCTGAGGACTGCGGATTGAGAATTGAGAATTGAGGATTGAGGATTGAGGATTGAAGATTGAGGATTGTGTATTGAGGATTGAAGTATGAGGATTGAGGATTGAGGTTTGAGGATTGAGGATTGCAGATTGACTATTGCGGATTGAAGATTGAGGTTTGAGGATTGAGGATTGAAGATTGAGGATAGAGGATTGAGGATTGACGATTGAGGATTGAAGATTGAGGAATGAGGATTGAGGATTGAGGATTGAGGATTGAGGATTCAGGATTGAGGATTGAAGATTTAATATTGATGATTGAAGATTGAGGATTGAGCATTGAAGGTTGTGGATAGAGGACGAGGACTGAGGGTTGAATATTGATGTTTGAGGTCTGAGGATTGAGGATTGAGGATTGAGAATTGAGGATTGAGGATTGAGGATTGAAGATTGAGGATTGGGTATTGAGGATTGAAGAATGAGAATTGAGGATTGAGGATTGAGGATTGAGGATTGCAGATTGAGTATTGAGGATTGAGTATAGTGGATTGAGGACTGAGGATTGAGGATTGAGGATTGAGCATTGAGGATTGAAGATTGAGGATTGAGGATTGAGGATTGAGGATTGAGGGTTGGGGATTGAAGATTGAATATTGATGATTGAAGATTGAGGATTGAGGATTGAGTATTGAGGATTGCAGATTGAGTATTGAGGATTGAGGATTCAGGATTGAGGATTGAGGATTGTGGATTGAGGATTGAGGATTGAGGATTGAGGATTGAATATTTAGTATTGAGGATTGAAGGTTGAGGATTGAGGATTGAGGATCGAGGATTGAGGGTTGGGGATTGAAGATTGAATATTGATGATTGAAGATTGAGGATTGAGGATTGAGTATTGAGGATTGCAGATTGAGTATTGAGGATTGAGGATTGAGGATTGAGGATTGTGGATTGAGGATTGAGGATTGAGGATTGAGGATTGAATATTGAGTATTGAGGATTGAAGGTTGAGGATTGAGGATTGAGGATTGATAATTGAGGATTGAGGATTGAAGATTGAGGATTGAGGATTGAAATTGAGTATTGAGGATTGAAGATTGAGGATTGAGATTTGATTATTGAATATTGTGGTTTGAGTACCGAACCATGCGGATTCAGGATATTCTATTGAGTATTGAGAATTGAGGATTGATGGTTGAGTATTGAAGATTGATGGCTGAGGGTTGTGTCTTGAATATTGAGGATTGAGGATTGAGGATTGAGGATAGAGCATTGAGGATTGAAGATTGAGTATTGATGATTGAAGATTGAGGATTGAGGATTGAGTATTGAGGATCGAGGATTGAAGATTGAGAATTGAGGATTGAAGGTTGAGGATTGAGGATTGAGGATTGAGGATGGAGGATGAGGGCTGATGGTTGAGGATTGAGGATTGAGAATTGAGGATTGAGGATTGAGGATTGAGGATTGAGGATTGAGGATTGAGAATTGAGGATGAGGCCTGATGGTTGAGGATTGAGGTTTGATGAATGAGGATTGAGGATTGAGGATTGAGGATTGGGGATTGAAGATTGAGTATTGAGGATTGAGGATTGAGAATTCAGGATTGAGGATTGAGGATTGAGGATTGAAGATTGAGGATTGAGTATTGAGGATTGAAGGTTGAGTATTGAGGATTGAATATTGAGGATTGTGGATTGAGGATTGAGGATTGACGACTGAGGAATGAGGATCGAGGATTGAGGATTGAATATTGAGGATTGAGGAATTAGGATTGAGGATTGAGGACTAAGGATTGAAGATTGGTGATTGAGGATCTATGATTGGAGATCGATTATTGAGGATTGAAGATTGAGGATAGAGGATTGAGGATTGAGGATAGAGAATTGAGGATGAGGACTGATGGTAGAGGATTGAGGTTTGATGAATGAGGATTGAGGATTGAGGATTGAGGATTGGGGATTGAAGATTGAGTATTGAGGATTGAGGATTGAGAATTCAGGATTGAGGATTGAGGATTGAGTATTGAAGATTGAGGATTGAGTATTGAAGATTGAGGATTGAGGATTGAGGATTGAGGATTGAGGATTGAGGATTGAGGATTGAGGACTGAAGATTGTGGATTGAGGATTGAGGATTGAGGATTGAGGATTGAGGATTGAGGATTGAAGATTGAATATTGATGATTGAAGATTGAGTATTGAGGATTGAGTGTTGTGGATCGAGGACGAGAACTGAGGGTTGAATATTGATGTTTGAGGTCTGAGGATTGATAATTGAGGATTGAGAATTGAGGATTGAGGATTGAGGTTTGAAGATTGAGGATTGGGTATTGAGGATTGAAGAATGAGCATTGAGGATTGAGGATTGAGGATTGAGGATTGCAGATTGAGTATTGAGGATTGAGTATTGAGGATTGAGGATTGAGGATTGAGGATTGAGGATTGAGGATTGAGGATTGAGGATTGAAGGTTGAGTATTGAGGATCGAAGGTTGAGGATTGAGGATTGAGGATTGACAATTGAGGATTGAGGATTGAAGATTGAGGATTGAGGATTGAAATTGAGTATTGAGGATTGAGGATTGAGGATTGAGATTTGATTATTGAATATTGTGGGTTGAGTATCGAACCATGCGAATTCAGGATATTCTATTGAGTATTGAGAATTGAGGATTGATGGTTGAGTATTGAGGATTGTTGGCTGAGGGTTGTGTGTTGAATATTGAGGATTGGGGATTGAGGATTGAGGATTGAGGATTGAGGATTGAAGATTGAGTATTGATGATTGAATATTGAGGATTGAGGATTGAGGTTTGAGGATTGAGGATCGAGGATTGAGGATTGAGGATTGAGGATTGAAGATTGAGTATTGAAGATTGAGGATTGAGTATTGAGGGTTGAGGATTGGGGATTGAGGATTGAATATTGAATATTGATGATTGAAGATTGAGGATTGAGGATTGATGGTTGTGGATAGAGGACGAGGACTGAGGGTTGAATATTGATGTTTGCGGTCTGAGGATTGAGGATTGAGGATTGAGAATTGAGGATTGAGGATTGAGAATTGAAGATTGAGGATTGGGTATTGTGGATTGAAGAATGAGGATTGAGGATTGAGGATTGAGGATTGAGGATTGCAGATTGAGTATTGACGATTGAGGATTGAGGATTGAGGATTGAGGATTGAGGATCGAGGATTGAGGATTGAGGATTGAGGAGTGAAGATTGAGTATTGAGGATTGAAGATTGAGGATTGGGTATTGAGGATTGAAGAATGAGCATTGAGGATTGAGGATTGACGCTTGAGGATTGCAGATTGAGTATTGAGGATTGAGGATTGAGGATTGAGCATTGAGGGTTGTGGATTAAGTATTGAGGATTGAGGATTGAGGATTGAAGATTGAGTATTGAGGATTGAAGATTGAGGATTGAGGATTGAGGATTGATAATTGAGGATTGAGGGTTGAAGATTGAGGATTGAGGATTGAAATTGAGTATTGAGGATTGAAGATTGAGGATTGAGATTTGATTATTGAATATTGTGGTTTGAGTACCGAACCATGCGGATTCAGGATATTCTATTGAGTATTGAGAATTGAGGATTGATGGTTGAGTATTGAGGAATGTTGGCTGAGGGTTGTGTGTTGAATATTGAGGATTGGGGATTGAGGATTGAGGATTGAGTATTGAAGATTGAGGATTGGGTATTGAGGATTGAAGGATGACGATTGAGGATTGAGGATTGAGGGTTGCGGATTGAGGACCTAGGATTGGAGATTGATTATTGACGATTGATGATTGGGGATTGAGGATTGAGGATTGAGGATCTGGGATTGGTAATCGATTATTGAGGATTGAGGATTGAGGTCTGAGGACTGCGGATTGAGAATTGAGAATTGAGGATTGAGGATTGAGGATTGAAGATTGAGGATTGTGTATTGAGGATTGAAGTATGAGGATTGAGGATTGAGGTTTGAGGATTGAGGATTGCAGATTGACTATTGCGGATTGAAGATTGAGGTTTGAGGATTGAGGATTGAAGATTGAGGATAGAGGATTGAGGATTGACGATTGAGGATTGAAGATTGAGGAATGAGGATTGAGGATTGAGGATTGAGGATTGAGGATTCAGGATTGAGGATTGAAGATTTAATATTGATGATTGAAGATTGAGGATTGAGCATTGAAGGTTGTGGATAGAGGACGAGGACTGAGGGTTGAATATTGATGTTTGAGGTCTGAGGATTGAGGATTGAGGATTGAGAATTGAGGATTGAGGATTGAGGATTGAAGATTGAGGATTGGGTATTGAGGATTGAAGAATGAGAATTGAGGATTGAGGATTGAGGATTGAGGATTGCAGATTGAGTATTGAGGATTGAGTATAGTGGATTGAGGACTGAGGATTGAGGATTGAGGATTGAGCATTGAGGATTGAAGATTGATGACTGGGGATTGAGGATTGAAGATTGAGTATTAAGGATTGAAGATTGGGGATTGAGGATCTAGGATTGGAGATTGAGTATTGAGGATTGAACATTGAGGATTGAGGATTGAGGATTGAAGATTGAGGATTGGGTATTGAGGATTGAAGAATGAGGATTGAGGATTGAGGATTGAGGATTGAGGATTGAAGATTGAGTATTGAGGATTGAACATTGAGGCTTGAGGATTGAGAATTGAGGATTGGGGATTGAAGATTGAGTATAGAGGATTGAAGATTGAGGATTGAGGAATGAGGATTGAGGATTGAGGATTGAGGATTGAGGATTGAGGATTGAGGATTGAAGATTGAATATTGATGATTGAAGATTGAGGATTGAGCATTGAAGGTTGTGGATAGAGGACGAGGACTGAGGGTTGAATATTGATGTTTGAGGTCTGAGGATTGAGGATTGAGGATTGAGAATTGAGGATTGAGGATTGAGGATTGAAGATTGAGGATTGGGTATTGAGGATTGAAGAATGAGAATTGAGGATTGAGGATTGAGGATTGAGGATTGCAGATTGAGTATTGAGGATTGAGGATTGAGGAATGAGGATTGAGGATTGAGTATTGGGGATTGAGAATTGAGGATTGAGGATTGAAGATTGAGTATTAATGATTGAAGATTGAGGATTGAGGATTGAGGATTGAGGATTGAGGTTGAGGATTGAAGATTGAGGATTGGGGATTGAGGATTGACGATTGAGGATTGAGTATTGGGGATTGAGAATTGAGGATTGAGGATTGAAATTGAGTATTGAGGATTGAAGATTGAGGATTGAGACTTGATTATTGAATATTGTGGATTGAGTATTGTACCATGAGTATTCAGAATATTGTATTGAGTATTGAGAATTGAGGATTGATGGTTGAGTATTGAGGATTGATGGCTGAGGGTTGTGTCTTGAATATTGAGGATTGATGGCTGAGGGTTGTGTCTTGAATATTGAGGATTGAGGATTGAGGATTGAGGATAGAGCATTGAGGATTGAAGATTGAGTATTGATGATTGAAGATTGAGGATTGAGGATTGAGGATTGAGGATTGAGGTTGAGGATTGAAGATTGACGATTGGGGATTGGGGATTGACGATTGAGGATTGAGTATTGGGGATTGAGTATTGAGGATTGAGCATTGAAATTGAGTATTGAGGATTGAAGATTGAGGATTGAGACTTGATTATTGAATATTGTGGATTGAGTATTGAACCATGAGTATTCAGAATATTGTATTGAGTATTGAGAATTGAGGATTGATGGTTGAGTATTGAAGATTGATGGCTGAGGGTTGTGTCTTGAATATTGAGGATTGAGGATTGAGGATTGAGGATAGAGCAATGAGGATTGAAGATTGAGTATTGATGATTGAAGATTGAGGATTGAGGATTGAGTATTGAGGATTGAGGTTGAGGATTGAAGATTGACGATTGGGGATTGAGGATTGACGATTGAGGATTGAGTATTGGGGATTGAGAATTGAGGATTGAGGATTGAAATTGAGTATTGAGGATTGAAGATTGAGGATTGAGACTTGATTATTGAATATTGTGGATTGAGTATTGAACCATGAGTATTCAGAATATTGTATTGAGTATTGAGAATTGAGGATTGATGGGTGAGTATTGAGGATTGATGTCTGAGGGTTGTGTCTTGAATATTGAGGATTGAGGATTGAGGATTGAGGATAGAGCATTGAGGATTGAAGATTGAGTATTGATGATTGAATATTGAGGATTGGGGATTGAGGTTTGAGGATTGAGGGCGAGGACTGACGGTTGAAGATTGAGGTTTGAGGATTGAGGATTGTGGATTGAAGACTGAGGATTGAGGATTGAGGATTGAGCATTGAGGATTGAAGATTGATGACTGGGGATTGAGGATTGAAGATTGAGCATTAAGGATTGAAGATTGGGGATTGAGGATCTAGGATTTGAGATTGATTATTGAGGATTGAAGATTGAGGATTGAGGATTGAGGATTGAGAATTGAGAATTGAGGATGAGGACTGAGGGTTGAGGACTGAGGTTTGAGGAATGAGGATTGAGGGTTGAGGATTGAGGATTGAGGATTGAGGATTGAGGATTGAGGATTGAGTATTGAAGATTGAGTATTGATGCCTGAGGACTGAGGATCGAGGATTGAGGATTGAGGATTGGAGATTGATTATTGAGGATTGAAGATTGAGGATTGAGGATTGAGGATTGAGAATTGAGAATTGAGTATGAGGACTGAGGGTTGAGGATTGAGGTTTGAGGGATGAGGATTGAGGGTTGGGGAATGAGGATTGAAGATTGAGGATTGAGGATTGAGCATTGAAGATTGAGTATTGATGCCTGAGGATTGAGGATTGAGGATTGATGATTGAGGATCGAGGATTGGGGATTGAGAATTGGGGATTGAGGATTGAAATTGAGTATTGAGGATTGATGATTGAGGATTGAGACTTGATTATTGAATATTGTGGTTTGAGTATTGAACCATGAGTATTCAGAATATTGTATTGAGTATTGAGAATTGAGGACTGATGGTTGAGTATTGAGGATTGATGGCTGAGGCTTGTGTCTTGAATATTGATGATTGAGGATTGAGGATTGAAGATAGAGCATTGAGGATTGAATATTGAGTATTGATGATTGAATATTGAGGATTGAGGATTGAGGTTTGAGGATTGAGGACGAGGACTGACGGTTGAAGAATGAGGTTTGAGGATTGAGGATTGTGAATTGAGGACTGAGGATTGAGGATTGAGGATTGATCATTGAGGATTGAAGATTGATGACTGGGGATTGAGGATTGAAGATTGAGTATTAAGGATTGAAGATTGGGGATTGAGGATCTAGGATTGGAGATTGAGTATTGAGGATTGAACATTGAGGCTTGAGGATTGAGGATTGGGGATTGAAGATTGAGTATTGAGGATTGAAGATTGAGGATTGAGGAATGAGGATTGAGGATTGAGGATTGAGGACTGAGGATTGAGGATTGAGGATTGAAGATTGAAGATTGAATATTGATGATTGAAGATCGAGGATTGAGGATTGAAGGTTGTGGATAGAGGACGAGGACTGAGGTTTGAATATTGATGTTTGAGGTCTGAGGATTGAGGATTGAGGATTGAGAATTGAGGATTGAGGATTGGGGATTGAAGATTGAGGATTGGGTATTGAGGATTGAAGAATGAGGATTGAGGATTGAGGATTGAGGATTGAGGATTGCAGATTGAGTATTGAGGATTGAGGATTGAGGATTGAAGATTGAGGATTGAGGATTGAGGATTGAGGGTTGAGGATTGAGGATTGAAGATTGAGTATTGAGGATTGAAGATTGAGGATTGAGGATTGAGGATTGAGGATTGAGGTTGAGGATTGAAGATTGAGGATTGGGGATTGAGGATTGACGATTGAGGATTGAGTATTGGGGATTGAGAATTGAGGATTGAGGATTGAAATTGAGTATTGAGGATTGAAGATTGAGGATTGAGACTTGATTATTGAATATTGTGGATTGAGTATTGAACCATGAGTATTCAGAATATTGTATTGAGTATTGAGAATTGAGGATTGATGGCTGAGTATTGAGGATTGATGGCTGAGGGTTGTGTCTTGAATATTGAGGATTGAGGATTGAGGATTGAGGATAGAGCATTGAGGATTGAAGATTGAGTATTGATGATTGAAGGTTGAGGATTGAGGATTGAGGATTGAGGATTGAGGTTGAGGATTGAAGATCGACGATTGGGGATTGAGGATTGACGATTGGGGATTGACTATTGGGGATTGAGTATTGAGGATTGAGGATTGAAATTGAGTATTGAGGATTGAAGATTGAGGATTGAGGATTGAGGATTGATGATTGAGGATTGAAGATTGAGTATTGAGGATTGAAGATTGAGGATTGAGGATTGAGGATTGAGGATTGAGGATTGAGGTTGAGGATTGAAGATTGCGGATTGGGGATTGAGGGTTGACGGTTGAGGATTGAGTATTGGGGATTGAGAATTGAGGATTGAGGATTGAAATTGAGTATTGAGGATTGAAGATTGAGGATTGAGATTTGATTATTGAATATTGTGGATTGAGTATTGAACCATGAGTATTCAGAATATTGTATTGAGTATTGAGAATTGAGGATTGATGGTTGAGTATTGAGGATTGATGACTGAGGGTTGTGTCTTGAATATTGAGGATTGAGGATTGAGGATTGAGGATAGAGCATTGAGGATTGAAGATTGAGTATTGATGATTGAAGATTGAGGATTGAGGATTGAGGATTGAGGATTGAGGTTGAGGATTGAAGATTGAGGATTGAGGATTGAGGATTGACGATTGAGGATTGAGTATTGGGGATTGAGAATTGAGGATTGAGGATTGAAATTGAGTATTGAGGATTGATGATTGAGGATTGAGACTTGATTATTGAATATTGTGGTTTGAGTATTGAACCATGAGTATTCAGAATATTGTATCGAGTATTGAGACTTGAGGATTGATGGTTGAGTATTGAGGATTGATGGCTGAGGGTTGTGTCTTGAATATTGAGGATTGAGGATTGAGGATTGAGGATAGAGCATTGAGGATTGAATATTGAGTATTGATGATTGAATATTGAGGATTGAGGATTGAGGTTTGAGGATTGAGGACGAGGACTGACGGTTGAAGAGTGAGGTTTGAGGATTGAGGATTGTGAATTGAGGACTGAGGATTGAGGATTGAGGATTGATCATTGAGGATTGAAGATTGATGACTGGGGATTGAGGATTGAAGATTGAGTATTAAGGATTGAAGATTGGGGATTGAGGATCTAGGATTGGAGATTGAGTATTGAGGATTGAACATTGAGGCTTGAGGATTGAGGATTGGGGATTGAAGATTGAGTATTGAGGATTGAAGATTGAGGATTGAGGAATGAGGATTGAGGATTGAGGATTGAGGATTGAGGATTGAGGATTGAGGATTGAAGATTGAATATTGATGATTGAAGATCGAGGATTGAGGATTGAAGGTTGTGGATAGAGGACGAGGACTGAGGTTTGAATATTGATGTTTGAGGTCTGAGGATTGAGGATTGAGGATTGAGAATTGAGGATTGAGGATTGGGGATTGAAGATTGAGGATTGGGTATTGAGGATTGAAGAATGAGGATTGAGGATTGAGGATTGAGGATTGAGGATTGCAGATTGAGTATTGAGGATTGAGGATTGAGGATTGAAGATTGAGGATTGAGGATTGAGGATTGAGGGTTGAGGATTGAGGATTGAAGAGTGAGTATTGAGGATTGAAGATTGAGGATTGAGGATTGAGGATTGAGGATTGAGGTTGAGGATTGAAGATTGAGGATTGGGGATTGAGGATTGACGATTGAGGATTGAGTATTGGGGATTGAGAATTGAGGATTGAGGATTGAAATTGAGTATTGAGGATTGAAGATTGAGGATTGAGACTTGATTATTGAATATTGTGGATTGAGTATTGAACCATGAGTATTCAGAATATTGTATTGAGTATTGAGAATTGAGGATTGATGGCTGAGTATTGAGGATTGATGGCTGAGGGTTGTGTCTTGAATATTGAGGATTGAGGATTGAGGATTGAGGATAGAGCATTGAGGATTGAAGATTGAGTATTGATGATTGAAGGTTGAGGATTGAGGATTGAGGATTGAGGTTGAGGATTGAAGATCGACGATTGGGGATTGAGGATTGACGATTGGGGATTGACTATTGGGGATTGAGTATTGAGGATTGAGGATTGAAATTGAGTATTGAGGATTGAAGATTGAGGATTGAGACTTGATTATTGAATATTGTGGATTGAGTATTGAACCATGAGTATTCAGAATATTGTATTGAGTATTGAGAATTGAGGGTTGATGGTTGAGTATTGAGGATTGATGGCTGAGGGTTGTGTCTTGAATATCGAGGATTGAGGATTGAGGATTGAGGATAGAGCATTGAGGATTGAAGATTGAGTATTGATGATTGAATATTGAGGATTGAGGATTGAGGTTTGAGGATTGAGGACGAGGACTGACGGTTGAAGATTGAGGTTTGAGGATTGAGGATTGTGGATTGAAGACTGAGGATTGAAGATTGAGGATTGAGCATTGAGGTTTGAAGATTGATGACTGGGGATTGAGGATTGAAGATTGAGTATTAAGGATTGAAGATTGGGGATTGAGGATCTAGGATTGGAGATTGATTATTGAGGATTGAAGATTGAGGATTGAGGATTGAGGATTGAATATTGAGTATTGAGGATTGAAGGTTGAGGATTGAGGATTGACGATTGATAATTGAGGATTGAGGATTGAAGATTGAGGATTGAGGATTGAAATTGAGTATTGAGGATTGAAGATTGAGGATTGAGATTTGATTATTGAATATTGTGGTTTGAGTACCGAACCATGCGGATTCAGGATATTCTATTGAGTATTGAGAATTGAGGATTGATGATTGAGTATTGAAGATTGATGGCTGAGGGTTGTGTCTTGAATATTGAGGATTGAGGATTGAGGATTGAGGATAGAGCATTGAGGATTGAAGATTGAGTATTGATGATTGAAGATTGAGGATTGAGGATTGAGTATTGAGGATCGAGGATTGAAGATTGAGAATTGAGGATTGAAGGTTGAGGATTGAGGATTGAGGATTGAGGATGGAGGATGAGGGCTGATGGTTGAGGATTGAGGATTGAGAATTGAGGATTGAGGATTGAGGATTGAGGATTGAGGATTGAGGATTGAGAATTGAGGATGAGGCCTGATGGTTGAGGATTGAGGTTTGATGAATGAGGATTGAGGATTGAGGATTGAGGATTGGGGATTGAAGATTGAGTATTGAGGATTGAGGATTGAGAATTCAGGATTGAGGATTGAGGATTGAGGATTGAAGATTGAGGATTGAGTATTGAGGATTGAAGGTTGAGTATTGAGGATTGAATATTGAGGATTGTGGATTGAGGATTGAGGATTGACGACTGAGGAATGAGGATCGAGGATTGAGGATTGAATATTGAGGATTGAGGAATTAGGATTGAGGATTGAGGACTAAGGATTGAAGATTGGGGATTGAGGATCTATGATTGGAGATCGATTATTGAGGATTGAAGATTGAGGATAGAGGATTGAGGATTGAGGATAGAGAATTGAGGATGAGGACTGATGGTAGAGGATTGAGGTTTGATGAATGAGGATTGAGGATTGAGGATTGAGGATTGGGGATTGAAGATTGAGTATTGAGGATTGAGGATTGAGAATTCAGGATTGAGGATTGAGGATTGAGTATTGAAGATTGAGGATTGAGTATTGAAGATTGAGGATTGAGGATTGAGGATTGAGGATTGAGGATTGAGGATTGAGGATTGAGGACTGAAGATTGTGGATTGAGGATTGAGGATTGAGGATTGAGGATTGAGGATTGAGGATTGAGGATTGAAGATTGAATATTGATGATTGAAGATTGAGTATTGAGGATTGAGTGTTGTGGATCGAGGACGAGAACTGAGGGTTGAATATTGATGTTTGAGGTCTGAGGATTGATAATTGAGGATTGAGAATTGAGGATTGAGGATTGAGGTTTGAAGATTGAGGATTGGGTATTGAGGATTGAAGAATGAGCATTGAGGATTGAGGATTGAGGATTGAGGATTGCAGATTGAGTATTGAGGATTGAGGATTGAGGATTGAGGATTGAGGATTGAGGATTGAGGATTGAGGATTGAGGATTGAGGATTGAAGGTTGAGTATTGAGGATCGAAGGTTGAGGATTGAGGATTGAGGATTGACAATTGAGGATTGAGGATTGAAGATTGAGGATTGAGGATTGAAATTGAGTATTGAGGATTGAGGATTGAGGATTGAGATTTGATTATTGAATATTGTGGGTTGAGTATCGAACCATGCGAATTCAGGATATTCTATTGAGTATTGAGAATTGAGGATTGATGGTTGAGTATTGAGGATTGTTGGCTGAGGGTTGTGTGTTGAATATTGAGGATTGGGGATTGAGGATTGAGGATTGAGGATTGAGGATTGAAGATTGAGTATTGATGATTGCATATTGAGGATTGAGGATTGAGGTTTGAGGATTGAGGATCGAGGATTGAGGATTGAGGATTGAGGATTGAAGATTGAGTATTGAAGATTGAGGATTGAGTATTGAGGGTTGAGGATTGGGGATTGAGGATTGAATATTGAATATTGATGATTGAAGATTGAGGATTGAGGATTGATGGTTGTGGATAGAGGACGAGGACTGAGGGTTGAATATTGATGTTTGCGGTCTGAGGATTGAGGATTGAGGATTGAGAATTGAGGATTGAGGATTGAGAATTGAAGATTGAGGATTGGGTATTGTGGATTGAAGAATGAGGATTGAGGATTGAGGATTGAGGATTGAGGATTGCAGATTGAGTATTGACGATTGAGGATTGAGGATTGAGGATTGAGGATTGAGGATCGAGGATTGAGGATTGAGGATTGAGGAGTGAAGATTGAGTATTGAGGATTGAAGATTGAGGATTGGGTATTGAGGTTTGAAGAATGAGCATTGAGGATTGAGGATTGACGCTTGAGGATTGCAGATTGAGTATTGAGGATTGAGGATTGAGGATTGAGCATTGAGGGTTGTGGATTAAGTATTGAGGATTGAGGATTGAGGATTGAAGATTGAGTATTGAGGATTGAAGATTGAGGATTGAGGATTGAGGATTGATAATTGAGGATTGAGGGTTGAAGATTGAGGATTGAGGATTGAAATTGAGTATTGAGGATTGAAGATTGAGGATTGAGATTTGATTATTGAATATTGTGGTTTGAGTACCGAACCATGCGGATTCAGGATATTCTATTGAGTATTGAGAATTGAGGATTGATGGTTGAGTATTGAGGAATGTTGGCTGAGGGTTGTGTGTTGAATATTGAGGATTGGGGATTGAGGATTGAGGATTGAGTATTGAAGATTGAGGATTGGGTATTGAGGATTGAAGGATGACGATTGAGGATTGAGGATTGAGGGTTGCGGATTGAGGACCTAGGATTGGAGATTGATTATTGACGATTGATGATTGGGGATTGAGGATTGAGGATTGAGGATCTGGGATTGGTAATCGATTATTGAGGATTGAGGATTGAGGTCTGAGGACTGCGGATTGAGAATTGAGAATTGAGGATTGAGGATTGAGGATTGAAGATTGAGGATTGTGTATTGAGGATTGAAGTATGAGGATTGAGGATTGAGGATTGAGGATTGAGGATTGAGGATTGAGGATTCAGGATTGAGGATTGAAGATTTAATATTGATGATTGAAGATTGAGGATTGAGCATTGAAGGTTGTGGATAGAGGACGAGGACTGAGGGTTGAATATTGATGTTTGAGGTCTGAGGATTGAGGATTGAGGATTGAGAATTGAGGATTGAGGATTGAGGATTGAAGATTGAGGATTGGGTATTGAGGATTGAAGAATGAGAATTGAGGATTGAGGATTGAGGATTGAGGATTGCAGATTGAGTATTGAGGATTGAGTATAGTGGATTGAGGACTGAGGATTGAGGATTGAGGATTGAGCATTGAGGATTGAAGATTGATGACTGGGGATTGAGGATTGAAGATTGAGTATTAAGGATTGAAGATTGGGGATTGAGGATCTAGGATTGGAGATTGAGTATTGAGGATTGAACATTGAGGATTGAGGATTGAGGATTGAAGATTGAGGATTGGGTATTGAGGATTGAAGAATGAGGATTGAGGATTGAGGATTGAGGATTGAGGATTGAAGATTGAGTATTGAGGATTGAACATTGAGGCTTGAGGATTGAGAATTGAGGATTGGGGATTGAAGATTGAGTATAGAGGATTGAAGATTGAGGATTGAGGAATGAGGATTGAGGATTGAGGATTGAGGATTGAGGATTGAGGATTGAGGATTGAAGATTGAATATTGATGATTGAAGATTGAGGATTGAGCATTGAAGGTTGTGGATAGAGGACGAGGACTGAGGGTTGAATATTGATGTTTGAGGTCTGAGGATTGAGGATTGAGGATTGAGAATTGAGGATTGAGGATTGAGGATTGAAGATTGAGGATTGGGTATTGAGGATTGAAGAATGAGAATTGAGGATTGAGGATTGAGGATTGAGGATTGCAGATTGAGTATTGAGGATTGAGGATTGAGGAATGAGGATTGAGGATTGAGTATTGGGGATTGTGAATTGAGGATTGAGGATTGAAGATTGAGTATTAATGATTGAAGATTGAGGATTGAGGATTGAGGATTGAGGATTGAGGTTGAGGATTGAAGATTGAGGATTGGGGATTGAGGATTGACGATTGAGGATTGAGTATTGGGGATTGAGAATTGAGGATTGAGGATTGAAATTGAGTATTGAGGATTGAAGATTGAGGATTGAGACTTGATTATTGAATATTGTGGATTGAGTATTGTACCATGAGTATTCAGAATATTGTATTGAGTATTGAGAATTGAGGATTGATGGTTGAGTATTGAGGATTGATGGCTGAGGGTTGTGTCTTGAATATTGAGGATTGATGGCTGAGGGTTGTGTCTTGAATATTGAGGATTGAGGATTGAGGATTGAGGATAGAGCATTGAGGATTGAAGATTGAGTATTGATGATTGAAGATTGAGGATTGAGGATTGAGGATTGAGGATTGAGGTTGAGGATTGAAGATTGACGATTGGGGATTGGGGATTGACGATTGAGGATTGAGTATTGGGGATTGAGTATTGAGGATTGAGCATTGAAATTGAGTATTGAGGATTGAAGATTGAGGATTGAGACTTGATTATTGAATATTGTGGATTGAGTATTGAACCATGAGTATTCAGAATATTGTATTGAGTATTGAGAATTGAGGATTGATGGGTGAGCATTGAGGATTGATGTCTGAGGGTTGTGTCTTGAATATTGAGGATTGAGGATTGAGGATTGAGGATAGAGCATTGAGGATTGAAGATTGAGTATTGATGATTGAATATTGAGGATTGGGGATTGAGGTTTGAGGATTGAGGGCGAGGACTGACGGTTGAAGATTGAGGTTTGAGGATTGAGGATTGTGGATTGAAGACTGAGGATTGAGGATTGAGGATTGAGCATTGAGGATTGAAGATTGATGACTGGGGATTGAGGATTGAAGATTGAGCATTAAGGATTGAAGATTGGGGATTGAGGATCTAGGATTTGAGATTGATTATTGAGGATTGAAGATTGAGGATTGAGGATTGAGGATTGAGAATTGAGAATTGAGGATGAGGACTGAGGGTTGAGGACTGAGGTTTGAGGAATGAGGATTGAGGGTTGAGGATTGAGGATTGAGTATTGAGGATTGCAGATTGAGTATTGAGGATTGAGGATTCAGGATTGAGGATTGAGGATTGTGGATTGAGGATTGAGGATTGAGGATTGAGGATTGAATATTTAGTATTGAGGATTGAAGGTTGAGGATTGAGGATTGAGGATTGAGGGTTGGGGATTGAAGATTGAATATTGATGATTGAAGATTGAGGATTGAGGATTGAGTATTGAGGATTGCAGATTGAGTATTGAGGATTGAGGATTGAGGATTGAGGATTGTGGATTGAGGATTGAGGATTGAGGATTGAGGATTGAATATTGAGTATTGAGGATTGAAGGTTGAGGATTGAGGATTGAGGATTGATAATTGAGGATTGAGGATTGAAGATTGAGGATTGAGGATTGAAATTGAGTATTGAGGATTGAAGATTGAGGATTGAGATTTGATTATTGAATATTGTGGTTTGAGTACTGAACCATGCGGATTCAGGATATTCTATTGAGTATTGAGAATTGAGGATTGATGGTTGAGTATTGAAGATTGATGGCTGAGGCTTGTGTCTTGAATATTCAGGATTGAGGATTGAGGATTGAGGATAGAGCATTGAGGATTGAAGATTGAGTATTGATGATTGAAGATTGAGGATTAAGGATTGAGTATTGAGGATCGAGGATTGAAGATTGAGAATTGAGGATTGAAGGTTGAGGATTGAGGATTGAGGATTGAGGATGGAGGATGAGGGCTGATGGTTGAGGATTGAGGATTGAGAATTGAGGATTGAGGATTGAGGATTGAGGATTGAGGATTGAGGATTGAGAATTGAGGATGAGGCCTGATGGTTGAGGATTGAGGTTTGATGAATGAGGATTGAGGATTGAGGATTGAGGATTGGGGATTGAAGATTGAGTATTGAGGATTGAGGATTGAGAATTCAGGATTGAGGATTGAGGATTGAGGATTGAAGATTGAGGATTGAGTATTGAGGATTGAAGGTTGAGTATTGAGGATTGAATATTGAGGATTGTGGATTGAGGATTGAGGATTGACGACTGAGGAATGAGGATCGAGGATTGAGGATTGAATATTGAGGATTGAGGAATTAGGATTGAGGATTGAGGACTAAGGATTGAAGAGTGGGGATTGAGGATCTATGATTGGAGATCGATTATTGAGGATTGAAGATTGAGGATAGAGGATTGAGGATTGAGGATTGAGAATTGAGGATGAGGACTGATGGTAGAGGATTGAGGTTTGATGAATGAGGATTGAGGATTGAGGATTGAGGATTGGGGATTGAAGATTGAGTATTGAGGATTGAGGATTGAGAATTCAGGATTGAGGATTGAGGATTAAGTATTCAAGATTGAGGATTGAGTATTGAAGATTGAGGATTGAGGATTGAGGATTGAGGATTGAGGATTGAAGGATGACGATTGAGGATTGAGGATTGAGGGTTGCGGATTGAGGACCTAGGATTGGAGATTGATTATTGACGATTGATGATTGGGGATTGAGGATTGAGGATTGAGGATCTGGGATTGGTAATCGATTATTGAGGATTGAGGTTTGAGGTCTGAGGACTGCGGATTGAGAATTGAGAATTGAGGATTGAGGATTGAGGATTGAAGATTGAGGATGGGGGACTGAGTGTTGAGGGTTGAGTGATGAGAATTGAAAGTTTGTGGATAGAGATTTTAAGATTGCAGACTGTGTATTGAGTATTGAAAGGTGTGAATTGACGATATTGTATTGAGGATTGAGAACTGACGAATGATTGTTGAGGACTGAGGACTGAAGGTTGAGGATTCAGGATTGTGGATACAGGATTGAGGTTTGAGGATGGAGAATTGAGGATTGAGTATTGAGGATTGAGGATTGAGGATTGAGGATTGAGGATTGACGATTGAGGATTGGGTATTGTGGATTGAACATTGAGGATTGAGGATTGAGGATTGAGGATTGAGGATTGAGGACTGAATATTGAATATTGATGATTGATGATTGAGGATTGAGGATTGAGGGTTGTGAATTGAGGACGAGGACTGAGGGTTGAGTATTGATGTGTGAGGTCTGAGGATTGAGAATTGAGGATTGAGGATTGAGGATTGAAGATTGAGGATTGAGGATTGGGGACTGAAGATAGAGTATTGAGGATTGAAGATTGAGGATTGAGAATTGAGGATTGAGGATTGAGGATTGAAGAATGAGGATTGAGGATTGAGGATTGAGAATTGAGGATTGAAGATTGAGTATTGAGGATTGAAC
This sequence comes from Calliopsis andreniformis, assembly GCF_051401765.1. Lineage (NCBI taxonomy): Eukaryota > Metazoa > Arthropoda > Insecta > Hymenoptera > Andrenidae > Calliopsis > Calliopsis andreniformis. Next base: position 396,908 of record NW_027480579.1, read on the forward strand.
ATTGAGGATTGAGGATTGAGAATTGAGGATTGGGGATTGAAGATTGAGTATTGAGGATTGAAGATTGAGGATTGAGAATTGAGGATTGAGGATTGAGGATTGAATGTTGAGGATTGTGGATTGAGGATTGAGGATTGAAGATTGAAGATTGGGTATTGAGGATTGAAGAATGAGGATTGAGGATTGAGGATTGAGGATTGACAATTGCAGATTACGTATTGAGGATTGAGGATTGAGAATTGAGGATTGAGGATTGAGGATTGAGGATTGAGGATTGAGGATTGAGGATTGATGATTGAGGATTGAAGATTGAGTATTGAGGATTGAAGATTGAGGATTGAGGATTGAGGATTGAGGATTGAGGATTGAGGTTGAGGATTGAAGATTGAGGATTGGGGATTGAGGGTTGACGGTTGAGGATTGAGTATTGGGGATTGAGAATTGAGGATTGAGGATTGAAATTGAGTATTGAGGATTGAAGATTGAGGATTGAGATTTGATTATTGAATATTGTGGATTGAGTATTGAACCATGAGTATTCAGAATATTGTATTGAGTATTGAGAATTGAGGATTGATGGTTGAGTATTGAGGATTGATGACTGAGGGTTGTGTCTTGAATATTGAGGATTGAGGATCGAGGATTGAGGATAGAGCATTGAGGATTGAAGATTGAGTATTGATGATTGAAGATTGAGGATTGAGGATTGAGGATTGAGGATTGAGGTTGAGGATTGAAGATTGAGGATTGAGGATTGAGGATTGACGATTGAGGATTGAGTATTGGGGATTGAGAATTGAGGATTGAGGATTGAAATTGAGTATTGAGGATTGATGATTGAGGATTGAGACTTGATTATTGAATATTGTGGTTTGAGTATTGAACCATGAGTATTCAGAATATTGTATCGAGTATTGAGACTTGAGGATTGATGGTTGAGTATTGAGGATTGATGGCTGAGGGTTGTGTGTTGAATATTGAGGATTGAGGATTGAGGATTGAGGATAGAGCATTGAGGATTGAATATTGAGTATTGATGATTGAATATTGAGGATTGAGGATTGAGGTTTGAGGATTGAGGACGAGGACTGACGGTTGAAGAATGAGGTTTGAGGATTGAGGATTGTGAATTGAGGACTGAGGATTGAGGATTGAGGATTGATCATTGAGGATTGAAGATTGATGACTGGGGATTGAGGATTGAAGATTGAGTATTAAGGATTGAAGATTGGGGATTGAGGATCTAGGATTGGAGATTGAGTATTGAGGATTGAACATTGAGGCTTGAGGATTGAGGATTGGGGATTGAAGATTGAGTATTGAGGATTGAAGATTGAGGATTGAGGAATGAGGACTGAGGATTGAGGATTGAGGATTGAGGATTGAGGATTGAGGATTGAAGATTGAATATTGATGATTGAAGATCGAGGATTGAGGATTGAAGGTTGTGGATAGAGGACGAGGACTGAGGTTTGAATATTGATGTTTGAGGTCTGAGGATTGAGGATTGAGGATTGAGAATTGAGGATTGAGGATTGGGGATTGAAGATTGAGGATTGGGTATTGAGGATTGAAGAATGAGGATTGAGGATTGAGGATTGAGGATTGAGGATTGCAGATTGAGTATTGAGGATTGAGGATTGAGGATTGAAGATTGAGGTTTGAGGATTGAGGACGAGGACTGACGGTTGAAGAATGAGGTTTGAGGATTGAGGATTGTGAATTGAGGACTGAGGATTGAGGATTGAGGATTGATCATTGAGGATTGAAGATTGATGACTGGGGATTGAGGATTGAAGATTGAGTATTAAGGATTGAAGATTGGGGATTGAGGATCTAGGATTGGAGATTGAGTATTGAGGATTGAACATTGAGGCTTGAGGATTGAGGATTGGGGATTGAAGATTGAGTATTGAGGATTGAAGATTGAGGATTGAGGAATGAGGATTGAGGATTGAGGATTGAGGATTGAGGATTGAGGATTGAGGATTGAAGATTGAATATTGATGATTGAAGATCGAGGATTGAGGATTGAAGGTTGTGGATAGAGGACGAGGACTGAGGTTTGAATATTGATGTTTGAGGTCTGAGGATTGAGGATTGAGGATTGAGAATTGAGGATTGAGGATTGGGGATTGAAGATTGAGGATTGGGTATTGAGGATTGAAGAATGAGGATTGAGGATTGAGGATTGAGGATTGAGGATTGCAGATTGAGTATTGAGGATTGAGGATTGAGGATTGAAGATTGAGGATTGAGGATTGAGGATTGAGGGTTGAGGATTGAGGATTGAAGATTGAGTATTGAGGATTGAAGATTGAGGATTGAGGATTGAGGATTGAGGATTGAGGTTGAGGATTGAAGATTGAGGATTGGGGATTGAGGATTGACGATTGAGGATTGAGTATTGGGGATTGAGAATTGAGGATTGAGGATTGAAATTGAGTATTGAGGATTGAAGATTGAGGATTGAGGCTTGATTATTGAATATTGTGGATTGAGTATTGAACCATGAGTATTCAGAATATTGTATTGAGTATTGAGAATTGAGGATTGATGGCTGAGTATTGAGGATTGATGGCTGAGGGTTGTGTCTTGAATATTGAGGATTGAGGATTGAGGATTGAGGTTGAGGATTGAAGATCGACGATTGGGGATTGAGGATTGACGATTGGGGATTGACTATTGGGGATTGAGTATTGAGGATTGAGGATTGAAATTGAGTATTGAGGATTGAAGATTGAGGATTGAGACTTGATTATTGAATATTGTGGATTGAGTATTGAACCATGAGTATTCAGAATATTGTATTGAGTATTGAGAATTGAGGGTTGATGGTTGAGTATTGAGGATTGATGGCTGAGGGTTGTGTCTTGAATATCGAGGATTGAGGATTGAGGATTGAGGATAGAGCATTGAGGATTGAAGATTGAGTATTGATGATTGAATATTGAGGATTGAGGATTGAGGTTTGAGGATTGAGGACGAGGACTGACGGTTGAAGATTGAGGTTTGAGGATTGAGGATTGTGGATTGAAGACTGAGGATTGAAGATTGAGGATTGAGCATTGAGGTTTGAAGATTGATGACTGGGGATTGAGGATTGAAGATTGAGTATTAAGGATTGAAGATTGGGCATTGAGGATCTAGGATTGGAGATTGATTATTGAGGATTGAAGATTGAGGATTGAGGATTGAGGATTGAGAATTGAGAATTGAGGATGAGGACTGAGGGTTGAGGACTGAGGTTTGAGGAATGAGGATTGAGGGTTGAGGATTGAGGATTGAGGATTGAAGATTGAGGATTGAGGATTGAGGATTGAGGATTGAGGGTTGGGGATTGAAGATTGAATATTGATGATTGAAGATTGAGGATTGAGGATTGAGTATTGAGGATTGCAGATTGAGTATTGAGGATTGAGGATTCAGGATTGAGGATTGAGGATTGTGGATTGAGGATTGAGGATTGAGGATTGAGGATTGAATATTTAGTATTGAGGATTGAAGGTTGAGGATTGAGGATTGAGGATTGAGGATTGAGGGTTGGGGATTGAAGATTGAATATTGATGATTGAAGATTGAGGATTGAGGATTGAGTATTGAGGATTGCAGATTGAGTATTGAGGATTGAGGATTGAGGATTGAGGATTGTGGATTGAGGATTGAGGATTGAGGATTGAGGATTGAATATTGAGTATTGAGGATTGAAGGTTGAGGATTGAGGATTGAGGATTGATAATTGAGGATTGAGGATTGAAGATTGAGGATTGAGGATTGAAATTGAGTATTGAGGATTGAAGATTGAGGATTGAGATTTGATTATTGAATATTGTGGTTTGAGTACCGAACCATGCGGATTCAGGATATTCTATTGAGTATTGAGAATTGAGGATTGATGGTTGAGTATTGAAGATTGATGGCTGAGGGTTGTGTCTTGAATATTGAGGATTGAGGATTGAGGATTGAGGATAGAGCATTGAGGATTGAAGATTGAGTATTGATGATTGAAGATTGAGGATTGAGGATTGAGTATTGAGGATCGAGGATTGAAGATTGAGAATTGAGGATTGAAGGTTGAGGATTGAGGATTGAGGATTGAGGATGGAGGATGAGGGCTGATGGTTGAGGATTGAGGATTGAGAATTGAGGATTGAGGATTGAGGATTGAGGATTGAGGATTGAGGATTGAGAATTGAGGATGAGGCCTGATGGTTGAGGATTGAGGTTTGATGAATGAGGATTGAGGATTGAGGATTGAGGATTGGGGATTGAAGATTGAGTATTGAGGATTGAGGATTGAGAATTCAGGATTGAGGATTGAGGATTGAGCATTGAAGATTGAGGATTGAGTATTGAGGATTGAAGGTTGAGTATTGAGGATTGAATATTGAGGATTGTGGATTGAGGATTGAGGATTGACGACTGAGGAATGAGGATCGAGGATTGAGGATTGAATATTGAGGATTGAGGAATTAGGATTGAGGATTGAGGACTAAGGATTGAAGATTGGGGATTGAGGATCTATGATTGGAGATCGATTATTGAGGATTGAAGATTGAGGATAGAGGATTGAGGATTGAGGATAGAGAATTGAGGATGAGGACTGATGGTAGAGGATTGAGGTTTGATGAATGAGGATTGAGGATTGAGGATTGAGGATTGGGGATTGAAGATTGAGTATTGAGGATTGAGGATTGAGAATTCAGGATTGAGGATTGAGGATTGAGTATTGAAGATTGAGGATTGAGTATTGAAGATTGAGGATTGAGGATTGAGGATTGAGGATTGAGGATTGAGGATTGAGGATTGAGGACTGAAGATTGTGGATTGAGGATTGAGGATTGAGGATTGAGGATTGAGGATTGAGGATTGAAGGTTGAGTATTGAGGATCGAAGGTTGAGGATTGAGGATTGAGGATTGATAATTGAGGATTGAGGATTGAAGATTGAGGATTGAGGATTGAAATTGAGTATTGAGGATTGAAGATTGAGGATTGAGATTTGATTATTGAATATTGTGGTTTGAGTACCGAACCATGCGGATTCAGGATATTCTATTGAGTATTGAGAATTGAGGATTGATGGTTGAGTATTGAAGATTGATGGCTGAGGGTTGTGTCTTGAATATTGAGGATTGAGGATTGAGGATTGAGGATAGAGCATTGAGGATTGAAGATTGAGTATTGATGATTGAAGATTGAGGATTGAGGATTGAGTATTGAGGATCGAGGATTGAAGATTGAGAATTGAGGATTGAAGGTTGAGGATTGAGGATTGAGGATTGAGGATGGAGGATGAGGGCTGATGGTTGAGGATTGAGGATTGAGAATTGAGGATTGAGGATTGAGGATTGAGGATTGAGGATTGAGGATTGAGAATTGAGGATGAGGCCTGATGGTTGAGGATTGAGGTTTGATGAATGAGGATTGAGGATTGAGGATTGAGGATTGGGGATTGAAGATTGAGTATTGAGGATTGAGGATTGAGAATTCAGGATTGAGGATTGAGGATTGAGGATTGAAGATTGAGGATTGAGTATTGAGGATTGAAGGTTGAGTATTGAGGATTGAATATTGAGGATTGTGGATTGAGGATTGAGGATTGACGACTGAGGAATGAGGATCGAGGATTGAGGATTGAATATTGAGGATTGAGGAATTAGGATTGAGGATTGAGGACTAAGGATTGAAGATTGGGGATTGAGGATCTATGATTGGAGATCGATTATTGAGGATTGAAGATTGAGGATAGAGGATTGAGGATTGAGGATAGAGAATTGAGGATGAGGACTGATGGTAGAGGATTGAGGTTTGATGAATGAGGATTGAGGATTGAGGATTGAGGATTGGGGATTGAAGATTGAGTATTGAGGATTGAGGATTGAGAATTCAGGATTGAGGATTGAGGATTGAGTATTGAAGATTGAGGATTGAGTATTGAAGATTGAGGATTGAGGATTGAGGATTGAGGATTGAGGACTGAAGATTGTGGATTGAGGATTGAGGATTGAGGATTGAGGATTGAGGATTGAGGATTGAAGATTGAATATTGATGATTGAAGATTGAGTATTGAGGATTGAGTGTTGTGGATCGAGGACGAGAACTGAGGGTTGAATATTGATGTTTGAGGTCTGAGGATTGATAATTGAGGATTGAGAATTGAGGATTGAGGATTGAGGTTTGAAGATTGAGGATTGGGTATTGAGGATTGAAGAATGAGCATTGAGGATTGAGGATTGAGGATTGAGGATTGCAGATTGAGTATTGAGGATTGAGGATTGAGGATTGAGGATTGAGGATTGAGGATTGAGGATTGAGGATTGAGGATTGAGGATTGAAGGTTGAGTATTGAGGATCGAAGGTTGAGGATTGAGGATTGAGGATTGACAATTGAGGATTGAGGATTGAAGATTGAGGATTGAGGATTGAAATTGAGTATTGAGGATTGAGGATTGAGGATTGAGATTTGATTATTGAATATTGTGGGTTGAGTATCGAACCATGCGAATTCAGGATATTCTATTGAGTATTGAGAATTGAGGATTGATGGTTGAGTATTGAGGATTGTTGGCTGAGGGTTGTGTGTTGAATATTGAGGATTGGGCATTGAGGATTGAGGATTGAGGATTGAGGATTGAAGATTGAGTATTGATGATTGAATATTGAGGATTGAGGATTGAGGTTTGAGGATTGAGGATCGAGGATTGAGGATTGAGGATTGAGGATTGAAGATTGAGTATTGAAGATTGAGGATTGAGTATTGAGGGTTGAGGATTGGGGATTGAGGATTGAATATTGAATATTGATGATTGAAGATTGAGGATTGAGGATTGATGGTTGTGGATAGAGGACGAGGACTGAGGGTTGAATATTGATGTTTGCGGTCTGAGGATTGAGGATTGAGGATTGAGAATTGAGGATTGAGGATTGAGAATTGAAGATTGAGGATTGGGTATTGTGGATTGAAGAATGAGGATTGAGGATTGAGGATTGAGGATTGAGGATTGCAGATTGAGTATTGACGATTGAGGATTGAGGATTGAGGATTGAGGATTGAGGATCGAGGATTGAGGATTGAGGATTGAGGAGTGAAGATTGAGTATTGAGGATTGAAGATTGAGGATTGGGTATTGAGGATTGAAGAATGAGCATTGAGGATTGAGGATTGACGCTTGAGGATTGCAGATTGAGTATTGAGGATTGAGGATTGAGGATTGAGCATTGAGGGTTGTGGATTAAGTATTGAGGATTGAGGATTGAGGATTGAAGATTGAGTATTGAGGATTGAAGATTGAGGATTGAGGATTGAGGATTGATAATTGAGGATTGAGGGTTGAAGATTGAGGATTGAGGATTGAAATTGAGTATTGAGGATTGAAGATTGAGGATTGAGATTTGATTATTGAATATTGTGGTTTGAGTACCGAACCATGCGGATTCAGGATATTCTATTGAGTATTGAGAATTGAGGATTGATGGTTGAGTATTGAGGAATGTTGGCTGAGGGTTGTGTGTTGAATATTGAGGATTGGGGATTGAGGATTGAGGATTGAGTATTGAAGATTGAGGATTGGGTATTGAGGATTGAAGGATGACGATTGAGGATTGAGGATTGAGGGTTGCGGATTGAGGACCTAGGATTGGAGATTGATTATTGACGATTGATGATTGGGGATTGAGGATTGAGGATTGAGGATCTGGGATTGGTAATCGATTATTGAGGATTGAGGATTGAGGTCTGAGGACTGCGGATTGAGAATTGAGAATTGAGGATTGAGGATTGAGGATTGAAGATTGAGGATTGTGTATTGAGGATTGAAGTATGAGGATTGAGGATTGAGGTTTGAGGATTGAGGATTGCAGATTGACTATTGCGGATTGAAGATTGAGGTTTGAGGATTGAGGATTGAAGATTGAGGATAGAGGATTGAGGATTGACGATTGAGGATTGAAGATTGAGGAATGAGGATTGAGGATTGAGGATTGAGGATTGAGGATTCAGGATTGAGGATTGAAGATTTAATATTGATGATTGAAGATTGAGGATTGAGCATTGAAGGTTGTGGATAGAGGACGAGGACTGAGGGTTGAATATTGATGTTTGAGGTCTGAGGATTGAGGATTGAGGATTGAGAATTGAGGATTGAGGATTGAGGATTGAAGATTGAGGATTGGGTATTGAGGATTGAAGAATGAGAATTGAGGATTGAGGATTGAGGATTGAGGATTGCAGATTGAGTATTGAGGATTGAGTATAGTGGATTGAGGACTGAGGATTGAGGATTGAGGATTGAGCATTGAGGATTGAAGATTGAGGATTGAGGATTGAGGATTGAGGATTGAGGGTTGGGGATTGAAGATTGAATATTGATGATTGAAGATTGAGGATTGAGGATTGAGTATTGAGGATTGCAGATTGAGTATTGAGGATTGAGGATTCAGGATTGAGGATTGAGGATTGTGGATTGAGGATTGAGGATTGAGGATTGAGGATTGAATATTTAGTATTGAGGATTGAAGGTTGAGGATTGAGGATTGAGGATTGAGGATTGAGGGTTGGGGATTGAAGATTGAATATTGATGATTGAAGATTGAGGATTGAGGATTGAGTATTGAGGATTGCAGATTGAGTATTGAGGATTGAGGATTGAGGATTGAGGATTGTGGATTGAGGATTGAGGATTGAGGATTGAGGATTGAATATTGAGTATTGAGGATTGAAGGTTGAGGATTGAGGATTGAGGATTGATAATTGAGGATTGAGGATTGAAGATTGAGGATTGAGGATTGAAATTGAGTATTGAGGATTGAAGATTGAGGATTGAGATTTGATTATTGAATATTGTGGTTTGAGTACCGAACCATGCGGATTCAGGATATTCTATTGAGTATTGAGAATTGAGGATTGATGGTTGAGTATTGAAGATTGATGGCTGAGGGTTGTGTCTTGAATATTGAGGATTGAGGATTGAGGATTGAGGATAGAGCATTGAGGATTGAAGATTGAGTATTGATGATTGAAGATTGAGGATTGAGGATTGAGTATTGAGGATCGAGGATTGAAGATTGAGAATTGAGGATTGAAGGTTGAGGATTGAGGATTGAGGATTGAGGATGGAGGATGAGGGCTGATGGTTGAGGATTGAGGATTGAGAATTGAGGATTGAGGATTGAGGATTGAGGATTGAGGATTGAGGATTGAGAATTGAGGATGAGGCCTGATGGTTGAGGATTGAGGTTTGATGAATGAGGATTGAGGATTGAGGATTGAGGATTGGGGATTGAAGATTGAGTATTGAGGATTGAGGATTGAGAATTCAGGATTGAGGATTGAGGATTGAGGATTGAAGATTGAGGATTGAGTATTGAGGATTGAAGGTTGAGTATTGAGGATTGAATATTGAGGATTGTGGATTGAGGATTGAGGATTGACGACTGAGGAATGAGGATCGAGGATTGAGGATTGAATATTGAGGATTGAGGAATTAGGATTGAGGATTGAGGACTAAGGATTGAAGATTGGTGATTGAGGATCTATGATTGGAGATCGATTATTGAGGATTGAAGATTGAGGATAGAGGATTGAGGATTGAGGATAGAGAATTGAGGATGAGGACTGATGGTAGAGGATTGAGGTTTGATGAATGAGGATTGAGGATTGAGGATTGAGGATTGGGGATTGAAGATTGAGTATTGAGGATTGAGGATTGAGAATTCAGGATTGAGGATTGAGGATTGAGTATTGAAGATTGAGGATTGAGTATTGAAGATTGAGGATTGAGGATTGAGGATTGAGGATTGAGGATTGAGGATTGAGGATTGAGGACTGAAGATTGTGGATTGAGGATTGAGGATTGAGGATTGAGGATTGAGGATTGAGGATTGAAGATTGAATATTGATGATTGAAGATTGAGTATTGAGGATTGAGTGTTGTGGATCGAGGACGAGAACTGAGGGTTGAATATTGATGTTTGAGGTCTGAGGATTGATAATTGAGGATTGAGAATTGAGGATTGAGGATTGAGGTTTGAAGATTGAGGATTGGGTATTGAGGATTGAAGAATGAGCATTGAGGATTGAGGATTGAGGATTGAGGATTGCAGATTGAGTATTGAGGATTGAGGATTGAGGATTGAGGATTGAGGATTGAGGATTGAGGATTGAGGATTGAGGATTGAGGATTGAAGGTTGAGTATTGAGGATCGAAGGTTGAGGATTGAGGATTGAGGATTGACAATTGAGGATTGAGGATTGAAGATTGAGGATTGAGGATTGAAATTGAGTATTGAGGATTGAGGATTGAGGATTGAGATTTGATTATTGAATATTGTGGGTTGAGTATCGAACCATGCGAATTCAGGATATTCTATTGAGTATTGAGAATTGAGGATTGATGGTTGAGTATTGAGGATTGTTGGCTGAGGGTTGTGTGTTGAATATTGAGGATTGGGGATTGAGGATTGAGGATTGAGGATTGAGGATTGAAGATTGAGTATTGATGATTGAATATTGAGGATTGAGGATTGAGGTTTGAGGATTGAGGATCGAGGATTGAGGATTGAGGATTGAGGATTGAAGATTGAGTATTGAAGATTGAGGATTGAGTATTGAGGGTTGAGGATTGGGGATTGAGGATTGAATATTGAATATTGATGATTGAAGATTGAGGATTGAGGATTGATGGTTGTGGATAGAGGACGAGGACTGAGGGTTGAATATTGATGTTTGCGGTCTGAGGATTGAGGATTGAGGATTGAGAATTGAGGATTGAGGATTGAGAATTGAAGATTGAGGATTGGGTATTGTGGATTGAAGAATGAGGATTGAGGATTGAGGATTGAGGATTGAGGATTGCAGATTGAGTATTGACGATTGAGGATTGAGGATTGAGGATTGAGGATTGAGGATCGAGGATTGAGGATTGAGGATTGAGGAGTGAAGATTGAGTATTGAGGATTGAAGATTGAGGATTGGGTATTGAGGATTGAAGAATGAGCATTGAGGATTGAGGATTGACGCTTGAGGATTGCAGATTGAGTATTGAGGATTGAGGATTGAGGATTGAGCATTGAGGGTTGTGGATTAAGTATTGAGGATTGAGGATTGAGGATTGAAGATTGAGTATTGAGGATTGAAGATTGAGGATTGAGGATTGAGGATTGATAATTGAGGATTGAGGGTTGAAGATTGAGGATTGAGGATTGAAATTGAGTATTGAGGATTGAAGATTGAGGATTGAGATTTGATTATTGAATATTGTGGTTTGAGTACCGAACCATGCGGATTCAGGATATTCTATTGAGTATTGAGAATTGAGGATTGATGGTTGAGTATTGAGGAATGTTGGCTGAGGGTTGTGTGTTGAATATTGAGGATTGGGGATTGAGGATTGAGGATTGAGTATTGAAGATTGAGGATTGGGTATTGAGGATTGAAGGATGACGATTGAGGATTGAGGATTGAGGGTTGCGGATTGAGGACCTAGGATTGGAGATTGATTATTGACGATTGATGATTGGGGATTGAGGATTGAGGATTGAGGATCTGGGATTGGTAATCGATTATTGAGGATTGAGGATTGAGGTCTGAGGACTGCGGATTGAGAATTGAGAATTGAGGATTGAGGATTGAGGATTGAAGATTGAGGATTGTGTATTGAGGATTGAAGTATGAGGATTGAGGATTGAGGTTTGAGGATTGAGGATTGCAGATTGACTATTGCGGATTGAAGATTGAGGTTTGAGGATTGAGGATTGAAGATTGAGGATAGAGGATTGAGGATTGACGATTGAGGATTGAAGATTGAGGAATGAGGATTGAGGATTGAGGATTGAGGATTGAGGATTCAGGATTGAGGATTGAAGATTTAATATTGATGATTGAAGATTGAGGATTGAGCATTGAAGGTTGTGGATAGAGGACGAGGACTGAGGGTTGAATATTGATGTTTGAGGTCTGAGGATTGAGGATTGAGGATTGAGAATTGAGGATTGAGGATTGAGGATTGAAGATTGAGGATTGGGTATTGAGGATTGAAGAATGAGAATTGAGGATTGAGGATTGAGGATTGAGGATTGCAGATTGAGTATTGAGGATTGAGTATAGTGGATTGAGGACTGAGGATTGAGGATTGAGGATTGAGCATTGAGGATTGAAGATTGATGACTGGGGATTGAGGATTGAAGATTGAGTATTAAGGATTGAAGATTGGGGATTGAGGATCTAGGATTGGAGATTGAGTATTGAGGATTGAACATTGAGGATTGAGGATTGAGGATTGAAGATTGAGGATTGGGTATTGAGGATTGAAGAATGAGGATTGAGGATTGAGGATTGAGGATTGAGGATTGAAGATTGAGTATTGAGGATTGAACATTGAGGCTTGAGGATTGAGAATTGAGGATTGGGGATTGAAGATTGAGTATAGAGGATTGAAGATTGAGGATTGAGGAATGAGGATTGAGGATTGAGGATTGAGGATTGAGGATTGAGGATTGAGGATTGAAGATTGAATATTGATGATTGAAGATTGAGGATTGAGCATTGAAGGTTGTGGATAGAGGACGAGGACTGAGGGTTGAATATTGATGTTTGAGGTCTGAGGATTGAGGATTGAGGATTGAGAATTGAGGATTGAGGATTGAGGATTGAAGATTGAGGATTGGGTATTGAGGATTGAAGAATGAGAATTGAGGATTGAGGATTGAGGATTGAGGATTGCAGATTGAGTATTGAGGATTGAGGATTGAGGAATGAGGATTGAGGATTGAGTATTGGGGATTGAGAATTGAGGATTGAGGATTGAAGATTGAGTATTAATGATTGAAGATTGAGGATTGAGGATTGAGGATTGAGGATTGAGGTTGAGGATTGAAGATTGAGGATTGGGGATTGAGGATTGACGATTGAGGATTGAGTATTGGGGATTGAGAATTGAGGATTGAGGATTGAAATTGAGTATTGAGGATTGAAGATTGAGGATTGAGACTTGATTATTGAATATTGTGGATTGAGTATTGTACCATGAGTATTCAGAATATTGTATTGAGTATTGAGAATTGAGGATTGATGGTTGAGTATTGAGGATTGATGGCTGAGGGTTGTGTCTTGAATATTGAGGATTGATGGCTGAGGGTTGTGTCTTGAATATTGAGGATTGAGGATTGAGGATTGAGGATAGAGCATTGAGGATTGAAGATTGAGTATTGATGATTGAAGATTGAGGATTGAGGATTGAGGATTGAGGATTGAGGTTGAGGATTGAAGATTGACGATTGGGGATTGGGGATTGACGATTGAGGATTGAGTATTGGGGATTGAGTATTGAGGATTGAGCATTGAAATTGAGTATTGAGGATTGAAGATTGAGGATTGAGACTTGATTATTGAATATTGTGGATTGAGTATTGAACCATGAGTATTCAGAATATTGTATTGAGTATTGAGAATTGAGGATTGATGGTTGAGTATTGAAGATTGATGGCTGAGGGTTGTGTCTTGAATATTGAGGATTGAGGATTGAGGATTGAGGATAGAGCAATGAGGATTGAAGATTGAGTATTGATGATTGAAGATTGAGGATTGAGGATTGAGTATTGAGGATTGAGGTTGAGGATTGAAGATTGACGATTGGGGATTGAGGATTGACGATTGAGGATTGAGTATTGGGGATTGAGAATTGAGGATTGAGGATTGAAATTGAGTATTGAGGATTGAAGATTGAGGATTGAGACTTGATTATTGAATATTGTGGATTGAGTATTGAACCATGAGTATTCAGAATATTGTATTGAGTATTGAGAATTGAGGATTGATGGGTGAGTATTGAGGATTGATGTCTGAGGGTTGTGTCTTGAATATTGAGGATTGAGGATTGAGGATTGAGGATAGAGCATTGAGGATTGAAGATTGAGTATTGATGATTGAATATTGAGGATTGGGGATTGAGGTTTGAGGATTGAGGGCGAGGACTGACGGTTGAAGATTGAGGTTTGAGGATTGAGGATTGTGGATTGAAGACTGAGGATTGAGGATTGAGGATTGAGCATTGAGGATTGAAGATTGATGACTGGGGATTGAGGATTGAAGATTGAGCATTAAGGATTGAAGATTGGGGATTGAGGATCTAGGATTTGAGATTGATTATTGAGGATTGAAGATTGAGGATTGAGGATTGAGGATTGAGAATTGAGAATTGAGGATGAGGACTGAGGGTTGAGGACTGAGGTTTGAGGAATGAGGATTGAGGGTTGAGGATTGAGGATTGAGGATTGAGGATTGAGGATTGAGGATTGAGTATTGAAGATTGAGTATTGATGCCTGAGGACTGAGGATCGAGGATTGAGGATTGAGGATTGGAGATTGATTATTGAGGATTGAAGATTGAGGATTGAGGATTGAGGATTGAGAATTGAGAATTGAGTATGAGGACTGAGGGTTGAGGATTGAGGTTTGAGGGATGAGGATTGAGGGTTGGGGAATGAGGATTGAAGATTGAGGATTGAGGATTGAGCATTGAAGATTGAGTATTGATGCCTGAGGATTGAGGATTGAGGATTGATGATTGAGGATCGAGGATTGGGGATTGAGAATTGGGGATTGAGGATTGAAATTGAGTATTGAGGATTGATGATTGAGGATTGAGACTTGATTATTGAATATTGTGGTTTGAGTATTGAACCATGAGTATTCAGAATATTGTATTGAGTATTGAGAATTGAGGACTGATGGTTGAGTATTGAGGATTGATGGCTGAGGCTTGTGTCTTGAATATTGATGATTGAGGATTGAGGATTGAAGATAGAGCATTGAGGATTGAATATTGAGTATTGATGATTGAATATTGAGGATTGAGGATTGAGGTTTGAGGATTGAGGACGAGGACTGACGGTTGAAGAATGAGGTTTGAGGATTGAGGATTGTGAATTGAGGACTGAGGATTGAGGATTGAGGATTGATCATTGAGGATTGAAGATTGATGACTGGGGATTGAGGATTGAAGATTGAGTATTAAGGATTGAAGATTGGGGATTGAGGATCTAGGATTGGAGATTGAGTATTGAGGATTGAACATTGAGGCTTGAGGATTGAGGATTGGGGATTGAAGATTGAGTATTGAGGATTGAAGATTGAGGATTGAGGAATGAGGATTGAGGATTGAGGATTGAGGATTGAGGATTGAGGATTGAGGATTGAAGATTGAAGATTGAATATTGATGATTGAAGATCGAGGATTGAGGATTGAAGGTTGTGGATAGAGGACGAGGACTGAGGTTTGAATATTGATGTTTGAGGTCTGAGGATTGAGGATTGAGGATTGAGAATTGAGGATTGAGGATTGGGGATTGAAGATTGAGGATTGGGTATTGAGGATTGAAGAATGAGGATTGAGGATTGAGGATTGAGGATTGAGGATTGCAGATTGAGTATTGAGGATTGAGGATTGAGGATTGAAGATTGAGGATTGAGGATTGAGGATTGAGGGTTGAGGATTGAGGATTGAAGATTGAGTATTGAGGATTGAAGATTGAGGATTGAGGATTGAGGATTGAGGATTGAGGTTGAGGATTGAAGATTGAGGATTGGGGATTGAGGATTGACGATTGAGGATTGAGTATTGGGGATTGAGAATTGAGGATTGAGGATTGAAATTGAGTATTGAGGATTGAAGATTGAGGATTGAGACTTGATTATTGAATATTGTGGATTGAGTATTGAACCATGAGTATTCAGAATATTGTATTGAGTATTGAGAATTGAGGATTGATGGCTGAGTATTGAGGATTGATGGCTGAGGGTTGTGTCTTGAATATTGAGGATTGAGGATTGAGGATTGAGGATAGAGCATTGAGGATTGAAGATTGAGTATTGATGATTGAAGGTTGAGGATTGAGGATTGAGGATTGAGGATTGAGGTTGAGGATTGAAGATCGACGATTGGGGATTGAGGATTGACGATTGGGGATTGACTATTGGGGATTGAGTATTGAGGATTGAGGATTGAAATTGAGTATTGAGGATTGAAGATTGAGGATTGAGACTTGATTATTGAATATTGTGGATTGAGTATTGAACCATGAGTATTCAGAATATTGTATTGAGTATTGAGAATTGAGGGTTGATGGTTGAGTATTGAGGATTGATGGCTGAGGGTTGTGTCTTGAATATCGAGGATTGAGGATTTAGGATTGAGGATAGAGCATTGAGGATTGAAGATTGAGTATTGATGATTGAATATTGAGGATTGAGGATTGAGGTTTGAGGATTGAGGACGAGGACTGACGGTTGAAGATTGAGGTTTGAGGATTGAGGATTGTGGATTGAAGACTGAGGATTGAAGATTGAGGATTGAGCATTGAGGTTTGAAGATTGATGACTGGGGATTGAGGATTGAAGATTGAGTATTAAGGATTGAAGATTGGGGATTGAGGATCTAGGATTGGAGATTGATTATTGAGGATTGAAGATTGAGGATTGAGGATTGAGGATTGAGAATTGAGGATGAGGACTGAGGGTTGAGGACTGAGGTTTGAGGAATGAGGATTGAGGGTTGAGGATTGAGGATTGAGGATTGAAGATTGAGGATTGAGGATTGAGGATTGAGGATTGAGGGTTGGGGATTGAAGATTGAATATTGATGATTGAAGATTGAGGATTGAGGATTGAGTATTGAGGATTGCAGATTGAGTATTGAGGATTGAGGATTCAGGATTGAGGATTGAGGATTGTGGATTGAGGATTGAGGATTGAGGATTGAGGATTGAATATTTAGTATTGAGGATTGAAGGTTGAGGATTGAGGATTGAGGATTGAGGATTGAGGGTTGGGGATTGAAGATTGAATATTGATGATTGAAGATTGAGGATTGAGGATTGAGTATTGAGGATTGCAGATTGAGTATTGAGGATTGAGGATTGAGGATTGAGGATTGTGGATTGAGGATTGAGGATTGAGGATTGAGGATTGAATATTGAGTATTGAGGATTGAAGGTTGAGGATTGAGGATTGAGGATTGATAATTGAGGATTGAGGATTGAAGATTGAGGATTGAGGATTGACATTGAGTATTGAGGATTGAAGATTGAGGATTGAGATTTGATTATTGAATATTGTGGTTTGAGTACCGAACCATGCGGATTCAGGATATTCTATTGAGTATTGAGAATTGAGGATTGATGGTTGAGTATTGAAGATTGATGGCTGAGGCTTGTGTCTTGAATATTGAGGATTGAGGATTGAGGATTGAGGATAGAGCATTGAGGATTGAAGATTGAGTATTGATGATTGAAGATTGAGGATTAAGGATTGAGTATTGAGGATCGAGGATTGAAAATTGAGAATTGAGGATTGAAGGTTGAGGATTGAGGATTGAGGATTGAGGATGGAGGATGAGGGCTGATGGTTGAGGATTGAGGATTGAGAATTGAGGATTGAGGATTGAGGATTGAGGATTGAGGATTGAGGATTGAGAATTGAGGATGAGGCCTGATGGTTGAGGATTGAGGTTTGATGAATGAGGATTGAGGATTGAGGATTGAGGATTGGGGATTGAAGATTGAGTATTGAGGATTGAGGATTGAGAATTCAGGATTGAGGATTGAGGATTGAGGATTGAAGATTGAGGATTGAGTATTGAGGATTGAAGGTTGAGTATTGAGGATTGAATATTGAGGATTGTGGATTGAGGATTGAGGATTGACGACTGAGGAATGAGGATCGAGGATTGAGGATTGAATATTGAGGATTGAGGAATTAGGATTGAGGATTGAGGACTAAGGATTGAAGAGTGGGGATTGAGGATCTATGATTGGAGATCGATTATTGAGGATTGAAGATTGAGGATAGAGGATTGAGGATTGAGGATTGAGAATTGAGGATGAGGACTGATGGTAGAGGATTGAGGTTTGATGAATGAGGATTGAGGATTGAGGATTGAGGATTGGGGATTGAAGATTGAGTATTGAGGATTGAGGATTGAGAATTCAGGATTGAGGATTGAGGATTGAGTATTCAAGATTGAGGATTGAGTATTGAAGATTGAGGATTGAGGATTGAGGATTGAGGATTGAGGATTGAAGGATGACGATTGAGGATTGAGGATTGAGGGTTGCGGATTGAGGACCTAGGATTGGAGATTGATTATTGACGATTGATGATTGGGGATTGAGGATTGAGGATTGAGGATCTGGGATTGGTAATCGATTATTGAGGATTGAGGTTTGAGGTCTGAGGACTGCGGATTGAGAATTGAGAATTGAGGATTGAGGATTGAGGATTGAAGATTGAGGATGGGGGACTGAGTGTTGAGGGTTGAGTGATGAGAATTGAAAGTTTGTGGATAGATATTTTAAGATTGCAGACTGTGTATTGAGTATTGAAAGGTGTGAATTGACGATATTGTATTGAGGATTGAGAACTGACGAATGATTGTTGAGGACTGAGGACTGAAGGTTGAGGATTCAGGATTGTGGATACAGGATTGAGGTTTGAGGATGGAGAATTGAGGATTGAGTATTGAGGATTGAGGATTGAGGATTGAGGATTGACGATTGAGGATTGGGTATTGTGGATTGAACATTGAGGATTGAGGATTGAGGATTGAGGATTGAGGATTGAGGACTGAATATTGAATATTGATGATTGATGATTGAGGATTGAGGATTGAGGGTTGTGAATTGAGGACGAGGACTGAGGGTTGAGTATTGATGTGTGAGGTCTGAGGATTGAGAATTGAGGATTGAGGATTGAGGATTGAAGATTGAGGATTGAGGATTGGGGACTGAAGATTGAGTATTGAGGATTGAAGATTGAGGATTGAGAATTGAGGATTGAGGATTGAGGATTGAAGAATGAGGATTGAGGATTGAGGATTGAGAATTGAGGATTGAAGATTGAGTATTGAGGATTGAACATTGAGGATTGAGGATTGAGAATTGAGGATTGGGGATTGAAGATTGAGTATTGAGGATTGAAGATTGAGGATTGAGAATTGAGGATTGAGGATTGAGGATTGAATGTTGAGGATTGTGGATTGAGGATTGAGGATTGAAGATTGAAGATTGGGTATTGAGGATTGAAGAATGAGGATTGAGGATTGAGGATTGAGGATTGACAATTGCAGATTACGTATTGAGGATTGAGGATTGAGAATTGAGGATTGAGGATTGAGGATTGAGGATTGAGGATTGAGGATTGAGGATTGATGATTGAGGATTGAAGATTGAGTATTGAGGATTGAAGATTGAGGATTGAGGATTGAGGATTGAGGATTGAGGATTGAGGTTGAGGATTGAAGATTGAGGATTGGGGATTGAGGGTTGACGGTTGAGGATTGAGTATTGGGGATTGAGAATTGAGGATTGAGGATTGAAATTGAGTATTGAGGATTGAAGATTGAGGATTGAGATTTGATTATTGAATATTGTGGATTGAGTATTGAACCATGAGTATTCAGAATATTGTATTGAGTATTGAGAATTGAGGATTGATGGTTGAGTATTGAGGATTGATGACTGAGGGTTGTGTCTTGAATATTGAGGATTGAGGATTGAGGATTGAGGATAGAGCATTGAGGATTGAAGATTGAGTATTGATGATTGAAGATTGAGGATTGAGGATTGAGGATTGAGGATTGAGGTTGAGGATTGAAGATTGAGGATTGAGGAATGAGGATTGAGGATTGAGGATTGAGGATTGAGGATTGAGGATTGAGGATTGAAGATTGAATATTGATGATTGAAGATCGAGGATTGAGGATTGAAGGTTGTGGATAGAGGACGAGGACTGAGGTTTGAATATTGATGTTTGAGGTCTGAGGATTGAGGATTGAGGATTGAGAATTGAGGATTGAGGATTGGGGATTGAAGATTGAGGATTGGGTATTGAGGATTGAAGAATGAGGATTGAGGATTGAGGATTGAGGATTGAGGATTGCAGATTGAGTATTGAGGATTGAGGATTGAGGATTGAAGATTGAGGATTGAGGATTGAGGATTGAGGGTTGAGGATTGAGGATTGAAGATTGAGTATTGAGGATTGAAGATTGAGGATTGAGGATTGAGGATTGAGGATTGAGGTTGAGGATTGAAGATTGAGGATTGGGGATTGAGGATTGACGATTGAGGATTGAGTATTGGGGATTGAGAATTGAGGATTGAGGATTGAAATTGAGTATTGAGGATTGAAGATTGAGGATTGAGACTTGATTATTGAATATTGTGGATTGAGTATTGAACCATGAGTATTCAGAATATTGTATTGAGTATTGAGAATTGAGGATTGATGGCTGAGTATTGAGGATTGATGGCTGAGGGTTGTGTCTTGAATATTGAGGATTGAGGATTGAGGATTGAGGATAGAGCATTGAGGATTGAAGATTGAGTATTGATGATTGAAGGTTGAGGATTGAGGATTGAGGATTGAGGTTGAGGATTGAAGATCGACGATTGGGGATTGAGGATTGACGATTGGGGATTGACTATTGGGGATTGAGTATTGAGGATTGAGGATTGAAATTGAGTATTGAGGATTGAAGATTGAGGATTGAGACTTGATTATTGAATATTGTGGATTGAGTATTGAACCATGAGTATTCAGAATATTGTATTGAGTATTGAGAATTGAGGGTTGATGGTTGAGTATTGAGGATTGATGGCTGAGGGTTGTGTCTTGAATATCGAGGATTGAGGATTGAGGATTGAGGATAGAGCATTGAGGATTGAAGATTGAGTATTGATGATTGAATATTGAGGATTGAGGATTGAGGTTTGAGGATTGAGGACGAGGACTGACGGTTGAAGATTGAGGTTTGAGGATTGAGGATTGTGGATTGAAGACTGAGGATTGAAGATTGAGGATTGAGCATTGAGGTTTGAAGATTGATGACTGGGGATTGAGGATTGAAGATTGAGTATTAAGGATTGAAGATTGGGGATTGAGGATCTAGGATTGGAGATTGATTATTGAGGATTGAAGATTGAGGATTGAGGATTGAGGATTGAGAATTGAGAATTGAGGATGAGGACTGAGGGTTGAGGACTGAGGTTTGAGGAATGAGGATTGAGGGTTGAGGATTGAGGATTGAGGATTGAAGATTGAGGATTGAGGATTGAGGATTGAGGATTGAGGGTTGGGGATTGAAGATTGAATATTGATGATTGAAGATTGAGGATTGAGGATTGAGTATTGAGGATTGCAGATTGAGTATTGAGGATTGAGGATTCAGGATTGAGGATTGAGGATTGTGGATTGAGGATTGAGGATTGAGGATTGAGGATTGAATATTTAGTATTGAGGATTGAAGGTTGAGGATTGAGGATTGAGGATTGAGGATTGAGGGTTGGGGATTGAAGATTGAATATTGATGATTGAAGATTGAGGATTGAGGATTGAGTATTGAGGATTGCAGATTGAGTATTGAGGATTGAGGATTGAGGATTGAGGATTGTGGATTGAGGATTGAGGATTGAGGATTGAGGATTGAATATTGAGTATTGAGGATTGAAGGTTGAGGATTGAGGATTGAGGATTGATAATTGAGGATTGAGGATTGAAGATTGAGGATTGAGGATTGAAATTGAGTATTGAGGATTGAAGATTGAGGATTGAGATTTGATTATTGAATATTGTGGTTTGAGTACCGAACCATGCGGATTCAGGATATTCTATTGAGTATTGAGAATTGAGGATTGATGGTTGAGTATTGAAGATTGATGGCTGAGGGTTGTGTCTTGAATATTGAGGATTGAGGATTGAGGATTGAGGATAGAGCATTGAGGATTGAAGATTGAGTATTGATGATTGAAGATTGAGGATTGAGGATTGAGTATTGAGGATCGAGGATTGAAGATTGAGAATTGAGGATTGAAGGTTGAGGATTGAGGATTGAGGATTGAGGATGGAGGATGAGGGCTGATGGTTGAGGATTGAGGATTGAGAATTGAGGATTGAGGATTGAGGATTGAGGATTGAGGATTGAGGATTGAGAATTGAGGATGAGGCCTGATGGTTGAGGATTGAGGTTTGATGAATGAGGATTGAGGATTGAGGATTGAGGATTGGGGATTGAAGATTGAGTATTGAGGATTGAGGATTGAGAATTCAGGATTGAGGATTGAGGATTGAGGATTGAAGATTGAGGATTGAGTATTGAGGATTGAAGGTTGAGTATTGAGGATTGAATATTGAGGATTGTGGATTGAGGATTGAGGATTGACGACTGAGGAATGAGGATCGAGGATTGAGGATTGAATATTGAGGATTGAGGAATTAGGATTGAGGATTGAGGACTAAGGATTGAAGATTGGGGATTGAGGATCTATGATTGGAGATCGATTATTGAGGATTGAAGATTGAGGATAGAGGATTGAGGATTGAGGATAGAGAATTGAGGATGAGGACTGATGGTAGAGGATTGAGGTTTGATGAATGAGGATTGAGGATTGAGGATTGAGGATTGGGGATTGAAGATTGAGTATTGAGGATTGAGGATTGAGAATTCAGGATTGAGGATTGAGGATTGAGTATTGAAGATTGAGGATTGAGTATTGAAGATTGAGGATTGAGGATTGAGGATTGAGGATTGAGGATTGAGGATTGAGGATTGAGGACTGAAGATTGTGGATTGAGGATTGAGGATTGAGGATTGAGGATTGAGGATTGAGGATTGAAGATTGAATATTGATGATTGAAGATTGAGTATTGAGGATTGAGTGTTGTGGATCGAGGACGAGAACTGAGGGTTGAATATTGATGTTTGAGGTCTGAGGATTGATAATTGAGGATTGAGAATTGAGGATTGAGGATTGAGGTTTGAAGATTGAGGATTGGGTATTGAGGATTGAAGAATGAGCATTGAGGATTGAGGATTGAGGATTGAGGATTGCAGATTGAGTATTGAGGATTGAGGATTGAGGATTGAAGATTGAGGATTGAGGATTGAGGATTGAGGGTTGAGGATTGAGGATTGAAGATTGAGTATTGAGGATTGAAGATTGAGGATTGAGGATTGAGGATTGAGGATTGAGGTTGAGGATTGAAGATTGAGGATTGGGGATTGAGGATTGACGATTGAGGATTGAGTATTGGGGATTGAGAATTGAGGATTGAGGATTGAAATTGAGTATTGAGGATTGAAGATTGAGGATTGAGACTTGATTATTGAATATTGTGGATTGAGTATTGAACCATGAGTATTCAGAATATTGTATTGAGTATTGAGAATTGAGGATTGATGGCTGAGTATTGAGGATTGATGGCTGAGGGTTGTGTCTTGAATATTGAGGATTGAGGATTGAGGATTGAGGATAGAGCATTGAGGATTGAAGATTGAGTATTGATGATTGAAGGTTGAGGATTGAGGATTGAGGATTGAGGTTGAGGATTGAAGATCGACGATTGGGGATTGAGGATTGACGATTGGGGATTGACTATTGGGGATTGAGTATTGAGGATTGAGGATTGAAATTGAGTATTGAGGATTGAAGATTGAGGATTGAGACTTGATTATTGAATATTGTGGATTGAGTATTGAACCATGAGTATTCAGAATATTGTATTGAGTATTGAGAATTGAGGGTTGATGGTTGAGTATTGAGGATTGATGGCTGAGGGTTGTGTCTTGAATATCGAGGATTGAGGATTGAGGATTGAGGATAGAGCATTGAGGATTGAAGATTGAGTATTGATGATTGAATATTGAGGATTGAGGATTGAGGTTTGAGGATTGAGGACGAGGACTGACGGTTGAAGATTGAGGTTTGAGGATTGAGGATTGTGGATTGAAGACTGAGGATTGAAGATTGAGGATTGAGCATTGAGGTTTGAAGATTGATGACTGGGGATTGAGGATTGAAGATTGAGTATTAAGGATTGAAGATTGGGGATTGAGGATCTAGGATTGGAGATTGATTATTGAGGATTGAAGATTGAGGATTGAGGATTGAGGATTGAGAATTGAGAATTGAGGATGAGGACTGAGGGTTGAGGACTGAGGTTTGAGGAATGAGGATTGAGGGTTGAGGATTGAGGATTGAGGATTGAAGATTGAGGATTGAGGATTGAGGATTGAGGATTGAGGGTTGGGGATTGAAGATTGAATATTGATGATTGAAGATTGAGGATTGAGGATTGAGTATTGAGGATTGCAGATTGAGTATTGAGGATTGAGGATTCAGGATTGAGGATTGAGGATTGTGGATTGAGGATTGAGGATTGAGGATTGAGGATTGAATATTTAGTATTGAGGATTGAAGGTTGAGGATTGAGGATTGAGGATTGAGGATTGAGGGTTGGGGATTGAAGATTGAATATTGATGATTGAAGATTGAGGATTGAGGATTGAGTATTGAGGATTGCAGATTGAGTATTGAGGATTGAGGATTGAGGATTGAGGATTGTGGATTGAGGATTGAGGATTGAGGATTGAGGATTGAATATTGAGTATTGAGGATTGAAGGTTGAGGATTGAGGATTGAGGATTGATAATTGAGGATTGAGGATTGAAGATTGAGGATTGAGGATTGAAATTGAGTATTGAGGATTGAAGATTGAGGATTGAGATTTGATTATTGAATATTGTGGTTTGAGTACCGAACCATGCGGATTCAGGATATTCTATTGAGTATTGAGAATTGAGGATTGATGGTTGAGTATTGAAGATTGATGGCTGAGGGTTGTGTCTTGAATATTGAGGATTGAGGATTGAGGATTGAGGATAGAGCATTGAGGATTGAAGATTGAGTATTGATGATTGAAGATTGAGGATTGAGGATTGAGTATTGAGGATCGAGGATTGAAGATTGAGTATTGAGGATTGAAGGTTGAGGATTGAGGATTGAGGATTGAGGATGGAGGATGAGGGCTGATGGTTGAGGATTGAGGATTGAGAATTGAGGATTGAGGATTGAGGATTGAGGATTGAGGATTGAGGATTGAGAATTGAGGATGAGGCCTGATGGTTGAGGATTGAGGTTTGATGAATGAGGATTGAGGATTGAGGATTGAGGATTGGGGATTGAAGATTGAGTATTGAGGATTGAGGATTGAGAATTCAGGATTGAGGATTGAGGATTGAGGATTGAAGATTGAGGATTGAGTATTGAGGATTGAAGGTTGAGTATTGAGGATTGAATATTGAGGATTGTGGATTGAGGATTGAGGATTGACGACTGAGGAATGAGGATCGAGGATTGAGGATTGAATATTGAGGATTGAGGAATTAGGATTGAGGATTGAGGACTAAGGATTGAAGATTGGGGATTGAGGATCTATGATTGGAGATCGATTATTGAGGATTGAAGATTGAGGATAGAGGATTGAGGATTGAGGATAGAGAATTGAGGATGAGGACTGATGGTAGAGGATTGAGGTTTGATGAATGAGGATTGAGGATTGAGGATTGAGGATTGGGGATTGAAGATTGAGTATTGAGGATTGAGGATTGAGAATTCAGGATTGAGGATTGAGGATTGAGTATTGAAGATTGAGGATTGAGTATTGAAGATTGAGGATTGAGGATTGAGGATTGAGGATTGAGGATTGAGGATTGAGGATTGAGGACTGAAGATTGTGGATTGAGGATTGAGGATTGAGGATTGAGGATTGAGGATTGAGGATTGAAGATTGAATATTGATGATTGAAGATTGAGTATTGAGGATTGAGTGTTGTGGATCGAGGACGAGAACTGAGGGTTGAATATTGATGTTTGAGGTCTGAGGATTGATAATTGAGGATTGAGAATTGAGGATTGAGGATTGAGGTTTGAAGATTGAGGATTGGGTATTGAGGATTGAAGAATGAGCATTGAGGATTGAGGATTGAGGATTGAGGATTGCAGATTGAGTATTGAGGATTGAGGATTGAGGATTGAGGATTGAGGATAGAGGATTGAGGATTGAGGATTGAGGATTGAGGATTGAAGGTTGAGTATTGAGGATCGAAGGTTGAGGATTGAGGATTGAGGATTGACAATTGAGGATTGAGGATTGAAGATTGAGGATTGAGGATTGAAATTGAGTATTGAGGATTGAGGATTGAGGATTGAGATTTGATTATTGAATATTGTGGGTTGAGTATCGAACCATGCGAATTCAGGATATTCTATTGAGTATTGAGAATTGAGGATTGATGGTTGAGTATTGAGGATTGTTGGCTGAGGGTTGTGTGTTGAATATTGAGGATTGGGGATTGAGGATTGAGGATTGAGGATTGAGGATTGAAGATTGAGTATTGATGATTGAATATTGAGGATTGAGGATTGAGGTTTGAGGATTGAGGATCGAGGATTGAGGATTGAGGATTGAGGATTGAAGATTGAGTATTGAAGATTGAGGATTGAGTATTGAGGGTTGAGGATTGGGGATTGAGGATTGAATATTGAATATTGATGATTGAAGATTGAGGATTGAGGATTGATGGTTGTGGATAGAGGACGAGGACTGAGGGTTGAATATTGATGTTTGCGGTCTGAGGATTGAGGATTGAGGATTGAGAATTGAGGATTGAGGATTGAGAATTGAAGATTGAGGATTGGGTATTGTGGATTGAAGAATGAGGATTGAGGATTGAGGATTGAGGATTGAGGATTGCAGATTGAGTATTGACGATTGAGGATTGAGGATTGAGGATTGAGGATTGAGGATCGAGGATTGAGGATTGAGGATTGAGGAGTGAAGATTGAGTATTGAGGATTGAAGATTGAGGATTGGGTATTGAGGATTGAAGAATGAGCATTGAGGATTGAGGATTGACGCTTGAGGATTGCAGACTGAGTATTGAGGATTGAGGATTGAGGATTGAGGATTGAGGGTTGTGGATTGAGGATTGAGGATTGAGGATTGAGGATTGAAGATTGAGTATTGAGGATTGAAGATTGAGGATTGAGGATTGAGGATTGATAATTGAGGATTGAGGGTTGAAGATTGAGGATTGAGGATTGAAATTGAGTATTGAGGATTGAAGATTGAGGATTGAGATTTGATTATTGAATATTGTGGTTTGAGTACCGAACCATGCGGATTCAGGATATTCTATTGAGTATTGAGAATTGAGGATTGATGGTTGAGTATTGAGGAATGTTGGCTGAGGGTTGTGTGTTGAATATTGAGGATTGGGGATTGAGGATTGAGGATTGAGTATTGAAGATTGAGGATTGGGTATTGAGGATTGAAGGATGACGATTGAGGATTGAGGATTGAGGGTTGCGGATTGAGGACCTAGGATTGGAGATTGATTATTGACGATTGATGATTGGGGATTGAGGATTGAGGATTGAGGATCTGGGATTGGTAATCGATTATTGAGGATTGAGGTTTGAGGTCTGAGGACTGCGGATTGAGAATTGAGAATTGAGGATTGAGGATTGAGGATTGAAGATTGAGGATGGGGGACTGAGTGTTGAGGGTTGAGTGATGAGAATTGAAAGTTTGTGGATAGAGATTTTAAGATTGCAGACTGTGTATTGAGTATTGAAAGGTGTGAATTGACGATATTGTATTGAGGATTGAGAACTGACGAATGATTGTTGAGGACTGAGGACTGAAGGTTGAGGATTCAGGATTGTGGATACAGGATTGAGGTTTGAGGATGGAGAATTGAGGATTGAGTATTGAGGATTGAGGATTGAGGATTGAGGATTGAGGATTGACGATTGAGCATTGGGTATTGTGGATTGAACATTGAGGATTGAGGATTGAGGATTGAGGATTGAGGATTGAGGACTGAATATTGAATATTGATGATTGATGATTGAGGATTGAGGATTGAGGGTTGTGAATTGAGGACGAGGACTGAGGGTTGAGTATTGATGTGTGAGGTCTGAGGATTGAGAATTGAGGATTGAGGATTGAGGATTGAAGATTGAGGATTGAGGATTGGGGACTGAAGATTGAGTATTGAGGATTGAAGATTGAGGATTGAGAATTGAGGATTGAGGATTGAGGATTGAAGAATGAGGATTGAGGATTGAGGATTGAGAATTGAGGATTGAAGATTGAGTATTGAGGATTGAACATTGAGGATTGAGGATTGAGAATTGAGGATTGGGGATTGAAGATTGAGTATTGAGGATTGAAGATTGAGGATTGAGAATTGAGGATTGAGGATTGAGGATTGAATGTTGATGATTGTGGATTGAGGATTGAGGATTGAAGATTGAAGATTGGGTATTGAGGATTGAAGAATGAGGATTGAGGATTGAGGATTGAGGATTGACAATTGCAGATTACGTATTGAGGATTGAGGATTGAGAATTGAAGATTGAGGATTGAGGATTGAGGATTGAGGATTGAGGATTGAGGATTGATGATTGAGGATTGAAGATTGAGTATTGAGGATTGAAGATTGAGGATTGAGGATTGAGGATTGAGGATTGAGGATTGAGGTTGAGGATTGAAGATTGAGGATTGGGGATTGAGGGTTGACGGTTGAGGATTGAGTATTGGGGATTGAGAATTGAGGATTGAGGATTGAAATTGAGTATTGAGGATTGAAGATTGAGGATTGAGATTTGATTATTGAATATTGTGGATTGAGTATTGAACCATGAGTATTCAGAATATTGTATTGAGTATTGAGAATTGAGGATTGATGGTTGAGTATTGAGGATTGATGACTGAGGGTTGTGTCTTGAATATTGAGGATTGAGGATTGAGGATTGAGGATAGAGCATTGAGGATTGAAGATTGAGTATTGATGATTGAAGATTGAGGATTGAGGATTGAGGATTGAGGATTGAGGTTGAGGATTGAAGATTGAGGATTGAGGATTGAGGATTGACGATTGAGGATTGAGTATTGGGGATTGAGAATTGAGGATTGAGGATTGAAATTGAGTATTGAGGATTGATGATTGAGGATTGAGACTTGATTATTGAATATTGTGGTTTGAGTATTGAACCATGAGTATTCAGAATATT
The DNA here is from genome assembly GCF_051401765.1 of Calliopsis andreniformis. Lineage (NCBI taxonomy): Eukaryota > Metazoa > Arthropoda > Insecta > Hymenoptera > Andrenidae > Calliopsis > Calliopsis andreniformis. The sequence continues at coordinate 425,822 of NW_027480579.1, forward strand.
GTATCGAGTATTGAGACTTGAGGATTGATGGTTGAGTATTGAGGATTGATGGCTGAGGGTTGTGTCTTGAATATTGAGGATTGAGGATTGAGGATTGAGGATAGAGCATTGAGGATTGAATATTGAGTATTGATGATTGAATATTGAGGATTGAGGGTTGAGGTTTGAGGATTGAGGACGAGGACTGACGGTTGAAGATTGAGGTTTGAGGATTGAGGATAGTGGATTGAGGACTGAGGATTGAGGATTGAGGATTGAGCATTGAGGATTGAAGATTGATGACTGGGGATTGAGGATTGAAGATTGAGTATTAAGGATTGAAGATTGGGGATTGAGGATCTAGGATTGGAGATTGAGTATTGAGGATTGAACATTGAGGCTTGAGGATTGAGAATTGTGGATTGGGGATTGAAGATTGAGTATTGAGGATTGAAGATTGAGGATTGAGGAATGAGGATTGAGGATTGAGGATTGAGGGTTGAGGATTGAGGATTGAAGATTGAGGATTGAGGATTGAGGTTGAGGATTGAAGATTGAGGATTGGGGATTGAGGATTGACGATTGAGGATTGAGTATTGGGGATTGAGAATTGAGGATTGAGGATTGAAATTGAGTATTGAGGATTGAAGATTGAGGATTGAGACTTGATTATTGAATATTGTGGATTGAGTATTGAACCATGAGTATTCAGAATATTGTATTGAGTATTGAGAATTGAGGATTGATGGCTGAGTATTGAGGATTGATGGCTGAGGGTTGTGTCTTGAATATTGAGGATTGAGGATTGAGGATTGAGGATAGAGCATTGAGGATTGAAGATTGAGTATTGATGATTGAAGGTTGAGGATTGAGGATTGAGGATTGAGGTTGAGGATTGAAGATCGACGATTGGGGATTGAGGATTGACGATTGGGGATTGACTATTGGGGATTGAGTATTGAGGATTGAGGATTGAAATTGAGTATTGAGGATTGAAGATTGAGGATTGAGACTTGATTATTGAATATTGTGGATTGAGTATTGAACCATGAGTATTCAGAATATTGTATTGAGTATTGAGAATTGAGGGTTGATGGTTGAGTATTGAGGATTGATGGCTGAGGGTTGTGTCTTGAATATCGAGGATTGAGGATTGAGGATTGAGGATAGAGCATTGAGGATTGAAGATTGAGTATTGATGATTGAATATTGAGGATTGAGGATTGAGGTTTGAGGATTGAGGACGAGGACTGACGGTTGAAGATTGAGGTTTGAGGATTGAGGATTGTGGATTGAAGACTGAGGATTGAAGATTGAGGATTGAGCATTGAGGTTTGAAGATTGATGACTGGGGATTGAGGATTGAAGATTGAGTATTAAGGATTGAAGATTGGGGATTGAGGATCTAGGATTGGAGATTGATTATTGAGGATTGAAGATTGAGGATTGAGGATTGAGGATTGAGAATTGAGAATTGAGGATGAGGACTGAGGGTTGAGGACTGAGGTTTGAGGAATGAGGATTGAGGGTTGAGGATTGAGGATTGAGGATTGAAGATTGAGGATTGAGGATTGAGGATTGAGGATTGAGGGTTGGGGATTGAAGATTGAATATTGATGATTGAAGATTGAGGATTGAGGATTGAGTATTGAGGATTGCAGATTGAGTATTGAGGATTGAGGATTCAGGATTGAGGATTGAGGATTGTGGATTGAGGATTGAGGATTGAGGATTGAGGATTGAATATTTAGTATTGAGGATTGAAGGTTGAGGATTGAGGATTGAGGATTGAGGATTGAGGGTTGGGGATTGAAGATTGAATATTGATGATTGAAGATTGAGGATTGAGGATTGAGTATTGAGGATTGCAGATTGAGTATTGAGGATTGAGGATTGAGGATTGAGGATTGTGGATTGAGGATTGAGGATTGAGGATTGAGGATTGAATATTGAGTATTGAGGATTGAAGGTTGAGGATTGAGGATTGAGGATTGATAATTGAGGATTGAGGATTGAAGATTGAGGATTGAGGATTGAAATTGAGTATTGAGGATTGAAGATTGAGGATTGAGATTTGATTATTGAATATTGTGGTTTGAGTACCGAACCATGCGGATTCAGGATATTCTATTGAGTATTGAGAATTGAGGATTGATGGTTGAGTATTGAAGATTGATGGCTGAGGGTTGTGTCTTGAATATTGAGGATTGAGGATTGAGGATTGAGGATAGAGCATTGAGGATTGAAGATTGAGTATTGATGATTGAAGATTGAGGATTGAGGATTGAGTATTGAGGATCGAGGATTGAAGATTGAGAATTGAGGATTGAAGGTTGAGGATTGAGGATTGAGGATTGAGGATGGAGGATGAGGGCTGATGGTTGAGGATTGAGGATTGAGAATTGAGGATTGAGGATTGAGGATTGAGGATTGAGGATTGAGGATTGAGAATTGAGGATGAGGCCTGATGGTTGAGGATTGAGGTTTGATGAATGAGGATTGAGGATTGAGGATTGAGGATTGGGGATTGAAGATTGAGTATTGAGGATTGAGGATTGAGAATTCAGGATTGAGGATTGAGGATTGAGGATTGAAGATTGAGGATTGAGTATTGAGGATTGAAGGTTGAGTATTGAGGATTGAATATTGAGGATTGTGGATTGAGGATTGAGGATTGACGACTGAGGAATGAGGATCGAGGATTGAGGATTGAATATTGAGGATTGAGGAATTAGGATTGAGGATTGAGGACTAAGGATTGAAGATTGGGGATTGAGGATCTATGATTGGAGATCGATTATTGAGGATTGAAGATTGAGGATAGAGGATTGAGGATTGAGGATAGAGAATTGAGGATGAGGACTGATGGTAGAGGATTGAGGTTTGATGAATGAGGATTGAGGATTGAGGATTGAGGATTGGGGATTGAAGATTGAGTATTGAGGATTGAGGATTGAGAATTCAGGATTGAGGATTGAGGATTGAGTATTGAAGATTGAGGATTGAGTATTGAAGATTGAGGATTGAGGATTGAGGATTGAGGATTGAGGATTGAGGATTGAGGATTGAGGACTGAAGATTGTGGATTGAGGATTGAGGATTGAGGATTGAGGATTGAGGATTGAGGATTGAAGATTGAATATTGATGATTGAAGATTGAGTATTGAGGATTGAGTGTTGTGGATCGAGGACGAGAACTGAGGGTTGAATATTGATGTTTGAGGTCTGAGGATTGATAATTGAGGATTGAGAATTGAGGATTGAGGATTGAGGTTTGAAGATTGAGGATTGGGTATTGAGGATTGAAGAATGAGCATTGAGGATTGAGGATTGAGGATTGAGGATTGCAGATTGAGTATTGAGGATTGAGGATTGAGGATTGAAGATTGAGGATTGAGGATTGAGGATTGAGGGTTGAGGATTGAGGATTGAAGATTGAGTATTGAGGATTGAAGATTGAGGATTGAGGATTGAGGATTGAGGATTGAGGTTGAGGATTGAAGATTGAGGATTGGGGATTGAGGATTGACGATTGAGGATTGAGTATTGGGGATTGAGAATTGAGGATTGAGGATTGAAATTGAGTATTGAGGATTGAAGATTGAGGATTGAGACTTGATTATTGAATATTGTGGATTGAGTATTGAACCATGAGTATTCAGAATATTGTATTGAGTATTGAGAATTGAGGATTGATGGCTGAGTATTGAGGATTGATGGCTGAGGGTTGTGTCTTGAATATTGAGGATTGAGGATTGAGGATTGAGGATAGAGCATTGAGGATTGAAGATTGAGTATTGATGATTGAAGGTTGAGGATTGAGGATTGAGGATTGAGGTTGAGGATTGAAGATCGACGATTGGGGATTGAGGATTGACGATTGGGGATTGACTATTGGGGATTGAGTATTGAGGATTGAGGATTGAAATTGAGTATTGAGGATTGAAGATTGAGGATTGAGGATTGAGTATTGAGGATTGCAGATTGAGTATTGAGGATTGAGGATTCAGGATTGAGGATTGAGGATTGTGGATTGAGGATTGAGGATTGAGGATTGAGGATTGAATATTTAGTATTGAGGATTGAAGGTTGAGGATTGAGGATTGAGGATTGAGGATTGAGGGTTGGGGATTGAAGATTGAATATTGATGATTGAAGATTGAGGATTGAGGATTGAGTATTGAGGATTGCAGATTGAGTATTGAGGATTGAGGATTGAGGATTGAGGATTGTGGATTGAGGATTGAGGATTGAGGATTGAGGATTGAATATTGAGTATTGAGGATTGAAGGTTGAGGATTGAGGATTGAGGATTGATAATTGAGGATTGAGGATTGAAGATTGAGGATTGAGGATTGAAATTGAGTATTGAGGATTGAAGATTGAGGATTGAGATTTGATTATTGAATATTGTGGTTTGAGTACCGAACCATGCGGATTCAGGATATTCTATTGAGTATTGAGAATTGAGGATTGATGGTTGAGTATTGAAGATTGATGGCTGAGGGTTGTGTCTTGAATATTGAGGATTGAGGATTGAGGATTGAGGATAGAGCATTGAGGATTGAAGATTGAGTATTGATGATTGAAGATTGAGGATTGAGGATTGAGTATTGAGGATCGAGGATTGAAGATTGAGAATTGAGGATTGAAGGTTGAGGATTGAGGATTGAGGATTGAGGATGGAGGATGAGGGCTGATGGTTGAGGATTGAGGATTGAGAATTGAGGATTGAGGATTGAGGATTGAGGATTGAGGATTGAGGATTGAGAATTGAGGATGAGGCCTGATGGTTGAGGATTGAGGTTTGATGAATGAGGATTGAGGATTGAGGATTGAGGATTGGGGATTGAAGATTGAGTATTGAGGATTGAGGATTGAGAATTCAGGATTGAGGATTGAGGATTGAGGATTGAAGATTGAGGATTGAGTATTGAGGATTGAAGGTTGAGTATTGAGGATTGAATATTGAGGATTGTGGATTGAGGATTGAGGATTGACGACTGAGGAATGAGGATCGAGGATGGAGGATTGAATATTGAGGATTGAGGAATTAGGATTGAGGATTGAGGACTAAGGATTGAAGATTGGGGATTGAGGATCTATGATTGGAGATCGATTATTGAGGATTGAAGATTGAGGATAGAGGATTGAGGATTGAGGATAGAGAATTGAGGATGAGGACTGATGGTAGAGGATTGAGGTTTGATGAATGAGGATTGAGGATTGAGGATTGAGGATTGGGGATTGAAGATTGAGTATTGAGGATTGAGGATTGAGAATTCAGGATTGAGGATTGAGGATTGAGTATTGAAGATTGAGGATTGAGTATTGAAGATTGAGGATTGAGGATTGAGGATTGAGGATTGAGGATTGAGGATTGAGGATTGAGGACTGAAGATTGTGGATTGAGGATTGAGGATTGAGGATTGAGGATTGAGGATTGAGGATTGAAGATTGAATATTGATGATTGAAGATTGAGTATTGAGGATTGAGTGTTGTGGATCGAGGACGAGAACTGAGGGTTGAATATTGATGTTTGAGGTCTGAGGATTGATAATTGAGGATTGAGAATTGAGGATTGAGGATTGAGGTTTGAAGATTTAGGATTGGGTATTGAGGATTGAAGAATGAGCATTGAGGATTGAGGATTGAGGATTGAGGATTGCAGATTGAGTATTGAGGATTGAGGATTGAGGATTGAGGATTGAGGATAGAGGATTGAGGATTGAGGATTGAGGATTGAGGATTGAAGGTTGAGTATTGAGGATCGAAGGTTGAGGATTGCGGATTGAGGATTGACAATTGAGGATTGAGGATTGAAGATTGAGGATTGAGGATTGAAATTGAGTATTGAGGATTGAGGATTGAGGATTGAGATTTGATTATTGAATATTGTGGGTTGAGTATCGAACCATGCGAATTCAGGATATTCTATTGAGTATTGAGAATTGAGGATTGATGGTTGAGTATTGAGGATTGTTGGCTGAGGGTTGTGTGTTGAATATTGAGGATTGGGGATTGAGGATTGAGGATTGAGGATTGAGGATTGAAGATTGAGTATTGATGATTGAATATTGAGGATTGAGGATTGAGGTTTGAGGATTGAGGATCGAGGATTGAGGATTGAGGATTGAGGATTGAAGATTGAGTATTGAAGATTGAGGATTGAGTATTGAGGGTTGAGGATTGGGGATTGAGGATTGAATATTGAATATTGATGATTGAAGATTGAGGATTGAGGATTGATGGTTGTGGATAGAGGACGAGGACTGAGGGTTGAATATTGATGTTTGCGGTCTGAGGATTGAGGATTGAGGATTGAGAATTGAGGATTGAGGATTGAGAATTGAAGATTGAGGATTGGGTATTGTGGATTGAAGAATGAGGATTGAGGATTGAGGATTGAGGATTGAGGATTGCAGATTGAGTATTGACGATTGAGGATTGAGGATTGAGGATTGAGGATTGAGGATCGAGGATTGAGGATTGAGGATTGAGGAGTGAAGATTGAGTATTGAGGATTGAAGATTGAGGATTGGGTATTGAGGATTGAAGAATGAGCATTGAGGATTGAGGATTGACGCTTGAGGATTGCAGACTGAGTATTGAGGATTGAGGATTGAGGATTGAGGATTGAGGGTTGTGGATTGAGGATTGAGGATTGAGGATTGAGGATTGAAGATTGAGTATTGAGGATTGAAGATTGAGGATTGAGGATTGAGGATTGATAATTGAGGATTGAGGGTTGAAGATTGAGGATTGAGGATTGAAATTGAGTATTGAGGATTGAAGATTGAGGATTGAGATTTGATTATTGAATATTGTGGTTTGAGTACCGAACCATGCGGATTCAGGATATTCTATTGAGTATTGAGAATTGAGGATTGATGGTTGAGTATTGAGGAATGTTGGCTGAGGGTTGTGTGTTGAATATTGAGGATTGGGGATTGAGGATTGAGGATTGAGTATTGAAGATTGAGGATTGGGTATTGAGGATTGAAGGATGACGATTGAGGATTGAGGATTGAGGGTTGCGGATTGAGGACCTAGGATTGGAGATTGATTATTGACGATTGATGATTGGGGATTGAGGATTGAGGATTGAGGATCTGGGATTGGTAATCGATTATTGAGGATTGAGGTTTGAGGTCTGAGGACTGCGGATTGAGAATTGAGAATTGAGGATTGAGGATTGAGGATTGAAGATTGAGGATGGGGGACTGAGTGTTGAGGGTTGAGTGATGAGAATTGAAAGTTTGTGGATAGAGATTTTAAGATTGCAGACTGTGTATTGAGTATTGAAAGGTGTGAATTGACGATATTGTATTGAGGATTGAGAACTGACGAATGATTGTTGAGGACTGAGGACTGAAGGTTGAGGATTCAGGATTGTGGATACAGGATTGAGGTTTGAGGATGGAGAATTGAGGATTGAGTATTGAGGATTGAGGATTGAGGATTGAGGATTGAGGATTGACGATTGAGGATTGGGTATTGTGGATTGAACATTGAGGATTGAGGATTGAGGATTGAGGATTGAGGATTGAGGACTGAATATTGAATATTGATGATTGATGATTGAGGATTGAGGATTGAGGGTTGTGAATTGAGGACGAGGACTGAGGGTTGAGTATTGATGTGTGAGGTCTGAGGATTGAGAATTGAGGATTGAGGATTGAGGATTGAAGATTGAGGATTGAGGATTGGGGACTGAAGATTGAGTATTGAGGATTGAAGATTGAGGATTGAGAATTGAGGATTGAGGATTGAGGATTGAAGAATGAGGATTGAGGATTGAGGATTGAGAATTGAGGATTGAAGATTGAGTATTGAGGATTGAACATTGAGGATTGAGGATTGAGAATTGAGGATTGGGGATTGAAGATTGAGTATTGAGGATTGAAGATTGAGGATTGAGAATTGAGGATTGAGGATTGAGGATTGAATGTTGATGATTGTGGATTGAGGATTGAGGATTGAAGATTGAAGATTGGGTATTGAGGATTGAAGAATGAGGATTGAGGATTGAGGATTGAGGATTGACAATTGCAGATTACGTATTGAGGATTGAGGATTGAGAATTGAAGATTGAGGATTGAGGATTGAGGATTGAGGATTGAGGATTGAGGATTGATGATTGAGGATTGAAGATTGAGTATTAAGGATTGAAGATTGAGGATTGAGGATTGAGGATTGAGGATTGAGGATTGAGGTTGAGGATTGAAGATTGAGGATTGGGGATTGAGGGTTGACGGTTGAGGATTGAGTATTGGGGATTGAGAATTGAGGATTGAGGATTGAAATTGAGTATTGAGGATTGAAGATTGAGGATTGAGATTTGATTATTGAATATTGTGGATTGAGTATTGAACCATGAGTATTCAGAATATTGTATTGAGTATTGAGAATTGAGGATTGATGGTTGAGTATTGAGGATTGATGACTGAGGGTTGTGTCTTGAATATTGAGGATTGAGGATTGAGGATTGAGGATAGAGCATTGAGGATTGAAGATTGAGTATTGATGATTGAAGATTGAGGATTGAGGATTGAGGATTGAGGATTGAGGTTGAGGATTGAAGATTGAGGATTGAGGATTGAGGATTGACGATTGAGGATTGAGTATTGGGGATTGAGAATTGAGGATTGAGGATTGAAATTGAGTATTGAGGATTGATGATTGAGGATTGAGACTTGATTATTGAATATTGTGGTTTGAGTATTGAACCATGAGTATTCAGAATATTGTATCGAGTATTGAGACTTGAGGATTGATGGTTGAGTATTGAGGATTGATGGCTGAGGGTTGTGTCTTGAATATTGAGGATTGAGGATTGAGGATTGAGGATAGAGCATTGAGGATTGAATATTGAGTATTGATGATTGAATATTGAGGATTGAGGGTTGAGGTTTGAGGATTGAGGACGAGGACTGACGGTTGAAGATTGAGGTTTGAGGATTGAGGATAGTGGATTGAGGACTGAGGATTGAGGATTGAGGATTGAGCATTGAGGATTGAAGATTGATGACTGGGGATTGAGGATTGAAGATTGAGTATTAAGGATTGAAGATTGGGGATTGAGGATCTAGGATTGGAGATTGAGTATTGAGGATTGAACATTGAGGCTTGAGGATTGAGAATTGTGGATTGGGGATTGAAGATTGAGTATTGAGGATTGAAGATTGAGGATTGAGGAATGAGGATTGAGGATTGCAGATTGAGTATTGAGGATTGAGGATTGAGGATTGAGGATTGAGGATTGAGGATTGAGGATTGAGGATTGTGGATTGAGGATTGAAGATTGAGTATTGAGGATTGAAGATGGAGGATTGAGGGTTGAGGATTGAGGATTGAGGATTGAGGTTGAGGATTGAAGATTGAGGATTGGGGATTGAGGATTGACGATTGAGGATTGAGTATTGGGGATTGAGAATTGAGGATTGAGGATTGAAATTGTGTATTGAGGATTGAAGATTGAGGATTGAGACTTGATTATTGAATATTGTGGATTGAGTATTGAACCATGAGTATTCAGAATATTGTATTGAGTACTGAGAATTGAGGATTGATGGTTGAGCATTGAAGATTGATGGCTGAGGGTTGTGTCTTGAATATTGAGGATTGAGGATTGAGGATTGAGGATAGAGCATTGAGGATTGAAGATTGAGTATTGATGATTGAAGATTGAGGATTGAGGATTGAGGATTGAGGATTGAGGTTGAGGATTGAAGATTGACGATTGGGGAATGAGGATTGACGATTGAGGATTGAGTATTGGGGATTGAGAATTGAGGATTGAGGATTGAAATTGAGTATTGATGATTGAAGATTGAGGATTGAGACTTGATTATTGAATATTGTGGATTGAGTATTGAACCATGAGTATTCAGAATATTGTATTGAGTATTGAGAATTGAGGATGAATGGGTGAGTATTGAGGATTGATGGCTGAGGGTTGTGTCTTGAATATTGAGGATTGAGGATTGAGGATTGAGGATAGAGCATTGAGGATTGAAGATTGAGTATTGATGATTGAATATTGAGGATTGAGGATTGAGGTTTGAGGATTGAGGACGAGGACTGACGGTTGAAGATTGAGGTTTGAGGATTGAGGATTGTGGATTGAAGACTGAGGATTGAGGATTGAGGATTGAGCATTGAGGATTGAAGATTGACGACTGGGGATTGAGGATTGAAGATTGAGTATTAAGGATTGAAGGTTGGGGATTGAGGATCTAGGATTGGAGATTGATTATTGAGGATTGAAGATTGAGGATTGAGGATTGAGGATCGAGAATTGAGAATTGAGGATGAGGACTGAGGGTTGAGGACTGAGGTTTGAGGAATGAGGATTGAGGGTTGAGGATTGAGGATTGAGGATTGAGGATTGAGGATTGAGGATTGAGTATTGAAGATTGAGTATTGATGCCTGAGGACTGAGGATCGAGGATTGAGGATTGAGGATTGGAGATTGATTATTGAGGATTGAAGATTGAGGATTGAGGATTGAGGATTGAGAATTGATGATTGAGGATTGAGACTTGATTATTGAATATTGTGTTTTGAGTATTGAACCATGAGTATTCAGAATATTGTATTGAGTATTGAGAATTGAGGATTGCTGGTTGAGTATTGAGGATTGATGGCTGAGGGTTGTGTCTTGAATATTGAGGATTGAGGATTGAGGATTGAGGATAGAGCATTGAGGATTGAAGATTGAGTATTGATGATTGAATATTGAGGATTGAGGATTGAGGTTTGAGGATTGAGGACGAGGACTGACGGTTGAAGAATGAGGTTTGAGGATTGAGGATTGTGAATTGAGGACTGAGGATTGAGGATTGAGGATTGATCATTGAGGATTGAAGATTGATGACTGGGGATTGAGGATTGAAGATTGAGTATTAAGGATTGAAGATTGGGGATTGAGGATCTAGGATTGGAGATTGAGTATTGAGGATTGAACATTGAGGATTGAGGATTGAAGATTGAGGATTGGGTATTGAGGATTGAAGAATGAGGATTGAGGATTGAGGATTGAGGATTGAGGATTGAAGATTTAGTATTGAGGATTGAACATTGAGGCTTCAGGATTGAGAATTGAGGATTGGGGATTGAAGATTGAGTATTGAGGATTGAAGATTGAGCATTGAGGAATGAGGATTGAGGATTGAGGATTGAGGATTGAGGATTGAGGATTGAGGATAGAGCATTGAGGATTGAAGATTGAGTATTGATGATTGAAGATTGAGGATTGAGGATTGAGGATTGAGGATTGAGGTTGAGGATTGAAGATTGAGGATTGAGGATTGAGGATTGACGATTGAGGATTGAGTATTGGGGATTGAGAATTGAGGATTGAGGATTGAAATTGAGTATTGAGGATTGATGATTGAGGATTGAGACTTGATTATTGAATATTGTGGTTTGAGTATTGAACCATGAGTATTCAGAATATTGTATCGAGTATTGAGACTTGAGGATTGATGGTTGAGTATTGAGGATTGATGGCTGAGGGTTGTGTCTTGAATATTGAGGATTGAGGATTGAGGATTGAGGATAGAGCATTGAGGATTTAAAGATTGAGTATTGATGATTGAAGATTGAGGATTGAGGATTGAGGATTGAGGATTGAGGTTGAGGATTGAAGATTGACGATTGGGGATTGAGGATTGACGATTGAGGATTGAGTATTGGGGATTGAGAATTGAGGATTGAGGATTGAAATTGAGTATTGAGGATTGAAGATTGAGGATTGAGACTTGATTATTGAATATTGAGGATTGAGTATTGAACCATGAGTATTCAGAATATTGTATTGAGTATTGAGAATTGAGGATTGATGGGTGAGTATTGAGGATTGATGGCTGAGGGTTGTGTCTTGAATATTGAGGATTGAGGATTGAGGATTGAGGATAGAGCATTGAGGATTGAAGATTGAGTATTGATGATTGAATATTGAGGATTGAGGATTGAGGTTTGAGGATTGAGGACGAGGACTGACGGTTGAAGATTGAGGTATGAGGATTGAGGATTGTGGATTGAAGACTGAGGATTGAGGATTGAGGATTGAGCATTGAGGATTGAAGATTGACGACTGGGGATTGAGGATTGAAGATTGAGTATTAAGGATTGAAGATTGGGGATTGAGGATCTAGGATTGGAGATTGATTATTGAGGATTGAAGATTGAGGATTGAGGATTGAGGATTGAGAATTGAGAATTGAGGATGAGGACTGAGGGTTGAGGGCTGAGGTTTGAGGAATGAGGATTGAGGGTTGAGGATTGAGGATTGAGGATTGAGGATTGAGGATTGAGTATTGAAGATTGAGTATTGATGCCTGAGGACTGAGGATCGAGGATTGAGGATTGAGGATTGGAGATTGATTATTGAGGATTGAAGATTGAGGATTGAGGATTGAGGATTGAGAATTGAGAATTGAGTATGAGGACTGAGGGTTGAGGATTGAGGTTTGAGGGATGAGGATTGAGGGTTGGGGAATGAGGATTGAAGATTGAGGATTGAGGATTGAGCATTGAAGATTGAGTATTGATGCCTGAGGATTGAGGATTGAGGATTGATGATTGAGGATCGAGGATTGGGGATTGAGAATTGAGGATTGAGGATTGAAATTGAGTATTGAGGATTGATGATTGAGGATTGAGACTTGATTATTGAATATTGTGTGTTGAGTATTGAACCATGAGTATTCAGAATATTGTATTGAGTATTGAGAATTGAGGATTGATGGTTGAGTATTGAGGATTGATGGCTGAGGGTTGTGTCTTGAATATTGAGGATTGACGATTGAGGATTGAAGATAGAGCATTGAGGATTGAATATTGAGTATTGATGATTGAATATTGAGGATTGAGGATTGAGGTTTGAGGATTGAGGACGAGGACTGACGGTTGAAGAATGAGGTTTGAGGATTGAGGATTGTGAATTGAGGACTGAGGATTGAGGATTGAGGATTGATCATTGAGGATTGAAGATTGATGACTGGGGATTGAGGATTGAAGATTGAGTATTAAGGATTGAAGATTGGGGATTGAGGATCTAGGATTGGAGATTGAGTATTGAGGATTGAACATTGAGGCTTGAGGATTGAGAATTGAGGATTGGGGATTGAAGATTGAGTATTGAGGATTGAAGATTGAGGATTGAGGAATGAGGATTGAGGATTGAGGATTGAGGATTGAGGATTGAGGATTGAGGATTGAGGATTGAAGATTGAGGATTGAGGATTGAGGATTGACGATTGAGGATTGAGTATTGGGGATTGAGAATTGAGGATTGAGGATTGAAATTGAGTATTGAGGATTGATGATTGAGGATTGAGACTTGATTATTGAATATTGTGGTTTGAGTATTGAACCATGAGTATTCAGAATATTGTATCGAGTATTGAGACTTGAGGATTGATGGTTGAGTATTGAGGATTGATGGCTGAGGGTTGTGTCTTGAATATTGAGGATTGAGGATTGAGGATTGAGGATAGAGCATTGAGGATTGAATATTGAGTATTGATGATTGAATATTGAGGATTGAGGGTTGAGGTTTGAGGATTGAGGACGAGGACTGACGGTTGAAGATTGAGGTTTGAGGATTGAGGATAGTGGATTGAGGACTGAGGATTGAGGATTGAGGATTGAGCATTGAGGATTGAAGATTGATGACTGGGGATTGAGGATTGAAGATTGAGTATTAAGGATTGAAGATTGGGGATTGAGGATCTAGGATTGGAGATTGAGTATTGAGGATTGAACATTGAGGCTTGAGGATTGAGAATTGAGGATTGGGGATTGAAGATTGAGTATTGAGGATTGAAGATTGAGGATTGAGGAATGAGGATTGAGGATTGCAGATTGAGTATTGAGGATTGAGGATTGAGGATTGAGGATTGAGGATTGAGGATTGAGGATTGAGGATTGTGGATTGAGGATTGAAGATTGAGTATTGAGGATTGAAGATGGAGGATTGAGGGTTGAGGATTGAGGATTGAGGATTGAGGTTGAGGATTGAAGATTGAGGATTGGGGATTGAGGATTGACGATTGAGGATTGAGTATTGGGGATTGAGAATTGAGGATTGAGGATTGAAATTGTGTATTGAGGATTGGAGATTGAGGATTGAGACTTGATTATTGAATATTGTGGATTGAGTATTGAACCATGAGTATTCAGAATATTGTATTGAGTACTGAGAATTGAGGATTGATGGTTGAGCATTGAAGATTGATGGCTGAGGGTTGTGTCTTGAATATTGAGGATTGAGGATTGAGGATTGAGGATAGAGCATTGAGGATTGAAGATTGAGTATTGATGATTGAAGATTGAGGATTGAGGATTGAGGATTGAGGATTGAGGTTGAGGATTGAAGATTGACGATTGGGGAATGAGGATTGACGATTGAGGATTGAGTATTGGGGATTGAGAATTGAGGATTGAGGATTGAAATTGAGTATTGATGATTGAAGATTGAGGATTGAGACTTGATTATTGAATATTGTGGATTGAGTATTGAACCATGAGTATTCAGAATATTGTATTGAGTATTGAGAATTGAGGATGAATGGGTGAGTATTGAGGATTGATGGCTGAGGGTTGTGTCTTGAATATTGAGGATTGAGGATTGAGGATTGAGGATAGAGCATTGAGGATTGAAGATTGAGTATTGATGATTGAATATTGAGGATTGAGGATTGAGGTTTGAGGATTGAGGACGAGGACTGACGGTTGAAGATTGAGGTTTGAGGATTGAGGATTGTGGATTGAAGACTGAGGATTGAGGATTGAGGATTGAGCATTGAGGATTGAAGATTGACGACTGGGGATTGAGGATTGAAGATTGAGTATTAAGGATTGAAGATTGGGGATTGAGGATCTAGGATTGGAGATTGATTATTGAGGATTGAAGATTGAGGATTGAGGATTGAGGATCGAGAATTGAGAATTGAGGATGAGGACTGAGGGTTGAGGACTGAGGTTTGAGGAATGAGGATTGAGGGTTGAGGATTGAGGATTGAGGATTGAGGATTGAGGATTGAGGATTGAGTATTGAAGATTGAGTATTGATGCCTGAGGACTGAGGATCGAGGATTGAGGATTGAGGATTGGAGATTGATTATTGAGGATTGAAGATTGAGGATTGAGGATTGAGGATTGAGAATTGATGATTGAGGATTGAGACTTGATTATTGAATATTGTGTTTTGAGTATTGAACCATGAGTATTCAGAATATTGTATTGAGTATTGAGAATTGAGGATTGATGGTTGAGTATTGAGGATTGATGGCTGAGGGTTGTGTCTTGAATATTGAGGATTGAGGATTGAGGATTGAGGATAGAGCATTGAGGATTGAAGATTGAGTATTGATGATTGAATATTGAGGATTGAGGATTGAGGTTTGAGGATTGAGGACGAGGACTGACGGTTGAAGAATGAGGTTTGAGGATTGAGGATTGTGAATTGAGGACTGAGGATTGAGGATTGAGGATTGATCATTGAGGATTGAAGATTGATGACTGGGGATTGAGGATTGAAGATTGAGTATTAAGGATTGAAGATTGGGGATTGAGGATCTAGGATTGGAGATTGAGTATTGAGGATTGAACATTGAGGATTGAGGATTGAAGATTGAGGATTGGGTATTGAGGATTGAAGAATGAGGATTGAGGATTGAGGATTGAGGATTGAGGATTGAAGATTTAGTATTGAGGATTGAACATTGAGGCTTCAGGATTGAGAATTGAGGATTGGGGATTGAAGATTGAGTATTGAGGATTGAAGATTGAGCATTGAGGAATGAGGATTGAGGATTGAGGATTGAGGATTGAGGATTGAGGATTGAGGATAGAGCATTGAGGATTGAAGATTGAGTATTGATGATTGAAGATTGAGGATTGAGGATTGAGGATTGAGGATTGAGGTTGAGGATTGAAGATTGAGGATTGAGGATTGAGGATTGACGATTGAGGATTGAGTATTGGGGATTGAGAATTGAGGATTGAGGATTGAAATTGAGTATTGAGGATTGATGATTGAGGATTGAGACTTGATTATTGAATATTGTGGTTTGAGTATTGAACCATGAGTATTCAGAATATTGTATCGAGTATTGAGACTTGAGGATTGATGGTTGAGTATTGAGGATTGATGGCTGAGGGTTGTGTCTTGAATATTGAGGATTGAGGATTGAGGATTGAGGATAGAGCATTGAGGATTTAAAGATTGAGTATTGATGATTGAAGATTGAGGATTGAGGATTGAGGATTGAGGATTGAGGTTGAGGATTGAAGATTGACGATTGGGGATTGAGGATTGACGATTGAGGATTGAGTATTGGGGATTGAGAATTGAGGATTGAGGATTGAAATTGAGTATTGAGGATTGAAGATTGAGGATTGAGACTTGATTATTGAATATTGAGGATTGAGTATTGAACCATGAGTATTCAGAATATTGTATTGAGTATTGAGAATTGAGGATTGATGGGTGAGTATTGAGGATTGATGGCTGAGGGTTGTGTCTTGAATATTGAGGATTGAGGATTGAGGATTGAGGATAGAGCATTGAGGATTGAAGATTGAGTATTGATGATTGAATATTGAGGATTGAGGATTGAGGTTTGAGGATTGAGGACGAGGACTGACGGTTGAAGATTGAGGTATGAGGATTGAGGATTGTGGATTGAAGACTGAGGATTGAGGATTGAGGATTGAGCATTGAGGATTGAAGATTGACGACTGGGGATTGAGGATTGAAGATTGAGTATTAAGGATTGAAGATTGGGGATTGAGGATCTAGGATTGGAGATTGATTATTGAGGATTGAAGATTGAGGATTGAGGATTGAGGATTGAGAATTGAGAATTGAGGATGAGGACTGAGGGTTGAGGGCTGAGGTTTGAGGAATGAGGATTGAGGGTTGAGGATTGAGGATTGAGGATTGAGGATTGAGGATTGAGTATTGAAGATTGAGTATTGATGCCTGAGGACTGAGGATCGAGGATTGAGGATTGAGGATTGGAGATTGATTATTGAGGATTGAAGATTGATGATTGAGGATTGAGGATTGAGAATTGAGAATTGAGTATGAGGACTGAGGGTTGAGGATTGAGGTTTGAGGGATGAGGATTGAGGGTTGGGGAATGAGGATTGAAGATTGAGGATTGAGGATTGAGCATTGAAGATTGAGTATTGATGCCTGAGGATTGAGGATTGAGGATTGATGATTGAGGATCGAGGATTGGGGATTGAGAATTGAGGATTGAGGATTGAAATTGAGTATTGAGGATTGATGATTGAGGATTGAGACTTGATTATTGAATATTGTGTGTTGAGTATTGAACCATGAGTATTCAGAATATTGTATTGAGTATTGAGAATTGAGGATTGATGGTTGAGTATTGAGGATTGATGGCTGAGGGTTGTGTCTTGAATATTGAGGATTGACGATTGAGGATTGAAGATAGAGCATTGAGGATTGAATATTGAGTATTGATGATTGAATATTGAGGATTGAGGATTGAGGTTTGAGGATTGAGGACGAGGACTGACGGTTGAAGAATGAGGTTTGAGGATTGAGGATTGTGAATTGAGGACTGAGGATTGAGGATTGAGGATTGATCATTGAGGATTGAAGATTGATGACTGGGGATTGAGGATTGAAGATTGAGTATTAAGGATTGAAGATTGGGGATTGAGGATCTAGGATTGGAGATTGAGTATTGAGGATTGAACATTGAGGCTTGAGGATTGAGAATTGAGGATTGGGGATTGAAGATTGAGTATTGAGGATTGAAGATTGAGGATTGAGGAATGAGGATTGAGGATTGAGGATTGAGGATTGAGGATTGAGGATTGAGGATTGAGGATTGAAGAATGAATATTGATGATTGAAGATTGAGGATTGAGGATTGAGGTTTGAGGATTGAGGACGAGGACTGACGGTTGAGGATTGAGGTTTGAGGATTGAGGATTGCGGATTGAGGACTGAGGATTGAGGATTGAGGTTTGAGGACTGAGGACTGAGGATTGATGATTGAGAATTGAGGATTGAGTATTGAGGATTGAAGATTGAGGATTGGGTATTGAGGATTGAAGAATGAGGATTGAGGATTGAGGTTTGAGGATTGAGGATTGAAGATTGAGTATTGAGGATTGAAGACTGACGATTGAGGATTGAGGATTGAGGACTGAGGATTGACGCTTGAGGATTGAGGGTTGAGGATGTAGGATTGAAGAGAGAGGACTGAGTGTTGAGGATTGAGTGTTGAGAATTGATGCTTGAGGTTTGAGATTTGATTATTGAATATTCTGGATTGAGTATTGAACCATAAGGATTCAGGATGTTCTATTGAGTATTGAGAATTGAGGATTGATGGTTGAGTATTGAGGATTGATGGTTGAGGGTTGAGTGATGAATATTGAGGATTGAGGATTAAGGATTGAGGATTGATGATTGAGGATTGAAGATTGATTATTGATGATTGAAGATTGAGGACTGAGGATTGAGTGTTGTGGATTGAGGACGAGGACTGAGGGTTGAATATTGATGTTTGAGGTCTGAGGTTTAAGGATTGAGGGTTGAGAATTGAGGATTGAGGATTGAGGATTGAAGACTGAGGATTGTGTATTGAGGATTGAAGTATGAAGATTGAGGATTGAGGTTTGAGGATTGAGGATTGCAGATTGAGTATTGAGGATTGAAGATTGAGGTTTGAGGATTGAGGATTGAAGATTGAGGATAGAGGATTGAGGATTGAGGATTGAGGATTGAAGATTGAGGAATGAGGATTGAGGATTGAGGATTGAGGATTGAGGATTGAGGATTGAGGATTGAAGATTTAATATTGATGATTGAAGATTGAGGATTGAGCATTGAAGGTTGTGGATAGAGGACGAGGACTGAGGGTTGAATATTGATGTTTGAGGTCTGAGGATTGAGGATTGAGGATTGAGAATTGAGGATTGAGGATTGAGGATTGAAGATTGAGTATTGGGTATTGAGGATTGAAGAATGAGAATTGAGGATTGAGGATTGAGGATTGAGGATTGCAGATTGAGTATTGAGGATTGAGTATTGTGGATTGAGGACTGAGGATTGAGGATTGAGGATTGAGCATTGAGGATTGAAGATTGATGACTGGGGATTGAGGATTGAAGATTGAGTATTAAGGATTGAAGATTGGGGATTGAGGATCTAGGATTGGAGATTGAGTATTGAGGATTGAACATTGAGGATTGAGGATTGAAGATTGAGGATTGGGTATTGAGGATTGAAGAATGAGGATTGAGGATTGAGGATTGAGGATTGAGGATTGAAGATTGAGTATTGAGGATTGAACATTGAGGCTTCAGGATTGAGAATTGCGGATTCGGGATTGAAGATTGAGTATTGAGGATTGAAGATTGAGGATTGAGGAATGAGGATTGAGGATTGAGGATTGAGGATTGAGGATAGAGCATTGAGGATTTAAAGATTGAGTATTGATGATTGAAGATTGAGGATTGAGGATTGAGGATTGAGGATTGAGGTTGAGGATTGAAGATTGACGATTGGGGATTGAGGATTGACGATTGAGGATTGAGTATTGGGGATTGAGAATTGAGGATTGAGGATTGAAATTGAGTATTGAGGATTGAAGATTGAGGATTGAGACTTGATTATTGAATATTGAGGATTGAGTATTGAACCATGAGTATTCAGAATATTGTATTGAGTATTGAGAATTGAGGATTGATGGGTGAGTATTGAGGATTGATGGCTGAGGGTTGTGTCTTGAATATTGAGGATTGAGGATTGAGGATTGAGGATAGAGCATTGAGGATTGAAGATTGAGTATTGATGATTGAATATTGAGGATTGAGGATTGAGGTTTGAGGATTGAGGACGAGGACTGACGGTTGAAGATTGAGGTATGAGGATTGAGGATTGTGGATTGAAGACTGAGGATTGAGGATTGAGGATTGAGCATTGAGGATTGAAGATTGACGACTGGGGATTGAGGATTGAAGATTGAGTATTAAGGATTGAAGTTTGGGGATTGAGGATCTAGGATTGGAGATTGATTATTGAGGATTGAAGATTGAGGATTGAGGATTGAGGATTGAGAATTGAGAATTGAGGATGAGGACTGAGGGTTGAGGGCTGAGGTTTGAGGAATGGGGATTGAGGGTTGAGGATTGAGGATTGAGGATTGAGGATTGAGGATTGAGTATTGAAGATTGAGTATTGATGCCTGAGGACTGAGGATCGAGGATTGAGGATTGAGGATTGGAGATTGATTATTGAGGATTGAAGATTGAGGATTGAGGATTGAGGATTGAGAATTGAGAATTGAGTATGAGGACTGAGGGTTGAGGATTGAGGTTTGAGGGATGAGGATTGAGCGTTGGGGAATGAGGATTGAAGATTGAGGATTGAGGATTGAGCATTGAAGATTGAGTATTGATGCCTGAGGATTGAGGATTGAGGATTGATGATTGAGGATCGAGGATTGGGGATTGAGAATTGAGGATTGAGGATTGAAATTGAGTATTGAGGATTGATGATTGAGGATTGAGACTTGATTATTGAATATTGTGTGTTGAGTATTGAACCATGAGTATTCAGAATATTGTATTGAGTACTGAGAATTGAGGATTGATGGTTGAGCATTGAAGATTGATGGCTGAGGGTTGTGTCTTGAATATTGAGGATTGAGGATTGAGGATTGAGGATAGAGCATTGAGGATTGAAGATTGAGTATTGATGATTGAAGATTGAGGATTGAGGATTGAGGATTGAGGATTGAGGTTGAGGATTGAAGATTGACGATTGGGGAATGAGGATTGACGATTGAGGATTGAGTATTGGGGATTGAGAATTGAGGATTGAGGATTGAAATTGAGTATTGATGATTGAAGATTGAGGATTGAGACTTGATTATTGAATATTGTGGATTGAGTATTGAACCATGAGTATTCAGAATATTGTATTGAGTATTGAGAATTGAGGATGAATGGGTGAGTATTGAGGATTGATGGCTGAGGGTTGTGTCTTGAATATTGAGGATTGAGGATTGAGGATTGAGGATAGAGCATTGAGGATTGAAGATTGAGTATTGATGATTGAATATTGAGGATTGAGGATTGAGGTTTGAGGATTGAGGACGAGGACTGACGGTTGAAGATTGAGGTTTGAGGATTGAGGATTGTGGATTGAAGACTGAGGATTGAGGATTGAGGATTGAGCATTGAGGATTGAAGATTGACGACTGGGGATTGAGGATTGAAGATTGAGTATTAAGGATTGAAGATTGGGGATTGAGGATCTAGGATTGGAGATTGATTATTGAGGATTGAAGATTGAGGATTGAGGATTGAGGATCGAGAATTGAGAATTGAGGATGAGGACTGAGGGTTGAGGACTGAGGTTTGAGGAATGAGGATTGAGGGTTGAGGATTGAGGATTGAGGATTGAGGATTGAGGATTGAGGATTGAGTATTGAAGATTGAGTATTGATGCCTGAGGACTGAGGATCGAGGATTGAGGATTGAGGATTGGAGATTGATTATTGAGGATTGAAGATTGAGGATTGAGGATTGAGGATTGAGAATTGATGATTGAGGATTGAGACTTGATTATTGAATATTGTGTTTTGAGTATTGAACCATGAGTATTCAGAATATTGTATTGAGTATTGAGAATTGAGGATTGATGGTTGAGTATTGAGGATTGATGGCTGAGGGTTGTGTCTTGAATATTGAGGATTGAGGATTGAGGATTGAGGATAGAGCATTGAGGATTGAAGATTGAGTATTGATGATTGAATATTGAGGATTGAGGATTGAGGTTTGAGGATTGAGGACGAGGACTGACGGTTGAAGAATGAGGTTTGAGGATTGAGGATTGTGAATTGAGGACTGAGGATTGAGGATTGAGGATTGATCATTGAGGATTGAAGATTGATGACTGGGGATTGAGGATTGAAGATTGAGTATTAAGGATTGAAGATTGGGGATTGAGGATCTAGGATTGGAGATTGAGTATTGAGGATTGAACATTGAGGATTGAGGATTGAAGATTGAGGATTGGGTATTGAGGATTGAAGAATGAGGATTGAGGATTGAGGATTGAGGATTGAGGATTGAAGATTTAGTATTGAGGATTGAACATTGAGGCTTCAGGATTGAGAATTGAGGATTGGGGATTGAAGATTGAGTATTGAGGATTGAAGATTGAGCATTGAGGAATGAGGATTGAGGATTGAGGATTGAGGATTGAGGATTGAGGATTGAGGATAGAGCATTGAGGATTGAAGATTGAGTATTGATGATTGAAGATTGAGGATTGAGGATTGAGGATTGAGGATTGAGGTTGAGGATTGAAGATTGAGGATTGAGGATTGAGGATTGACGATTGAGGATTGAGTATTGGGGATTGAGAATTGAGGATTGAGGATTGAAATTGAGTATTGAGGATTGATGATTGAGGATTGAGACTTGATTATTGAATATTGTGGTTTGAGTATTGAACCATGAGTATTCAGAATATTGTATCGAGTATTGAGACTTGAGGATTGATGGTTGAGTATTGAGGATTGATGGCTGAGGGTTGTGTCTTGAATATTGAGGATTGAGGATTGAGGATTGAGGATAGAGCATTGAGGATTTAAAGATTGAGTATTGATGATTGAAGATTGAGGATTGAGGATTGAGGATTGAGGATTGAGGTTGAGGATTGAAGATTGACGATTGGGGATTGAGGATTGACGATTGAGGATTGAGTATTGGGGATTGAGAATTGAGGATTGAGGATTGAAATTGAGTATTGAGGATTGAAGATTGAGGATTGAGACTTGATTATTGAATATTGAGGATTGAGTATTGAACCATGAGTATTCAGAATATTGTATTGAGTATTGAGAATTGAGGATTGATGGGTGAGTATTGAGGATTGATGGCTGAGGGTTGTGTCTTGAATATTGAGGATTGAGGATTGAGGATTGAGGATAGAGCATTGAGGATTGAAGATTGAGTATTGATGATTGAATATTGAGGATTGAGGATTGAGGTTTGAGGATTGAGGACGAGGACTGACGGTTGAAGATTGAGGTATGAGGATTGAGGATTGTGGATTGAAGACTGAGGATTGAGGATTGAGGATTGAGCATTGAGGATTGAAGATTGACGACTGGGGATTGAGGATTGAAGATTGAGTATTAAGGATTGAAGATTGGGGATTGAGGATCTAGGATTGGAGATTGATTATTGAGGATTGAAGATTGAGGATTGAGGATTGAGGATTGAGAATTGAGAATTGAGGATGAGGACTGAGGGTTGAGGGCTGAGGTTTGAGGAATGAGGATTGAGGGTTGAGGATTGAGGATTGAGGATTGAGGATTGAGGATTGAGTATTGAAGATTGAGTATTGATGCCTGAGGACTGAGGATCGAGGATTGAGGATTGAGGATTGGAGATTGATTATTGAGGATTGAAGATTGATGATTGAGGATTGAGGATTGAGAATTGAGAATTGAGTATGAGGACTGAGGGTTGAGGATTGAGGTTTGAGGGATGAGGATTGAGGGTTGGGGAATGAGGATTGAAGATTGAGGATTGAGGATTGAGCATTGAAGATTGAGTATTGATGCCTGAGGATTGAGGATTGAGGATTGATGATTGAGGATCGAGGATTGGGGATTGAGAATTGAGGATTGAGGATTGAAATTGAGTATTGAGGATTGATGATTGAGGATTGAGACTTGATTATTGAATATTGTGTGTTGAGTATTGAACCATGAGTATTCAGAATATTGTATTGAGTATTGAGAATTGAGGATTGATGGTTGAGTATTGAGGATTGATGGCTGAGGGTTGTGTCTTGAATATTGAGGATTGACGATTGAGGATTGAAGATAGAGCATTGAGGATTGAATATTGAGTATTGATGATTGAATATTGAGGATTGAGGATTGAGGTTTGAGGATTGAGGACGAGGACTGACGGTTGAAGAATGAGGTTTGAGGATTGAGGATTGTGAATTGAGGACTGAGGATTGAGGATTGAGGATTGATCATTGAGGATTGAAGATTGATGACTGGGGATTGAGGATTGAAGATTGAGTATTAAGGATTGAAGATTGGGGATTGAGGATCTAGGATTGGAGATTGAGTATTGAGGATTGAACATTGAGGCTTGAGGATTGAGAATTGAGGATTGGGGATTGAAGATTGAGTATTGAGGATTGAAGATTGAGGATTGAGGAATGAGGATTGAGGATTGAGGATTGAGGATTGAGGATTGAGGATTGAGGATTGAGGATTGAAGAATGAATATTGATGATTGAAGATTGAGGATTGAGGATTGAGGTTTGAGGATTGAGGACGAGGACTGACGGTTGAGGATTGAGGTTTGAGGATTGAGGATTGCGGATTGAGGACTGAGGATTGAGGATTGAGGTTTGAGGACTGAGGACTGAGGATTGATGATTGAGAATTGAGGATTGAGTATTGAGGATTGAAGATTGAGGATTGGGTATTGAGGATTGAAGAATGAGGATTGAGGATTGAGGTTTGAGGATTGAGGATTGAAGATTGAGTATTGAGGATTGAAGACTGACGATTGAGGATTGAGGATTGAGGACTGAGGATTGACGCTTGAGGATTGAGGGTTGAGGATGTAGGATTGAAGAGAGAGGACTGAGTGTTGAGGATTGAGTGTTGAGAATTGATGCTTGAGGTTTGAGATTTGATTATTGAATATTCTGGATTGAGTATTGAACCATAAGGATTCAGGATGTTCTATTGAGTATTGAGAATTGAGGATTGATGGTTGAGTGTTGAGGATTGATGGTTGAGGGTTGAGTGATGAATATTGAGGATTGAGGATTAAGGATTGAGGATTGATGATTGAGGATTGAAGATTGATTATTGATGATTGAAGATTGAGGACTGAGGATTGAGTGTTGTGGATTGAGGACGAGGACTGAGGGTTGAATATTGATGTTTGAGGTCTGAGGTTTAAGGATTGAGGGTTGAGAATTGAGGATTGAGGATTGAGGATTGAAGACTGAGGATTGTGTATTGAGGATTGAAGTATGAAGATTGAGGATTGAGGTTTGAGGATTGAGGATTGCAGATTGAGTATTGAGGATTGAAGATTGAGGTTTGAGGATTGAGGATTGAAGATTGAGGATAGAGGATTGAGGATTGAGGATTGAGGATTGAAGATTGAGGAATGAGGATTGAGGATTGAGGATTGAGGATTGAGGATTGAGGATTGAGGATTGAAGATTTAATATTGATGATTGAAGATTGAGGATTGAGCATTGAAGGTTGTGGATAGAGGACGAGGACTGAGGGTTGAATATTGATGTTTGAGGTCTGAGGATTGAGGATTGAGGATTGAGAATTGAGGATTGAGGATTGAGGATTGAAGATTGAGGATTGGGTATTGAGGATTGAAGAATGAGAATTGAGGATTGAGGATTGAGGATTGAGGATTGCAGATTGAGTATTGAGGATTGAGTATTGTGGATTGAGGACTGAGGATTGAGGATTGAGGATTGAGCATTGAGGATTGAAGATTGATGACTGGGGATTGAGGATTGAAGATTGAGTATTAAGGATTGAAGATTGGGGATTGAGGATCTAGGATTGGAGATTGAGTATTGAGGATTGAACATTGAGGATTGAGGATTGAAGATTGAGGATTGGGTATTGAGGATTGAAGAATGAGGATTGAGGATTGAGGATTGAGGATTGAGGATTGAAGATTGAGTATTGAGGATTGAACATTGAGGCTTCAGGATTGAGAATTGCGGATTCGGGATTGAAGATTGAGTATTGAGGATTGAAGATTGAGGATTGAGGAATGAGGATTGAGGATTGAGGATTGAGGATTGAGGATAGAGCATTGAGGATTTAAAGATTGAGTATTGATGATTGAAGATTGAGGATTGAGGATTGAGGATTGAGGATTGAGGTTGAGGATTGAAGATTGACGATTGGGGATTGAGGATTGACGATTGAGGATTGAGTATTGGGGATTGAGAATTGAGGATTGAGGATTGAAATTGAGTATTGAGGATTGAAGATTGAGGATTGAGACTTGATTATTGAATATTGAGGATTGAGTATTGAACCATGAGTATTCAGAATATTGTATTGAGTATTGAGAATTGAGGATTGATGGGTGAGTATTGAGGATTGATGGCTGAGGGTTGTGTCTTGAATATTGAGGATTGAGGATTGAGGATTGAGGATAGAGCATTGAGGATTGAAGATTGAGTATTGATGATTGAATATTGAGGATTGAGGATTGAGGTTTGAGGATTGAGGACGAGGACTGACGGTTGAAGATTGAGGTATGAGGATTGAGGATTGTGGATTGAAGACTGAGGATTGAGGATTGAGGATTGAGCATTGAGGATTGAAGATTGACGACTGGGGATTGAGGATTGAAGATTGAGTATTAAGGATTGAAGTTTGGGGATTGAGGATCTAGGATTGGAGATTGATTATTGAGGATTGAAGATTGAGGATTGAGGATTGAGGATTGAGAATTGAGAATTGAGGATGAGGACTGAGGGTTGAGGGCTGAGGTTTGAGGAATGGGGATTGAGGGTTGAGGATTGAGGATTGAGGATTGAGGATTGAGGATTGAGTATTGAAGATTGAGTATTGATGCCTGAGGACTGAGGATCGAGGATTGAGGATTGAGGATTGGAGATTGATTATTGAGGATTGAAGATTGAGGATTGAGGATTGAGGATTGAGAATTGAGAATTGAGTATGAGGACTGAGGGTTGAGGATTGAGGTTTGAGGGATGAGGATTGAGCGTTGGGGAATGAGGATTGAAGATTGAGGATTGAGGATTGAGCATTGAAGATTGAGTATTGATGCCTGAGGATTGAGGATTGAGGATTGATGATTGAGGATCGAGGATTGGGGATTGAGAATTGAGGATTGAGGATTGAAATTGAGTATTGAGGATTGATGATTGAGGATTGAGACTTGATTATTGAATATTGTGTGTTGAGTATTGAACCATGAGTATTCAGAATATTGATGTTTGAGGTCTGAGGATTGAGGATTGAGGATTGAGAATTGAGGATTGAGGATTGAGGATTGAAGATTGAGGATTGGGTATTGAGGATTGAAGAATGAGAATTGAGGATTGAGGATTGAGGATTGAGGATTGCAGATTGAGTATTGAGGATTGAGTATTGTGGATTGAGGACTGAGGATTGAGGATTGAGGATTGAGCATTGAGGATTGAAGATTGATGACTGGGGATTGAGGATTGAAGATTGAGTATTAAGGATTGAAGATTGGGGATTGAGGATCTAGGATTGGAGATTGAGTATTGAGGATTGAACATTGAGGATTGAGGATTGAAGATTGAGGATTGGGTATTGAGGATTGAAGAATGAGGATTGAGGATTGAGGATTGAGGATTGAGGATTGAAGATTGAGTATTGAGGATTGAACATTGAGGCTTCAGGATTGAGAATTGCGGATTGGGGATTGAAGATTGAGTATTGAGGATTGAAGATTGAGGATTGAGGAATGAGGATTGAGGATTGAGGATTGAGGATTGAGGATTGAGGATTGAGGATTGAAGATTGAATATTGATGATTGAAGATTGAGGCTTGAGCATTGAAGGTTGTGGATAGAGGACGAGGACTGAGGGTTGAATATTGATGTTTGAGGTCTGAGGATTGAGGATTGAGGATTGAGAATTGAGGATTGAGGATTGAGGATTGAAGATTGAGGATTGGGTATTGAGGATTGAAGAATGAGAATTGAGGATTGAGGATTGAGGATTGAGGATTGCAGATTGAGTATTGAGGATTGAGGATTGAGGATTGAGGATTGAGGATTGATTATTGGGGATTGAGAATTGAGGATTGAGGATTGAAATTGAGTATTGAGGATTGAAGACTGAGGATTGAGACTTGATTATTGAATATTGTGGATTGAGTATTGAACCATGAGTATTCAGAATATTGTATTGAGTATTGAGAATTGAGGATTGATGGTTGAGTATTGGGGATTGAGAATTGAGGATTGAGGATTGAAATTGAGTATTGAGGATTGATGATTGAGGATTGAGACTTGATTATTGAATATTGTGGTTTGAGTATTGAACCATGAGTATTCAGAATATTGTATCGAGTATTGAGACTTGAGGATTGATGGTTGAGCATTGAGGATTGATGGCTGAGGGTTGTGTCTTGAATATTGAGGATTGAGGATTGAGGATTGAGGATAGAGCATTGAGGATTGAATATTGAGTATTGATGATTGAATATTGAGGATTGGGGATTGAGGTTTGAGGATTGAGGACGAGGACTGACGGTTGAAGATTGAGGTTTGAGGATTGAGGATTGTGGATTGAGGACTGAGGATTGAGGATTGAGGATTGAGCATTGAGGATTGAAGATTGATGACAGGGGATTGAGGATTGAAGATTGAGTATTAAGGATTGGAGATTGGGGATTGAGGATCTAGGATTGGAGATTGATTATTGAGGATTGAAGATTGAGGATTGAGGATTGAGGATTGAGAATTGAGAATTGAGGATGAGGACTGAGGGTTGAGGGCTGAGGTTTGAGGAATGAGGATTGAGGGTTGAGGATTGAGGATTGAGGATTGAGGATTGAGGATTGAGTATTGAAGATTGAGTATTGATGCCTGAGGACTGAGGATCGAGGATTGAGGATTGAGGATTGGAGATTGATTATTGAGGATTGAAGATTGAGGATTGAGGATTGAGGATTGAGAATTGAGAATTGAGTATGAGGACTGAGGGTTGAGGATTGAGGTTTGAGGGATGAGGATTGAGGGTTGGGGAATGAGGATTGAAGATTGAGGATTGAGGATTGAGCATTGAAGATTGAGTATTGATGCCTGAGGATTGAGGATTGAGGATTGATGATTGAGGATCGAGGATTGGGGATTGAGTATTGAGGATTGAACATTGAGGCTTGAGGATTGAGAATTGAGGATTGGGGATTGAAGATTGAGTATTGAGGATTGAGGATTGAGGATTGAGGAATGAGGATTGAGGATTGAGGATTGAGGATTGAGGATTCAGGATCGAGGATTGAGGATTGAAGAATGAATATTGATGATTGAAGATTGAGGATTGAGGATTGAAGGTTGTGGATAGAGGACGAGGACTGAGGGTTGAATATTGATGTTTGAGGTCTGAGGATTGAGGATTGAGGATTGAGAATTGAGGATTGAGGATTGGGGATTGAAGATTGAGGATTGTGTATTGAGGATTGAAGAATGAGAATTGAGGATTGAGGATTGAGGATTGAGGATTGCAGATTGAGGATTGCAGATTGAGTATTGAGGATTGAGGATTGAGGATTGAAGATTGAGGATTGAGGATTGAGGATTGAGGATTGAGGATTGAGGATTGAAGATTGAGTATTAAGGATTGAAGATTGAGGATTGAGGATTGAGGATTGAGGATTGAGGTTGAGGATTGAAGATTGAGGATTGGGGATTGAGGATTGACGATTGAGGATTGAGTATTGGGGATTGAGAATTGAGGATTGAGGATTGAAATTGAGTATTGAGGATTGAAGATTGAGGATGGAGACTTGATTATTGAATATTGTGTGTTGAGTATTGAACCATGAGTATTCAGAATATTGTATTGAGTATTGAGGATTGAGGATTGATGGCTGAGGGTTGTGTCTTGAATATTGAGGATTGAGGATTGAGGATTGAAGATAGAGCATTGAGGATTGAATATTGAGTATTGATGATTGAATATTGAGGATTGAGGATTGAGGTTTGAGGATTGAGGACGAGGACTGACGGTTGAAGAATGAGGTTTGAGGATTGAGGATTGTGAATTGAGGACTGAGGATTGAGGATTGAGGATTGATCATTGAGGATTGAAGATTGATGACTGGGGATTGAGGATTGAAGATTGAGTATTAAGGATTGAAGATTGGGGATTGAGGATCTAGGATTGGAGATTGAGTATTGAGGATTGAACATTGAGGCTTGAGGATTGAGAATTGAGGATTGGGGATTGAAGATTGAGTATTGAGGATTGAAGATTGAGGATTGAGGAATGAGGATTGAGGATTGAGGATTGAGGATTGAGGATTGAGGATTGAGGATTGAGGATTGAAGAATGAATATTGATGATTGAAGATTGAGGATTGAGGATTGAGGTTTGAGGATTGAGGACGAGGACTGACGGTTGAGGATTGAGGTTTGAGGATTGAGGATTGCGGATTGAGGACTGAGGATTGAGGATTGAGGTTTGAGGACTGAGGACTGAGGATTGCTGATTGAGAATTGAGGATTGAGTATTGAGGATTGAAGATTGAGGATTGGGTATTGAGGATTGAAGAATGAGGATTGAGGATTGAGGTTTGAGGATTGAGGATTGAAGATTGAGTATTGAGGATTGAAGACTGACGATTGAGGATTGAGGATTGAGGACTGAGGATTGACGCTTGAGGATTGAGGGTTGAGGATGTAGGATTGAAGAGAGAGGACTGAGTGTTGAGGATTGAGTGTTGAGAATTGATGCTTGAGGTTTGAGATTTGATTATTGAATATTCTGGATTGAGTATTGAACCATAAGGATTCAGGATGTTCTATTGAGTATTGAGAATTGAGGATTGATGGTTGAGTATTGAGGATTGATGGTTGAGGGTTGAGTGATGAATATTGAGGATTGAGGATTAAGGATTGAGGATTGATGATTGAGGATTGAAGATTGATTATTGATGATTGAAGATTGAGGACTGAGGATTGAGTGTTGTGGATTGAGGACGAGGTCTGAGGGTTGAATATTGATGTTTGATGTCTGAGGTTTAAGGATTGAGGGTTGAGAATTGAGGATTGAGGATTGAGGATTGAAGATTGAGGATTGTGTAATGAGGATTGAAGTATGAGGATTGAGAATTGAGGTTTGAGGATTGAGGATTGCAGATTGAGTATTGAGGATTGAAGATTGAGGTTTGAGGCTTGAGGATTGAAGATTGAGGATAGAGGATTGAGGATTGAGGATTGAGGATTGAAGATTGAGGAATGAGGATTGAGGATTGAGGATTGAGGATTGAGGATTGAGGATTGAGGATTGAAGATTTAATATTGATGATTGAAGATTGAGGATTGAGCATTGAAGGTTGTGGATAGAGGACGAGGACTGAGGGTTGAATATTGATGTTTGAGGTCTGAGGATTGAGGATTGAGGATTGAGAATTGAGGATTGAGGATTGAGGATTGAAGATTGAGGATTGGGTATTGAGGATTGAAGAATGAGAATTGAGGATTGAGGATTGAGGATTGGGGATTGCAGATTGAGTATTGAGGATTGAGTATTGTGGATTGAGGACTGAGGATTGAGGATTGAGGATTGAGCATTGAGGATTGAAGATTGATGACTGGGGATTGAGGATTGAAGATTGAGTATTAAGGATTGAAGATTAGGGATTGAGGATCTAGGATTGGAGATTGAGTATTGAGGATTGAACATTGAGGATTGAGGATTGAAGATTGAGGATTGGGTATTGAGGATTGAAGAATGAGGATTGAGGATTGAGGATTGAGGATTGAGGATTGAAGATTGAGTATTGAGGATTGAACATTGAGGCTTCAGGATTGAGAATTGCGGATTGGGGATTGAAGATTGAGTATTGAGGATTGAAGATTGAGGATTGAGGAATGAGGATTGAGGATTGAGGATTGAGGATTGAGGATTGAGCATTGAGGATTGAAGATTGAATATTGATGATTGAAGATTGAGGATTGAGCATTGAAGGTTGTGGATAGAGGACGAGGACTGAGGGTTGAAAATTGATGTTTGAGGTCTGAGGATTGAGGATTGAGGATTGAGAATTGAGGATTGAGGATTGAGGATTGAAGATTGAGGATTGGGTATTGAGGATTGAAGAATGAGAATTGAGGATTGAGGATTGAGGATTGAGGATTGCAGATTGAGTATTGAGGATTGAGGATTGAGGATTGAGGATTGAGGATTGATTATTGGGGATTGAGAATTGAGGATTGAGGATTGAAATTGAGTATTGAGGATTGAAGACTGAGGATTGAGACTTGATTATTGAATATTGTGGATTGAGTATTGAACCATGAGTATTCAGAATATTGTATTGAGTATTGAGAATTGAGGATTGATGGTTGAGTATTGAGGATTGATGGCTGAGGGTTGTGTCTTGAATATTGAGGATTGAGGATTGGGGATTGAGGATAGAGCATTGAGGATTGAAGATTGAGTATTGATGATTGAAGATTGAGGATTGAGGATTGAGGATTGAGGATTGAGGTTGAGGATTGAAGATTGAGGATTGAGGATTGAGGATTGACGATTGAGGATTGAGTATTGGGGATTGAGAATTGAGGATTGAGGATTGAAATTGAGTATTGAGGATTGATGATTGAGGATTGAGACTTGATTATTGAATATTGTGGTTTGAGTATTGAACCATGAGTATTCAGAATATTGTATCGAGTATTGAGACTTGAGGATTGATGGTTGAGTATTGAGGATTGATGGCTGAGGGTTGTGTCTTGAATATTGAGGATTGAGGATTGAGGATTGAGGATAGAGCATTGAGGATTGAATATTGAGTATTGATGATTGAATATTGAGGATTGAGGATTGAGGTTTGAGGATTGAGGACGAGGACTGACGGTTGAAGATTGAGGTTTGAGGATTGAGGATTGTGGATTGAGGACTGAGGATTGAGGATTGAGGATTGAGCATTGAGGATTGAAGATTGATGACTGGGGATTGAGGATTGAAGATTGAGTATTAAGGATTGAAGGTTGGGGATTGAGGATCTAGGATTGGAGATTGAGTATTGAGGATTGAACATTGAGGCTTGAGGATTGAGAATTGAGGATTGGGGATTGAAGATTGAGTATTGAGGATTGAAGATTGAGGATTGAGGAATGAGGATTGAGGATTGAGGATTGAGGATTGAGGATTGAGGATTGAGGATTCAAGATTGAATATTGATGATTGAAGATTGAGGATTGAGGATTGAAGGTTGTGGATAGAGGACGAGGACTGAGGGTTGAATATTGATGTTTGAGGTCTGAGGATTGAGGATTGAGGATTGCGAATTGAGGATTGAGGATTGAGGATTGAAGATTGAGGATTGGGTATTGAGGATTGAAGAATGAGAATTGAGGATTGAGGATTGAGTATTGAGGATTGCAGATTGAGTATTGAGGATTGAGGATTGAGGATTGAGGATTGAGGATTGAGGATTGAGGATTGAGGATTGTGGATTGAGGATTGAAGATTGAGCATTGAGGATTGAAGATGGAGGATTGAGGATTGAGGATTGAGGATTGAGGATTGAGGTTGAGGATTGAAGATTGAGGATTGGGGATTGAGGATTGACGATTGAGGATTGAGTATTGGGGATTGAGCATTGAGGATTGAGGATTGAAATTGAGTATTGAGGATTGAAGATTGAGGATTGAGACTTGATTATTGAATATTGTGGATTGAGTATTGAACCATGAGTATTCAGAATATTGTATTGAGTATTGAGAATTGAGGATTGATGGTTGAGCATTGAAGATTGATGGCTGAGGGTTGTGTATTGAATATTGAGGATTGAGGATTGAGGATTGAGGATAGAGCATTGAGGATTGAAGATTGAGTATTGATGATTGAAGATTGAGGATTGAGGATTGAGGATTGAGGATTGAGGTTGAGGATTGAAGATTGACGATTGGGGATTGAGGATTGACGATTGAGGATTGAGTATTGGGGATTGAGAATTGAGGATTGAGGATTGAAATTGAGTATTGAGGATTGAAGATTGAGGATTGAGACTTGATTATTGAATATTGTGGATTGAGTATTGAACCATGAGTATTCAGAATATTGTATTGAGTATTGAGAATTGAGGATTGATGGGTGAATATTGAGGATTGATGGCTGAGGGTTGTGTCTTGAATATTGAGGATTGAGGATTGAGGATTGAGGATAGAGCATTGAGGATTGAAGATTGAGTATTGATGATTGAATATTGAAGATTGAGTATTGAGGTTTGAGGATTGAGGACGAGGACTGACGGTTGAAGATTGAGGTTTGAGGATTGAGGATTGTGGATTGAAGACTGAGGGTTGAGGATTGAGGATTGAGCATTGAGGATTGAAGATTGACGACTGGGGATTGAGGATTGAAGATTGAGTATTAAGGATTGGAGATTGGGGATTGAGGATCTAGGATTGGAGATTGATTATTGAGGATTGAAGATTGAGGATTGAGGATTGAGGATTGAGAATTGAGAATTGAGGATGAGGACTGAGGGCTGAGGGCTGAGGTTTGAGGAATGAGGATTGAGGGTTGAGGATTGAGGATTGAGGATTGAGGATTGAGGATTGAGTATTGAAGATTGAGTATTGATGCCTGAGGACTGAGGATCGAGGATTGAGGATTGAGGATTGGAGATTGATTATTGAGGATTGAAGATTGAGGATTGAGGATTGAGGATTGAGAATTGAGAATTGAGTATGAGGACTGAGGGTTGAGGATTGAGGATTGAGGATTGAGGATTGAGGATTGAAGATTGAATATTGATGATTGAAGATTGAGGATTGAGCATTGAAGGTTGTGGATAGAGGACGAGGACTGAGGGTTGAAAATTGATGTTTGAGGTCTGAGGATTGAGGATTGAGGATTGAGAATTGAGGATTGAGGATTGAGGATTGAAGATTGAGGATTGGGTATTGAGGATTGAAGAATGAGAATTGAGGATTGAGGATTGAGGATTGAGGATTGCAGATTGAGTATTGAGGATTGAGGATTGAGGATTGAGGATTGAGGATTGATTATTGGGGATTGAGAATTGAGGATTGAGGATTGAAATTGAGTATTGAGGATTGAAGACTGAGGATTGAGACTTGATTATTGAATATTGTGGATTGAGTATTGAACCATGAGTATTCAGAATATTGTATTGAGTATTGAGAATTGAGGATTGATGGTTGAGTATTGAGGATTGATGGCTGAGGGTTGTGTCTTGAATATTGAGGATTGAGGATTGGGGATTGAGGATAGAGCATTGAGGATTGAAGATTGAGTATTGATGATTGAAGATTGAGGATTGAGGATTGAGGATTGAGGATTGAGGTTGAGGATTGAAGATTGAGGATTGAGGATTGAGGATTGACGATTGAGGATTGAGTATTGGGGATTGAGAATTGAGGATTGAGGATTGAAATTGAGTATTGAGGATTGATGATTGAGGATTGAGACTTGATTATTGAATATTGTGGTTTGAGTATTGAACCATGAGTATTCAGAATATTGTATCGAGTATTGAGACTTGAGGATTGATGGTTGAGTATTGAGGATTGATGGCTGAGGGTTGTGTCTTGAATATTGAGGATTGAGGATTGAGGATTGAGGATAGAGCATTGAGGATTGAATATTGAGTATTGATGATTGAATATTGAGGATTGAGGATTGAGGTTTGAGGATTGAGGACGAGGACTGACGGTTGAAGATTGAGGTTTGAGGATTGAGGATTGTGGATTGAGGACTGAGGATTGAGGATTGAGGATTGAGCATTGAGGATTGAAGATTGATGACTGGGGATTGAGGATTGAAGATTGAGTATTAAGGATTGAAGGTTGGGGATTGAGGATCTAGGATTGGAGATTGAGTATTGAGGATTGAACATTGAGGCTTGAGGATTGAGAATTGAGGATTGGGGATTGAAGATTGAGTATTGAGGATTGAAGATTGAGGATTGAGGAATGAGGATTGAGGATTGAGGATTGAGGATTGAGGATTGAGGATTGAGGATTCAAGATTGAATATTGATGATTGAAGATTGAGGATTGAGGATTGAAGGTTGTGGATAGAGGACGAGGACTGAGGGTTGAATATTGATGTTTGAGGTCTGAGGATTGAGGATTGAGGATTGCGAATTGAGGATTGAGGATTGAGGATTGAAGATTGAGGATTGGGTATTGAGGATTGAAGAATGAGAATAGAGGATTGAGGATTGAGTATTGAGGATTGCAGATTGAGTATTGAGGATTGAGGATTGAGGATTGAGGATTGAGGATTGAGGATTGAGGATTGAGGATTGTGGATTGAGGATTGAAGATTGAGTATTGAGGATTGAAGATGGAGGATTGAGGATTGAGGATTGAGGATTGAGGATAGAGGTTGAGGATTGAAGATTGAGGATTGGGGATTGAGGATTGACGATTGAGGATTGAGTATTGGGGATTGAGAATTGAGGATTGAGGATTGAAATTGAGTATTGAGGATTGAAGATTGAGGATTGAGACTTGATTATTGAATATTGTGGATTGAGTATTGAACCATGAGTATTCAGAATATTGTATTGAGTATTGAGAATTGAGGATTGATGGTTGAGCATTTGAAGATTGATGGCTGAGGGTTGTGTATTGAATATTGAGGATTGAGGATTGAGGATTGAGGATAGAGCATTGAGGATTGAAGATTGAGTATTGATGATTGAAGATTGAGGATTGAGGATTGAGGATTGAGGATTGAGGTTGAGGATTGAAGATTGACGATTGGGGATTGAGGATTGACGATTGAGGATTGAGTATTGGGGATTGAGAATTGAGGATTGAGGATTGAAATTGAGTATTGAGGATTGAAGATTGAGGATTGAGACTTGATTATTGAATATTGTGGATTGAGTATTGAACCATGAGTATTCAGAATATTGTATTGAGTATTGAGAATTGAGGATTGATGGGTGAATATTGAGGATTGATGGCTGAGGGTTGTGTCTTGAATATTGAGGATTGAGGATTGAGGATTGAGGATAGAGCATTGAGGATTGAAGATTGAGTATTGATGATTGAATATTGAAGATTGAGTATTGAGGTTTGAGGATTGAGGACGAGGACTGACGGTTGAAGATTGAGGTTTGAGGATTGAGGATTGTGGATTGAAGACTGAGGGTTGAGGATTGAGGATTGAGCATTGAGGATTGAAGATTGACGACTGGGGATTGAGGATTGAAGATTGAGTATTAAGGATTGGAGATTGGGGATTGAGGATCTAGGATTGGAGATTGATTATTGAGGATTGAAGATTGAGGATTGAGGATTGAGGATTGAGAATTGAGAATTGAGGATGAGGACTGAGGGTTGAGGGCTGAGGTTTGAGGAATGAGGATTGAGGGTTGAGGATTGAGGATTGAGGATTGAGGATTGAGGATTGAGTATTGAAGATTGAGTATTGATGCCTGAGGACTGAGGATCGAGGATTGAGGATTGAGGATTGGAGATTGATTATTGAGGATTGAAGATTGAGGATTAAGGATTGAGGATTGAGAATTGAGAATTGAGTATGAGGACTGAGGGTTGAGGATTGAGGTTTGAGGGATGAGGATTGAGGGTTGGGGAATGAGGATTGAAGATTGAGGATTGAGGATTGAGCATTGAAGATTGAGTATTGATGCCTGAGGATTGAGGATTGAGGATGGATGATTGAGGATCGAGGATTGGGGATTGAGAATTGAGGATTGAGGATTGAAATTGAGTATTGAGGATTGATGATTGAGGATTGAGACTTGATTATTGAACATTGTGTTTTGAGTATTGAACCATGAGTATTCAGAATATTGTATTGAGTATTGAGAATTGAGGATTGATGGTTGAGTATTGAGGATTGATGGCTGAGGGTTGTGTCTTGAATATTGAGGATTGAGGATTGAGGATTGAAGATAGAGCATTGAGGATTGAATATTGAGTATTGATGATTGAATATTGAGGATTGAGGATTGAGGTTTGAGGATTGAGGACGAGGACTGACGGTTGAAGAATGAGGTTTGAGGATAGAGGATTGTGAATTGAGGATTGAGGATTGAGGATTGAGGATTGATCATTGAGGATTGAAGATTGATGACTGGGGATTGAGGATTGAAGATTGAGTATTAAGGATTGAAGATTGGGGATTGAGGATCTAGGATTGGAGATTGAGTATTGAGGATTGAACATTGAGGCTTGAGGATTGAGAATTGAGGATTGGGGATTGAAGATTGAGTATTGAGGATTGAGGATTGAGGATTGAGGAATGAGGATTGAGGATTGAGGATTGCGGATTGAGGATTGAGGATCGAGGATTGAGGATTGAAGAATGAATATTGATGATTGAAGATTGAGGATTGAGGATTGAAGGTTGTGGATAGAGGACGAGGACTGAGGGTTGAATATTGATGTTTGAGGTCTGAGGATTGAGGATTGAGGATTGAGAATTGAGGATTGAGGATTGGGGATTGAAGATTGAGGATTGTGTATTGAGGATTGAAGAATGAGGATTGAGGATTGAGGATTGAGGATTGAGGATTGCATATTGAGGATTGCAGATTGAGTATTGAGGATTGAGGATTGAGGATTGAAGATTGAGGATTGAGGATTGAGGATTGAGGATTGAGGATTGAGGATTGAAGATTGAGTATTAAGGATTGAAGATTGAGGATTGAGGATTGAGGATTGAGGATTGATGTTGAGGATTGAAGATTGAGGATTGGGGATTGAGGATTGACGATTGAGGATTGAGTATTGGGGATTGAGAATTGAGGATTGAGGATTGAAATTGAGTATTGAGGATTGAAGATTGAGGATGGAGACTTGATTATTGAATATTGTGGATTGAGTATTGAACCATGAGTATTCAGAATATTGTATTGAGTATTGAGAATTGAGGATTGATGGTTGAGTAATGAGGATTGATGGCTGAGGGTTGTGTCTTGAATATTGAGGATTGAGGATTGAGGATTGAGGATAGAGCATTGAGGATTGAAGATTGAGTATTGATGATTGAAGATTGAGGATTGAGGATTGAGGATTGAGGATTGAGGTTGAGGATTGAAGATTGACGATTGGGGATTGAGGATTGACGATTGAGGATTGAGTATTGGGGATTGAGTATTGAGGATTGAGGATTGAAATTGAGTATTGAGGATTGAAGATTGAGGATTGAGACTTGATTATTGAATATTGTGGATTGAGTATTGAACCATGAGTATTCAGAATATTGTATTGAGTATTGAGAATTGAGGATTGATGGTTGAGTATTGAAGATTGATGGCTGAGGGTTGTGTCTTGAATATTGAGGATTGAGGATTGAGGATTGAGGATAGAGCATTGAGGATTGAAGATTAAGTATTGATGATTGAAGATTGAGGATTGAGGATTGAGGATTGAGGATTGAGGTTGAGGATTGAAGATTGACGATTGGGGATTGAGGATTGACGATTGAGGATTGAGTATTGGGGATTGAGAATTGAGGATTGAGGATTGAAATTGAGTATTGAGGATTGAAGATTGAGGATTGAGACGTGATTATTGAATATTGTGGATTGAGTATTGAACCATGAGTATTCAGAATATTGTATTGAGTATTGAGAATTGAGGATTGATGGGTGAGTATTGTGGATTGATGGCTGAGGGTTGTGTCTTGAATATTGAGGATTGAGGATTGGGGATTGAGGATAGAGCATTGAGGATTGAAGATTGAGTATTGATGATTGAAGATTGAGGATTGAGGATTGAGGATTGAGGATTGAGGTTGAGGATTGAAGATTGAGGATTGAGGATTGAGGATTGACGATTGAGGATTGAGTATTGGGGATTGAGAATTGAGGATTGAGGATTGAAATTGAGTATTGAGGATTGATGATTGAGGATTGAGACTTGATTATTGAATATCGTGGTTTGAGTATTGAACCATGAGTATTCAGAATATTGTATCGAGTATTGAGACTTGAGGATTGATGGTTGAGTATTGAGGATTGATGGCTGAGGGTTGTGTCTTGAATATTGAGGATTGAGGATTGAGGATTGAGGATAGAGCATTGAGGATTGAATATTGAGTATTGATGATTGAATATTGAGGATTGAGGATTGAGGTTTGAGGATTGAGGACGAGGACTGACGGTTGAAGATTGAGGTTTGAGGATTGAGGATTGTGGATTGAGGACTGAGGATTGAGGATTGAGGATTGAGCATTGAGGATTGAAGATTGATGACTGGGGATTGAGGATTGAAGATTGAGTATTAAGGATTGAAGGTTGGGGATTGAGGATCTAGGATTGGAGATTGAGTATTGAGGATTGAACATTGAGGCTTGAGGATTGAGAATTGAGGATTGGGGATTGAAGATTGAGTATTGAGGATTGAAGATTGAGGATTGAGGAATGAGGATTGAGGATTGAGGATTGAGGATTGAGGATTGAGGATTGAGGATTCAAGATTGAATATTGATGATTGAAGATTGAGGATTGAGGATTGAAGGTTGTGGATAGAGGACGACGACTGAGGGTTGAATATTGATGTTTGAGGTCTGAGGATTGAGGATTGAGGATTGCGAATTGAGGATTGAGGATTGAGGATTGAAGATTGAGGATTGGGTATTGAGGATTGAAGAATGAGAATTGAGGATTGAGGATTGAGTATTGAGGATTGCAGATTGAGCATTGAGGATTGAGGATTGAGGATTGAGGATTGAGGATTGAGGATTGAGGATTGAGGATTGTGGATTGAGGATTGAAGATTGAGTATTGAGGATTGAAGATGGAGGATTGAGGATTGAGGATTGAGGATTGAGGATTGAGGTTGAGGATTGAAGATTGAGGATTGGGGATTGAGGATTGACGATTGAGGATTGAGTATTGGGGATTGAGAATTGAGGATTGAGGATTGAAGTTGAGTATTGAGGATTGAAGATTGAGGATTGAGACTTGATTATTGATTATTGTGGATTGAGTATTGAACCATGAGTATTCAGAATATTGTATTGAGTATTGAGAATTGAGGATTGATGGTTGAGTATTGAAGATTGATGGCTGAGGGTTGTGTATTGAATATTGAGGATTGAGGATTGAGGATTGAGGATAGAGCATTGAGGATTGAAGATTGAGTATTGATGATTGAAGATTGAGGATTGAGGATTGAGGATTGAGGATTGAGGTTGAGGATTGAAGATTGACGATTGGGGATTGAGGATTGACGATTGAGGATTGAGTATTGGGGATTGAGAATTGAGGATTGAGGATTGAAATTGAGTATTGAGGATTGAAGATTGAGGATTGAGACTTGATTATTGAATATTGTGGATTGAGTATTGAACCATGAGTATTCAGAATATTGTATTGAGTATTGAGAATTGCGGATTGATGGGTGAATATTGAGGATTGATGGCTGAGGGTTGTGTCTTGAATATTGAGGATTGAGGATTGAGGATTGAGGATAGAGCATTGAGGATTGAAGATTGAGTATTGATGATTGAATATTGAAGATTGAGGATTGAGGTTTGAGGATTGAGGACGAGGACTGACGGTTGAAGATTGAGGTTTGAGGATTGAGGATTGTGGATTGAAGACTGAGGGTTGAGGATTGAGGATTGAGCATTGAGGATTGAAGATTGACGACTGGGGATTGAGGATTGAAGATTGAGTATTAAGGATTGGAGATTGGGGATTGAGGATCTAGGATTGGAGATTGATTATTGAGGATTGAAGATTGAGGATTGAGGATTGAGGATTGAGAATTGAGAATTGAGGATGAGGACTGAGGGTTGAGGGCTGAGGTTTGAGGAATGAGGATTGAGGGTTGAGGATTGAGGATTGAGGATTGAGGATTGAGGATTGAGTATTGAAGATTGAGTATTGATGCCTGAGGACTGAGGATCGAGGATTGAGGATTGAGGATTGGAGATTGATTATTGAGGATAGAAGATTGAGGATTGAGGATTGAGGATTGAGAATTGAGAATTGTGTATGAGGACTGAGGGTTGAGGATTGAGGTTTGAGGGATGAGGATTGAGGGTTGGGGAATGAGGATTGAAGATTGAGGATTGAGGATTGAGCATTGAAGATTGAGTATTGATGCCTGAGGATTGAGGATTGAGGATTGATGATTGAGGATCGAGGATTGGGGATTGAGAATTGAGGATTGAGGATTGAAATTGAGTATTGAGGATTGATGATTGAGGATTGAGACTTGATTATTGAATATTGTGTTTTGAGTATTGAACCATGAGTATTCAGAATATTGTATTGAGTATTGAGAATTGAGGATTGATGGTTGAGTATTGAGGATTGATGGCTGAGGGTTGTGTCTTGAATATTGAGGATTGAGGATTGAGGATTGAAGATAGAGCATTGAGGATTGAATATTGAGTATTGATGATTGAATATTGAGGATTGAGGATTGAGGTTTGAGGATTGAGGACGAGGACTGACGGTTGAAGAATGAGGTTTGAGGATTGAGGATTGTGAATTGAGGATTGAGGATTGAGGATTGAGGATTGATCATTGAGGATTGAAGATTGATGACTGGGGATTGAGGATTGAAGATTGAGTATTAAGGATTGAAGATTGGGGATTGAGGATCTAGGATTGGAGATTGAGTATTGAGGATTGAACATTGGGGCTTGAGGATTGAGAATTGAGGATTGGGGATTGAAGATTGAGTATTGAGGATTGAGGATTGAGGATTGAGGAATGAGGATTGAGGATTGAGGATTGAGGATTGAGGATTGAGGATCGAGGATTGAGGATTGAAGAATGAATATTGATGATTGAAGATTGAGGATTGAGGATTGAAGGTTGTGGATAGAGGACGAGGACTGAGGGTTGAATATTGATGTTTGAGGTCTGAGGATTGAGGATTGAGGATTGAGAATTGAGGATTGAG
Source organism: Calliopsis andreniformis (assembly GCF_051401765.1). Lineage (NCBI taxonomy): Eukaryota > Metazoa > Arthropoda > Insecta > Hymenoptera > Andrenidae > Calliopsis > Calliopsis andreniformis. The sequence continues at coordinate 468,514 of NW_027480579.1, forward strand.
GATTGGGGATTGAAGATTGAGGATTGTGTATTGAGGATTGAAGAATGAGGATTGAGGATTGAGGATTGAGGATTGAGGATTGCAGATTGAGGATTGCAGATTGAGTATTGAGGATTGAGGATTGAGGATTGAAGATTGAGGATTGAGGATTGAGGATTGAGGATTGAGGATTGAGGATTGAAGATTGAGTATTAAGGATTGAAGATTGAGGATTGAGGATTGAGGATTGAGGATTGAGGTTGAGGATTGAAGATTGAGGATTGGGGATTGAGGATTGACGATTGAGGATTGAGTATTGGGGATTGAGAATTGAGGATTGAGGATTGAAATTGAGTATTGAGGATTGAAGATTGAGGATGGAGACTTGATTATTGAATATTGTGGATTGAGTATTGAACCATGAGTATTCAGAATATTGTATTGAGTATTGAGAATTGAGGATTGATGGTTGAGTAATGAGGATTGATGGCTGAGGGTTGTGTCTTGAATATTGAGGATTGAGGATTGAGGATTGAGGATAGAGCATTGAGGATTGAAGATTGAGTATTGATGATTGAAGATTGAGGATTGAGGATTGAGGATTGAGGATTGAGGTTGAGGATTGAAGATTGACGATTGGGGATTGAGGATTGACGATTGAGGATTGAGTATTGGGGATTGAGTATTGAGGATTGAGGATTGAAATTGAGTATTGAGGATTGAAGATTGAGGATTGAGACTTGATTATTGAATATTGTGGATTGAGTATTGAACCATGAGTATTCAGAATATTGTATTGAGTATTGAGAATTGAGGATTGATGGTTGAGTATTGAGGATTGATGGCTGAGGGTTGTGTCTTGAATATTGAGGATTGAGGATTGAGGATTGAAGATAGAGCATTGAGGATTGAATATTGAGTATTGATGATTGAATATTGAGGATTGAGGATTGAGGTTTGAGGATTGAGGACGAGGACTGACGGTTGAAGAATGAGGTTTGAGGATTGAGGATTGTGAATTGAGGATTGAGGATTGAGGATTGAGGATTGATCATTGAGGATTGAAGATTGATGACTGGGGATTGAGGATTGAAGATTGAGTATTAAGGATTGAAGATTGGGGATTGAGGATCTAGGATTGGAGATTGAGTATTGAGGATTGAACATTGGGGCTTGAGGATTGAGAATTGAGGATTGGGGATTGAAGATTGAGTATTGAGGATTGAGGATTGAGGATTGAGGAATGAGGATTGAGGATTGAGGATTGAGGATTGAGGATTGAGGATCGAGGATTGAGGATTGAAGAATGAATATTGATGATTGAAGATTGAGGATTGAGGATTGAAGGTTGTGGATAGAGGACGAGGACTGAGGGTTGAATATTGATGTTTGAGGTCTGAGGATTGAGGATTGAGGATTGAGAATTGAGGATTGAGGATTGGGGATTGAAGATTGAGGATTGTGTATTGAGGATTGAAGAATGAGGATTGAGGATTGAGGATTGAGGATTGAGGATTGCAGATTGAGGATTGCAGATTGAGTATTGAGGATTGAGGATTGAGGATTGAAGATTGAGGATTGAGGATTGAGGATTGAGGATTGAGGATTGAGGATTGAAGATTGAGTATTAAGGATTGAAGATTGAGGATTGAGGATTGAGGATTGAGGATTGAGGTTGAGGATTGAAGATTGAGGATTGGGGATTGAGGATTGACGATTGAGGATTGAGTATTGGGGATTGAGAATTGAGGATTGAGGATTGAAATTGAGTATTGAGGATTGAAGATTGAGGATGGAGACTTGATTATTGAATATTGTGGATTGAGTATTGAACCATGAGTATTCAGAATATTGTATTGAGTATTGAGAATTGAGGATTGATGGTTGAGTAATGAGGATTGATGGCTGAGGGTTGTGTCTTGAATATTGAGGATTGAGGATTGAGGATTGAGGATAGAGCATTGAGGATTGAAGATTGAGTATTGATGATTGAAGATTGAGGATTGAGGATTGAGGATTGAGGATTGAGGTTGAGGATTGAAGATTGACGATTGGGGATTGAGGATTGACGATTGAGGATTGAGTATTGGGGATTGAGTATTGAGGATTGAGGATTGAAATTGAGTATTGAGGATTGAAGATTGAGGATTGAGACTTGATTATTGAATATTGTGGATTGAGTATTGAACCATGAGTATTCAGAATATTGTATTGAGTATTGAGAATTGAGGATTGATGGTTGAGTATTGAAGATTGATGGCTGAGGGTTGTGTCTTGAATATTGAGGATTGAGGATTGAGGATTGAGGATAGAGCATTGAGGATTGAAGATTAAGTATTGATGATTGAAGATTGAGGATTGAGGATTGAGGATTGAGGACTGAGGTTGAGGATTGAAGATTGACGATTGGGGATTGAGGATTGACGATTGAGGATTGAGTATTGGGGATTGAGAATTGAGGATTGAGGATTGAAATTGAGTATTGAGGATTGAAGATTGAGGATTGAGACTTGATTATTGAATATTGTGGATTGAGTATTGAACCATGAGTATTCAGAATATTGTATTGAGTATTGAGAATTGAGGATTGATGGGTGAGTATTGAGGATTGATGGCTGAGGGTTGTGTCTTGAATATTGAGGATTGAGGATTGAGGATTGAGGATAGAGCATTGAGGATTGAAGATTGAGTATTGATGATTGAATATTGAGGATTGAGGATTGAGGTTTGAGGATTGAGGACGAGGACTGACGGTTGAAGAATGAGGTTTGAGGATTGAGGATTGTGAATTGAGGACTGAGGATTGAGGATTGAGGATTGATCATTGAGGATTGAAGATTGATGACTGGGGATTGAGGATTGAAGATTGAGTATTAAGGATTGAAGATTGGGGATTGAGGATCTAGGATTGGAGATTGAGTATTGAGGATTGAACATTGAGGCTTGATTATTGAGAATTGAGGATTGGGGATTGAATATTGAGTATTGAGGATTGAAGATTGAGGATTGAGGAATGAGGATTGAGGATTGAGGAATGAGGATTGAGGATTGAGGATTGAGGATTGAAGATTGAATACTGATGATTGAAGATCGAGGATTGAGGATTGAAGGTTGTGGATAGAGGACGAGGACTGAGGGTTGAATATTGATGTTTGAGGTCTGAGGATTGAGGATTGAGGATTGAGAATTGAGGATTGAGGATTGGGGATTGAAGATTGAGGATTGGGTATTGAGGATTGAAGAATGAGGATTGAGGATTGAGGATTGAGGATTGAGGATTGCAGATTGAGTATTGAGGATTGAGGATTGAGGATTGAAGATTGAGGATTGAGGATTGAGGATTGAGGATTGAGGATTGAGGATTGAAGATTGAGTATTGAGGATTGAAGATTGAGGATTGAGGATTGAGGATTGAGGATTGAGGTTGAGGGTTGAAGATTGAGGATTGGGGATTGAGGATTGACGATTGAGGATTGAGTATTGGGGATTGAGAATTGAGGATTGAGGATTGAAATTGAGTATTGAGGATTGAAGATTGAGGTTTGAGACTTGATTATTGAATATTGTGGATTGAGAATTGAACCATGAGTATTCAGAATATTGTATTGAGTATTGAGAATTGAGGATTGATGGTTGAGTATTGAGGATTGATGGCTGAGGGTTGTGTCTTGAATATTGAGGATTGAGGATTGAGGATTGAGGATAGAGCATTGAGGATTGAAGATTGAGTATTGATGATTGAAGATTGAGGATTGAGGATTGAGGATTGAGGATTGAGGTTGAGGATTGAAGATTGACGATTGGGGATTGAGGATTGACGATTGAGGATTGATGATTGGGGATTGAGTATTGAGGATTGAGGATTGAAATTGAGTATTGAGGATTGAAGATTGAGGATTGAGACTTGATTATTGAATATTGTGGATTGAGTATTGAACCATGAGTATTCAGAATATTGTATTGAGTTTTGAGAATTGAGGATTGATGGTTGAGTATTGAGGATTGATGGCTGAGGGTTGTGTCTTGAATATTGAGGATTGAGGATTGAGGATTGAGGATAGAGCATTGAGGATTGAAGATTGAGTATTGATGATTGAATATTGAGGATTGAGGATTGAGGTTTGAGGATTGAGGACGAGGACTGACGGTTGAAGATTGAGGTTTGAGGATTGAGGATTGTGGATTGAAGACTGAGGATTGAAGATTGAGGATTGAGCATTGAGGTTTGAAGATTGATGACTGGGGATTGAGGATTGAAGATTGAGTATTAAGGATTGAAGATTGGGGATTGAGGATCTAGGATTGGAGATTGATTATTGAGGATTGAAGATTGAGGATTGAGGATTGAGGATTGAGAATTGAGAATTGAGGATGAGGTCTGAGGGTTGAGGACTGATGTTTGAGGAATGAGGATTGAGGGCTGAGGATTGAGGATTGGGGATTGAAGATTGAGGATTGAGGATTGAGGATTGAGGATTGAGGGTTGGGGATTGAAGATTGAATATTGATGATTGAAGATTGAGGATTGAGGATTGAGTATTGAGGATTGCAGATTGAGTATTGAGGATTGAGGATTCAGGATTGAGGATTGAGGATTGTGGATTGAGGATTGAGGATTGAGGATTGAGGATTGAATATTGAGTATTGAGGATTGAAGGTTGAGGATTGAGGATTGAGGATTGAGGATTGAGGGTTGGGGATTGAAGATTGAATATTGATGATTGAAGATTGAGGATTGAGGATTGAGTATTGAAGATTGCAGATTGAGTATTGAGGATTGAGGATTGAGGATTGAGGATTGAGGATTGAGGATTGAGGATTGTGAATTGAGGATTGAGGAAAGAGGATTGAGGATTGATCATTGAGGATTGAAGATTGATGACTGGGGATTGAGGATTGAAGATTGAGTATTAAGGATTGAAGATTGGGGATTGAGGATCTAGGATTGGAGATTGAGTATTGAGGATTGAACATTGAGGCTTGAGGATTGAGAATTGAGGATTGGGGATTGAAGATTGAGTATTGAGGATTGAGGATTGAGGATTGAGGAATGAGGATTGAGGATTGAGGATTGAGGATTGAGGATTGAGGATCGAGGATTGAGGATTGAAGAATGAATATTGATGATTGAAGATTGAGGATTGAGGATTGAAGGTTGTGGATAGAGGACGAGGACTGAGGGTTGAATATTGATGTTTGAGGTCTGAGGATTGAGGATTGAGGATTGAGAATTGAGGATTGAGGATTGGGGATTGAAGATTGAGGATTGTGTATTGAGGATTGAAGAATGAGGATTGAGGATTGAGGATTGAGGATTGAGGATTGCAGATTGAGGATTGCAGATTGAGTATTGAGGATTGAGGATTGAGGATTGAAGATTGAGGATTGAGGATTGAGGATTGAGGATTGAGGATTGAGGATTGAAGATTGAGTATTAAGGATTGAAGATTGAGGATTGAGGATTGAGGATTGAGGATTGAGGTTGAGGATTGAAGATTGAGGATTGGGGATTGAGGATTGACGATTGAGGATTGAGTATTGGGGATTGAGAATTGAGGATTGAGGATTGAAATTGAGTATTGAGGATTGAAGATTGAGGATGGAGACTTGATTATTGAATATTGTGGATTGAGTATTGAACCATGAGTATTCAGAATATTGTATTGAGTATTGAGAATTGAGGATTGATGGTTGAGTAATGAGGATTGATGGCTGAGGGTTGTGTCTTGAATATTGAGGATTGAGGATTGAGGATTGAGGATAGAGCATTGAGGATTGAAGATTGAGTATTGATGATTGAAGATTGAGGATTGAGGATTGATGATTGAGGATTGAGGTTGAGGATTGAAGATTGACGATTGGGGATTGAGGATTGACGATTGAGGATTGAGTATTGGGGATTGAGTATTGAGGATTGAGGATTGAAATTGAGTATTGAGGATTGAAGATTGAGGATTGAGACTTGATTATTGAATATTGTGGATTGAGTATTGAACCATGAGTATTCAGAATATTGTATTGGGTATTGAGAATTGAGGATTGATGGTTGAGTATTGAAGATTGATGGCTGAGGGTTGTGTCTTGAATATTGAGGATTGAGGATTGAGGATTGAGGATAGAGCATTGAGGATTGAAGATTAAGTATTGATGATTGATGATTGAGGATTGAGGATTGAGGATTGAGGATTGAGGTTGAGGATTGAAGATTGACGATTGGGGATTGAGGATTGACGATTGAGGATTGAGTATTGGGGATTGAGAATTGAGGATTGAGGATTGAAATTGAGTATTGAGGATTGAAGATTGAGGATTGAGACTTGATTATTGAATATTGTGGATTGAGTATTGAACCATGAGTATTCAGAATATTGTATTGAGTATTGAGAATTGAGGATTGATGGGTGAGTATTGAGGATTGATGGCTGAGGGTTGTGTCTTGAATATTGAGGATTGAGGATTGAGGATTGAGGATAGAGCATTGAGGATTGAAGATTGAGTATTGATGATTGAATATTGAGGACTGAGGATTGAGGTTTGAGGATTGAGGACGAGGACTGACGGTTGAAGAATGAGGTTTGAGGATTGAGGATTGTGAATTGAGGACTGAGGATTGAGGATTGAGGATTGATCATTGAGGATTGAAGATTGATGACTGGGGATTGAGGATTGAAGATTGAGTATTAAGGATTGAAGATTGGGGATTGAGGATCTAGGATTGGAGATTGAGTATTGAGGATTGAACATTGAGGCTTGATTATTGAGAATTGAGGATTGGGGATTGAAGATTGAGTATTGAGGATTGAAGATTGAGGATTGAGGAATGAGGATTGAGGATTGAGGAATGAGGATTGAGGATTGAGGATTGAGGATTGAAGATTGAATATTGATGATTGAAGATCGAGGATTGAGGATTGAAGGTTGTGGATAGAGGACGAGGACTGAGGGTTGAATATTGATGTTTGAGGTCTGAGGATTGAGGATTGAGGATTGAGAATTGAGGATTGAGGATTGGGGATTGAAGATTGAGGATTGGGTATTGAGGATTGAAGAATGAGGATTGAGGATTGAGGATTGAGGATTGAGGATTGCAGATTGAGTATTGAGGATTGAGGATTGAGGATTGAAGATTGAGGATTGAGGATTGAGGATTGAGGATTGAGGATTGAGGATGGAAGATTGAGTATTGAGGATTGAAGATTGAGGATTGAGGATTGAGGATTGAGGATTGAGGTTGAGGGTTGAAGATTGAGGATTGGGGATTGAGGATTGACGATTGAGGATTGCGTATTGGGGATTGAGAATTGAGGATTGAGGATTGAAATTGAGTATTGAGGATTGAAGATTGAGGTTTGAGACTTGATTATTGAATATTGTGGATTGAGAATTGAACCATGAGTATTCAGAATATTGTATTGAGTATTGAGAAATGAGGATTGATGGTTGAGTATTGAGGATTGATGGCTGAGGGTTGTGTCTTGAATATTGAGGATTGAGGATTGAGGATTGAGGATAGAGCATTGAGGAATGAAGATTGAGTATTGATGATTGAAGATTGAGGATTGAGGATTGAGGATTGAGGATTGAATATTGAGTATTGAGGATTGAAGGTTGAGGATTGAGTATTGAGGATTGATAATTGAGGATTGAGGATTGAAGATTGAGGATTGAGGATTGAAATTGAGTATTGAGGATTGAAGATTGAGGATTGAGATTTGATTATTGAATATTGTGGTTTGAGTACCGAACCATGCGGATTCAGGATATTCTATTGAGTATTGAGAATTGAGGATTGATGGTTGAGTATTGAGGAATGTTGGCTGAGGGTTGTGTGTTGAATATTGAGGATTGGGGATTGAGGACTGAGGTTTGAGGAATGAGGATTGAGGGTTGAGGATTGAGGATTGAGGATTGAGGATTGAGGATTGAGTATTGAAGATTGAGTATTGATGCCTGAGGACTGAGGATCGAGGATTGAGGATTGAGGATTGGAGATTGATTATTGAGGATTGAAGATTGAGGATTTAGAATTGAGGATTGAGAATTGAGAATTGAGTATGAGGACTGAGGGTTGAGGATTGAGGTTTGAGGGATGAGGATTGAGGGTTGGGGAATGAGGATTGAGGATTGAGGATTGAGGATTGAGCATTGAAGATTGAGTATTGATGCCTGAGGATTGAGGATTGACGATTGAGGATTGAGGATTGAGGATTGAGGATTGAAGATTGAGTATTGATGATTGAATATTGAGGATTGAGGATTGAGGTTTGAGGATTGAGGACGAGGACTGACGGTAGAGGATTGATGTTTGAGGATTGAGGATTGAGGACCGAGGATTGAGGATGAGGGCTGAGGGTCGGGGACTGAGGTTTGACGACTGAGGACTGAGGATTGAGGATTGAGAATTGAGGACTGATGATTGAGGATTGAAGATTGAGGATTGGGTATTGAGGATTGAAGGATGAGGATTGAGGATTGAGGATTGAGGGTTGCGGATTGAGGACCTAGGATTGGAGATTGATTATTGACGATTGATGATTGGGGATTGAGGATTGAGGATTGAGGATCTAGGATTGGTAATCGATTATTGAGGATTGAAGTTTGAGGTCTGAGGACTGAGGATTGAGTATTGAGAATTGAGGATTGATGATTGAGGATTGAATATTGAGGATGGAGGACTGAGTGTTGAGGGTTGAGTGATGAGAAGTGAAGTTTGTGGATAGAGATTTTAAAATTGCAGACTGAGTATTGAGTATTGAAAGGTGTGAATTGAAGATATTCTATTGAGGATTGAGAACTGACGAATGATTGTTGAGGACTGACGACTGAAGGTTGAGGATTCAGGATTGTGCATTCAGGATTGAGGTTTGAGGTCTGAGAATTGAGGATTGAGTATTGAGGATTGAGGATTGAGGATTGAGGATTGAGGATTGAGGATTGAAGATTGAGGATTGGGTATTGTGGATTGAACATTCAGGATTGAGGATTGAGGATTGAGGATTGAGGATTGAGGACTGAAGATTGAATATTGATGATTGATGATTGAGTATTGAGGATTGAGGGTTGTGAATTGAGGACGAGGACTGAGGGTTGAGTATTGATGTGTGAGGTCTGAGGATTGAGGATTGAGGATTGAGAGTTGAGGATTGGGGATTGAAGATTCAGTATTGAGGATTGATGGTTGAGTATTGTGGATTGAGGATCTAGGATTGGAGGTTGATTATTGAGGATTGAAGATTGAGAATTCAGGATTGAGGATTGAGAATTGAGAATTGAGGATTGGGGATTGAAGATTGAGTATTGAGGATTGAAGATTTAGGATTGAGGATTGAGGATTGAGGATTGAGGATTGAGGATTGAGGATTGAGGATTGAGTATTGAAGATTGAATATTGATGATTGAAGATTGAGGATTGAGGATTGAAGGTTGTGGATAGAGGACGAGGACTGAGGGGTCGATATTGATGTTTGAGGTCTGAGGATTGAGGATTGAGGATTGAGAATTGAGGATTCAGGATAGAGGATTGAAGATTGAGGATTGGGTATTGGGGATTGAAGAATGAGGATTGAGGGCTGAGGATTGAGGATTGAGGATTGCAGATTGAGTATTGAGGATTGGGGATTGAGGATTGAGGATTGAGGGTTGAGGGTTGAGGGTTGAGGATTGAGGATTGAGGATTGAGGATTGAAGAATGAGTATTGAGGATTGAAGATTGAGGATTGAGGATTGAGGATTGAGGATTGAGGATTGAGGATTGAGGATTGAGTATTGAAGATTGAATATTGATGATTGGAGGTTGAGGATTCAGGATTGAAGGTTGTGGATAGAGGACGAGGACTGAGGGGTGAATATTGATGTTTGAGGTCTGAGGATTGAGGATTGAGGATTGAGAATTGAGGATTGAGGATAGAGGATTGAAGATTGAGGATTGGGTATTGAGGATAGAAGAATGAGTATTGAGGATTGAGGATTGAGGATTGAGGATTGCAGATTGAGTATTGAGGATTGAGGATTGAGGATTGAGGATTGAGGATTGAGGGTTGAGGATTGAGGATTGAGGATTGAGGATTGAAGATTGAGTATTGATGATTGAATATTGAGGATTGAGGATTGAGGTTTGAGGATTGAGGACGAGGACTGACGGTTGAGGATTGAGGTTTGAGGATTGAGGATTGTGGATTGAGGACTGAGGATTGAGGATTGAGGACTGAGCATTGAGGATTGAGGATTGATGACTGGGGATTGAGGATTGAAGATTGAGTATTAAGGATTGAAGATTGGGGATTGAGGATCTAGGATTGGAGATTGACTATTGAGGATTGAAGATTGAGGATTGAGGATTGAGGATTGAGAATTGAGAATTGAGGATGAGGACTGAGGGTTGAGGATTGAGGTTTGAGGAATGAGGACTGATGATTGAGGATTGAGAATTGAGGACTGATGATTGAGGATTGAAGATTGAGGATTGTGGATTCAGGATTGAGGTTTCAGGACTGAGAATTGAGGATTGAGTATTGAGGGTTGAGGATTGAGGATTGAGGATTGAGGATTGAAGATTGAGGATTGGGTATTTCGGGTTGAACATTGAGGATTGAGGATTGAGGATTGAGGATTGAGGTTTGAGGACTGAAGATTGAATATTGATGATTGATGATTGAGGATTGAGGATTGAGGGTTGTGGATTGAGGACGAGGACTGAGGGTTGAGTATTCATGTGTGAGGTCTGAGGATTGAGGTTTGAGGATTGAGAGTTGAGGATTGAGGATTGAAGATAGAGGATTGGGTATTGAGGATTGAAGAATGAGGATTGAGGATTGAGGATTGAGGATTGAGGATTGAAGATTGAGTATTGAGGATTGAACATTGAGGATTGAGGATTGAGAATTGAGGATTGGGGATTGAAGATTGAGTATTGAGGATTGAAGATTGAGGATTGAGGATTGAGAATTGAGGATTGAGGACTGAGGATTGAGGATTTAGGATTGAGGATTGAAGATTGAATATTGATGATTGAAGATTGAGGATTGAGGATTGATGGTTGTGGATAGAGGACGAGGACTGAGGGTTGAATATTGATGTTTGAGGTCTGAGGGTTGAGGATTGAGGATTGAGAATTGAGGATTGAGGATTGAGGATTGAAGATTGAGGATTGGGTATTGAGGATTGAAGAATGAGGATTGAGGATTGAGGATTGAGGATTGAGGATTGCAGATTGAGTATTGAGGATTGAGGATTGAGGATTGAGGATTGAGGATTGAGGATTGAGGATTGAGGATTGAGGATTGATGATTGAAGATTGAGTATTGAGGATTGAAGATTGAGGATTGAGATTTGATTATTGAATATTGTGGTTTGAGTACCGAACCATGCGGATTCAGGATATTCTATTGAGTATTGAGAATTGAGGATTGATGGTTGAGTATTGAGGAATGTTGGCTGAGGGTTGTGTGTTGAATATTGAGGATTGGGGATTGAGGACTGAGGTTTGAGGAATGAGGATTGAGGGTTGAGGATTGAGGATTGAGGATTGAGGATTGAGGATTGAGTATTGAAGATTGAGTATTGATGCCTGAGGACTGAGGATCGAGGATTGAGGATTGAGGATTGGAGATTGATTATTGAGGATTGAAGATTGAGGATTTAGAATTGAGGATTGAGAATTGAGAATTGAGTATGAGGACTGAGGGTTGAGGATTGAGGTTTGAGGGATGAGGATTGAGGGTTGGGGAATGAGGATTGAGGATTGAGGATTGAGGATTGAGCATTGAAGATTGAGTATTGATGCCTGAGGATTGAGGATTGACGATTGAGGATTGAGGATTGAGGATTGAGGATTGAAGATTGAGTATTGATGATTGAATATTGAGGATTGAGGATTGAGGTTTGAGGATTGAGGACGAGGACTGACGGTAGAGGATTGATGTTTGAGGATTGAGGATTGAGGACCGAGGATTGAGGATGAGGGCTGAGGGTCGGGGACTGAGGTTTGACGACTGAGGACTGAGGATTGAGGATTGAGAATTGAGGACTGATGATTGAGGATTGAAGATTGAGGATTGGGTATTGAGGATTGAAGGATGAGGATTGAGGATTGAGGATTGAGGGTTGCGGATTGAGGACCTAGGATTGGAGATTGATTATTGACGATTGATGATTGGGGATTGAGGATTGAGGATTGAGGATCTAGGATTGGTAATCGATTATTGAGGATTGAAGTTTGAGGTCTGAGGACTGAGGATTGAGTATTGAGAATTGAGGATTGATGATTGAGGATTGAATATTGAGGATGGAGGACTGAGTGTTGAGGGTTGAGTGATGAGAAGTGAAGTTTGTGGATAGAGATTTTAAGATTGCAGACTGAGTATTGAGTATTGAAAGGTGTGAATTGAAGATATTCTATTGAGGATTGAGAACTGACGAATGATTGTTGAGGACTGACGACTGAAGGTTGAGGATTCAGGATTGTGCATTCAGGATTGAGGTTTGAGGACTGAGAATTGAGGATTGAGTATTGAGGATTGAGGATTGAGGATTGAGGATTGAGGATTGAGGATTGAAGATTGAGGATTGGGTATTGTGGATTGAACATTCAGGATTGAGGATTGAGGATTGAGGATTGAGGATTGAAGATTGAGGATTGGGTATTGTGGATTGAACATTCAGGATTGAGGATTAAGGATTGAGGATTGAGGATTGAGGATTGAGGACTGAAGATTGAATATTGATGATTGATGATTGAGGATTGAGGATTGAGGGTTGTGAATTGAGGACGAGGACTGAGGGTTGAGTATTGATGTGTGAGGTCTGAGGATTGAGGATTGAGGATTGAGAGTTGAGGATTGGGGATTGAAGATTGAGGATTGTGTGTTGAGGATTGACGAATGAGGATTGAGGATAGAGGATTGAGGATTGAGGATTGAGTATTGAGGATTGAAGATTGAGTATTGAGGATTGAACATTGAGGCTTGAGGATTGAGAATTGAGGATTGGGGATTGAAGATTGAGTATTGAGGATTGAAGATTTAGGATTGAGGATTGAGGATTGAGGATTGAGGATTGAGGATTGAGGATTGAGGATTGAGTATTGAAGATTGAATATTGATGATTGAAGATTGAGGATTGAGGATTGAAGGTTGTGGATAGAGGACGAGGACTGAGGGGTGGATATTGATGTTTGAGGTCTGAGGATTGAGGATTGAGGATTGAGAATTGAGGATTGAGGATAGAGGATTGAAGATTGAGGATTGGGTATTGGGGATTGAAGAATGAGGATTGAGGGCTGAGGATTGAGGATTGAGGATTGCAGATTGAGTATTGAGGATTGGGGATTGAGGATTGAGGATTGAGGGTTGAGGGTTGAGGGTTGAGGATTGAGGATTGAGGATTGAGGATTGAAGAATGAGTATTGAGGATTGAAGATTGAGGATTGAGGATTGAGGATTGAGGATTGAGGATTGAGGATTGAGGATTGAGTATTGAAGATTGAATATTGATGATTGGAGGTTGAGGATTGAGGATTGAAGGTTGTGGATAGAGGACGAGGACTGAGGGGTGAATATTGATGTTTGAGGTCTGAGGATTGAGGATTGAGGATTGAGAATTGAGGATTGAGGATAGAGGATTGAAGATTGAGGATTGGGTATTGAGGATAGAAGAATGAGTATTGAGGATTGAGGATTGAGGATTGAGGATTGCAGATTGAGTATTGAGGATTGAGGATTGAGGATTGAGGATTGAGGATTGAGGGTTGAGGATTGAGGATTGAGGATTGAGGATTGAAGATTGAGTATTGATGATTGAATATTGAGGATTGAGGATTGAGGTTTGAGGATTGAGGACGAGGACTGACGGTTGAGGATTGAGGTTTGAGGATTGAGGATTGTGGATTGAGGACTGAGGATTGAGGATTGAGGATTGAGCATTGAGGATTGAGGATTGATGACTGGGGATTGAGGATTGAAGATTGAGTATTAAGGATTGAAGATTGGGGATTGAGGATCTAGGATTGGAGATTGACTATTGAGGATTGAAGATTGAGGATTGAGGATTGAGGATTGAGAATTGAGAATTGAGGATGAGGACTGAGGGTTGAGGATTGAGGTTTGAGGAATGAGGACTGATGATTGAGGATTGAGAATTGAGGACTGATGATTGAGGATTGAAGATTCAGGATTGTGGATTCAGGATTGAGGTTTCAGGACTGAGAATTGAGGATTGAGTATTGAGGGTTGAGGATTGAGGACTGAGGGTTGAGTATTCATGTGTGAGGTCTGAGGATTGAGGTTTGAGGATTGAGAGTTGAGGATTGAGGATTGAAGATAGAGGATTGGGTATTGAGGATTGAAGAATGAGGATTGAGGATTGAGGATTGAGGATTGAGGATTGAAGATTGAGTATTGAGGATTGAACATTGAGGATTGAGGATTGAGAATTGAGGATTGGGGATTGAAGATTGAGTATTGAGGATTGAAGATTGAGGATTGAGGATTGAGAATTGAGGATTGAGGACTGAGGATTGAGGATTTAGGATTGAGGATTGAAGATTGAATATTGATGATTGAAGATTGAGGATTGAGGATTGATGGTTGTGGATAGAGGACGAGGACTGAGGGTTGAATATTGATGTTTGAGGTCTGAGGGTTGAGGATTGAGGATTGAGAATTGAGGATTGAGGATTGAGGATTGAAGATTGAGGATTGGGTATTGAGGATTGAAGAATGAGGATTGAGGATTGAGGATTGAGGATTGAGGATTGCAGATTGAGTATTGAGGATTGAGGATTGAGGATTGAGGATTGAGGATTGAGGATTGAGGATTGAGGATTGAGGATTGATGATTGAAGATTGAGTATTGAGGATTGAAGATTGAGGATTGAGGATTGAGGATTGAGGATTGAGGTTGAGGATTGAAGATTGAGGATTGGGGATTGAGGATTGACGATTGAGGATTGAGTATTGGGAATTGAGAATTGAGGATTGAGGATTGAAATTGAGTATTGACGATTGAATAATCAGGATTGAGACTTGATTATTGAATATTGTGGATTGAGTATTGAACCATGTGTATTCAGAATATTCTATTGAGTATTGAGAATTGAGGATTGATGGTTGAGTATTGAGGATTGAAGATAGAGGATTGAGAATTGAGGATTGATGATTGAGGATTGAAGATTGAGTATTGAGGATTGAAGGTTGAGGATTGAGGATTGAGGATTGAGGATTGACGATGAGGGCTGAGGGTTGAGGATTGAGGTTTGAGGCCTGAGGACTGACGGTTGAGGATTGAGAATTGAGGATTGAGGATTGAGGATTGAAGATTGAGGTTTGGGTACTGAGGATTGAAGAATGAGGATTGAGGATTGAGGATTGAGGATTGAGGATTGAAGATTGAGTATTGAGGATTGAAGATTGACGATTGAGGATTGAGGATTGAGGATTGAGGATTGAACGTTGAGGACTGAGTGTTGAGGGTTGAGTGATGAGAATTGATGTTTGTGGATAGAGGTTTGAAGATTGCAGTTTGAGTATTGAGTATTGAAAGCTGTGAATTGAGGATATTCTATTGAGGATTGAGGATTGACAATTGATAGTTGAGGACTGAGGGCCGAAGATTGAGGACTCAGGATTGAGGATTCAGAATTGAGGTTTGAGGACTGAGGATTGAGTACTGAGGATTGAGGATTGAGGATTGAGGATTGAAGATTGAGAATTGAAGACTGAGTATTGAGGACTGAAGATTGACGATTGAGGATTAAGGATTGAGGATTGAGGATTGAGGATTGAAGATTCAGTATTGAGGATTGATGGTTGAGTATTGTGGATTGAGGATCTAGGATTGGAGGTTGATTATTGAGGATTGAAGATTGAGAATTCAGGATTGAGGATTGAGAATTGAGAATTGAGGATTGGGGATTGAAGATTGAGTATTGAGGATTGAAGATTTAGGATTGAGGATTGAGGATTGAGGATTGAGGATTGAGGATTGAGGATTGAGGATTGAGTATTGAAGATTGAATATTGATGATTGAAGATTGAGGATTGAGGATTGAAGGTTGTGGATAGAGGACGAGGACTGAGGGGTGGATATTGATGTTTGAGGTCTGAGGATTGAGGATTGAGGATTGAGAATTGAGGATTGAGGATAGAGGATTGAAGATTGAGGATTGGGTATTGGGGATTGAAGAATGAGGATTGAGGGCTGAGGATTGAGGATTGAGGATTGCAGATTGAGTATTGAGGATTGGGGATTGAGGATTGAGGATTGAGGGTTGAGGGTTGAGGGTTGAGGATTGAGGATTGAGGATTGAGGATTGAAGAATGAGTATTGAGGATTGAAGATTGAGGATTGAGGATTGAGGATTGAGGATTGAGGATTGAGTATTGAGGATTGAGTATTGAAGATTGAATATTGATGATTGGAGGTTGAGGATTGAGGATTGAAGGTTGTGGATAGAGGACGAGGACTGAGGGGTGAATATTGATGTTTGAGGTCTGAGGATTGAGGATTGAGGATTGAGAATTGAGGATTGAGGATAGAGGATTGAAGATTGAGGATTGGGTATTGAGGATAGAAGAATGAGTATTGAGGATTGAGGATTGAGGATTGAGGATTGCAGATTGAGTATTGAGGATTGAGGATTGAGGATTGAGGATTGAGGATTGAGGGTTGAGGATTGAGGATTGAGGATTGAGGATTGAAGATTGAGTATTGATGATTGAATATTGAGGATTGAGGATTGAGGTTTGAGGATTGAGGACGAGGACTGACGGTTGAGGATTGAGGTTTGAGGATTGAGGATTGTGGATTGAGGACTGAGGATTGAGGATTGAGGATTGAGCAGTGAGGATTGAGGATTGATGACTGGGGATTGAGGATTGAAGATTGAGTATTAAGGATTGAAGATTGGGGATTGAGGATCTAGGATTGGAGATTGACTATTGAGGATTGAAGATTGAGGATTGAGGATTGAGGATTGAGAATTGAGAATTGAGGATGAGGACTGAGGGTTGAGGATTGAGGTTTGAGGAATGAGGACTGATGATTGAGGATTGAGAATTGAGGACTGATGATTGAGGATTGAAGATTGAGGATTGTGGATTCAGGATTGAGGTTTCAGGACTGAGAATTGAGGATTGAGTATTGAGGGTTGAGGATTGAGGATTGAGGATTGAGGATTGAAGATTGAGGATTGGGTATTTCGGGTTGAACATTGAGGATTGAGGATTGAGGATTGAGGATTGAGGTTTGAGGACTGAAGATTGAATATTGATGATTGATGATTGAGGATTGAGGATTGAGGGTTGTGGATTGAGGACGAGGACTGAGGGTTGAGTATTCATGTGTGAGGTCTGAGGATTGAGGTTTGAGGATTGAGAGTTGAGGATTGAGGATTGAAGATAGAGGATTGGGTATTGAGGATTGAAGAATGAGGATTGGGGATTGAGGATTGAGGATTGAGGATTGAAGATTGAGTATTGAGGATTGAACATTGAGGATTGAGGATTGAGAATTGAGGATTGGGGATTGAAGATTGAGTATTGAGGATTGAAGATTGAGGATTGAGGATTGAGAATTGAGGATTGAGGACTGAGGATTGAGGATTTAGGATTGAGGATTGAAGATTGAATATTGATGATTGATGATTGAGGATTGAGGATTGATGGTTGTGGATAGAGGACGAGGACTGAGGGTTGAATATTGATGTTTGAGGTCTGAGGGTTGAGGATTGAGGATTGAGAATTGAGGATTGAGGATTGAGGATTGAAGATTGAGGATTGGGTATTGAGGATTGAAGAATGAGGATTGAGGATTGAGGATTGAGGATTGAGGATTGCAGATTGAGTATTGAGGATTGAGGATTGAGGATTGAGGATTGAGGATTGAGGATTGAGGATTGAGGATTGAGGATTGATGATTGAAGATTGAGTATTGAGGATTGAAGATTGAGGATTGAGGATTGAGGATTGAGGATTGAGGTTGAGGATTGAAGATTGAGGATTGGGGATTGAGGATTGAGGATTGAGGATTGAGGATTGAGGATTGAGGATTGAGGATTGATGATTGAAGATTGAGTATTGAGGATTGAAGATTGAGGATTGAGGATTGAGGATTGAGGATTGAGGTTGAGGATTGAAGATTGAGGATTGGGGATTGAGGATTGACGATTGAGGATTGAGTATTGGGAATTGAGAATTGAGGATTGAGGATTGAAATTGAGTATTGACGATTGAATATTCAGGATTGAGACTTGATTATTGAATATTGTGGATTGAGTATTGAACCATGTGTATTCAGAATATTCTATTGAGTATTGAGAATTGAGGATTGATGGTTGAGTATTGAGGATTGAAGATAGAGGATTGAGAATTGAGGATTGATGATTGAGGATTGAAGATTGAGTATTGAGGATTGAAGGTTGAGGATTGAGGATTGAGGATTGAGGATTGACGATGAGGGCTGAGGGTTGAGGATTGAGGTTTGAGGACTGAGGACTGACGGTTGAGGATTGAGAATTGAGGATTGAGGATTGAGGATTGAAGATTGAGGTTTGGGTACTGAGGATTGAAGAATGAGGATTGAGGATTGAGGATTGAGGATTGAGGATTGAAGATTGAGTATTGAGGATTGAAGATTGACGATTGAGGATTGAGGATTGAGGATTGAGGATTGAACGTTGAGGACTGAGTGTTGAGGGTTGAGTGATGAGAATTGATGTTTGTGGATAGAGGTTTGAAGATTGCAGTTTGAGTATTGAGTATTGAAAGCTGTGAATTGAGGATATTCTATTGAGGATTGAGGATTGACAATTGATAGTTGAGGACTGAGGGCCGAAGATTGAGGACTCAGGATTGAGGATTCAGAATTGAGGTTTGAGGACTGAGGATTGAGTACTGAGGATTGAGGATTGAGGATTGAGGATTGAAGATTGAGAATTGAAGACTGAGTATTGAGGACTGAAGATTGACGATTGAGGATTAAGGATTGAGGATTGAGGATTGAGGATTGAAGATTCAGTATTGAGGATTGATGGTTGAGTATTGTGGATTGAGGATCTAGGATTGGAGGTTGATTATTGAGGATTGAAGATTGAGAATTCAGGATTGAGGATTGAGAATTGAGAATTGAGGATGAGGACTGAGGGTTGAGGATTGAGGATTGAGAAATGAGGATTGAGGGCTGAGGATTGAGGATTGAGGATTGAGGATTGAAGATTGAGTATTGATGATTGAATATTGAGGATTGAGGATTGAGGTTTGAGGATTGAGGACGAGGACTGACGGTTGAGGATTGAGGTTTGAGGATTGAGGATTGTGGATTGAGGACTGAGGATTGAGGATTGAGGATTGAGCATTGAGGATTGAGGATTGATGACTGGGGATTGAGGATTGAAGATTGAGTATTAAGGATTGAAGATTGGGGATTGAGGATCTAGGATTGGAGATTGACTATTGAGGATTGAAGATTGAGGATTGAGGATTGAGGATTGAGAATTGAGAATTGAGGATGAGGACTGAGGGTTGAGGATTGAGGTTTGAGGAATGAGGACTGATGATTGAGGATTGAGAATTGAGGACTGATGATTGAGGATTGAAGATTGAGGATTGTGGATTCAGGATTGAGGTTTCAGGACTGAGAATTGAGGATTGAGTATTGAGGGTTGAGGATTGAGGATTGAGGATTGAGGATTGAAGATTGAGGATTGGGTATTTCGGGTTGAACATTGAGGATTGAGGATTGAGGATTGAGGATTGAGGTTTGAGGACTGAAGATTGAATATTGATGATTGATGATTGAGGATTGAGGATTGAGGGTTGTGGATTGAGGACGAGGACTGAGGGTTGAGTATTCATGTGTGAGGTCTGAGGATTGAGGTTTGAGGATTGAGAGTTGAGGATTGAGGATTGAAGATAGAGGATTGGGTATTGAGGATTGAAGAATGAGGATTGAGGATTGAGGATTGAGGATTGAGGATTGAAGATTGAGTATTGAGGATTGAACATTGAGGATTGAGGATTGAGAATTGAGGATTGGGGATTGAAGATTGAGTATTGAGGATTGAAGATTGAGGATTGAGGATTGAGAATTGAGGATTGAGGACTGAGGATTGAGGATTTAGGATTGAGGATTGAAGATTGAATATTGATGATTGATGATTGAGGATTGAGGATTGATGGTTGTGGATAGAGGACGAGGACTGAGGGTTGAATATTGATGTTTGAGGTCTGAGGGTTGAGGATTGAGGATTGAGAATTGAGGATTGAGGATTGAGGATTGAAGATTGAGGATTGGGTATTGAGGATTGAAGAATGAGGATTGAGGATTGAGGATTGAGGATTGAGGATTGCAGATTGAGTATTGAGGATTGAGGATTGAGGATTGAGGATTGAGGATTGAGGATTGAGGATTGAGGATTGAGGATTGATGATTGAAGATTGAGTATTGAGGATTGAAGATTGAGGATTGAGGATTGAGGATTGAGGATTGAGGTTGAGGATTGAAGATTGAGGATTGGGGATTGAGGATTGACGATTGAGGATTGAGTATTGGGAATTGAGAATTGAGGATTGAGGATTGAAATTGAGTATTGACGATTGAATATTCAGGATTGAGACTTGATTATTGAATATTGTGGATTGAGTATTGAACCATGTGTATTCAGAATATTCTATTGAGTATTGAGAATTGAGGATTGATGGTTGAGTATTGAGGATTGAAGATAGAGGATTGAGAATTGAGGATTGATGATTGAGGATTGAAGATTGAGTATTGAGGATTGAAGGTTGAGGATTGAGGATTGAGGATTGAGGATTGACGATGAGGGCTGAGGGTTGAGGATTGAGGTTTGAGGACTGAGGACTGACGGTTGAGGATTGAGAATTGAGGATTGAGGATTGAGGATTGAAGATTGAGGTTTGGGTACTGAGGATTGAAGAATGAGGATTGAGGATTGAGGATTGAGGATTGAGGATTGAAGATTGAGTATTGAGGATTGAAGATTGACGATTGAGGATTGAGGATTGAGGATTGAGGATTGAACGTTGAGGACTGAGTGTTGAGGGTTGAGTGATGAGAATTGATGTTTGTGGATAGAGGTTTGAAGATTGCAGTTTGAGTATTGAGTATTGAAAGCTGTGAATTGAGGATATTCTATTGAGGATTGAGGATTGACAATTGATAGTTGAGGACTGAGGGCCGAAGATTGAGGACTCAGGATTGAGGATTCAGAATTGAGGTTTGAGGACTGAGGATTGAGTACTGAGGATTGAGGATTGAGGATTGAGGATTGAAGATTGAGAATTGAAGACTGAGTATTGAGGACTGAAGATTGACGATTGAGGATTAAGGATTGAGGATTGAGGATTGAGGATTGAAGATTCAGTATTGAGGATTGATGGTTGAGTATTGTGGATTGAGGATCTAGGATTGGAGGTTGATTATTGAGGATTGAAGATTGAGAATTCAGGATTGAGGATTGAGAATTGAGAATTGAGGATGAGGACTGAGGGTTGAGGATTGAGGATTGAGAAATGAGGATTGAGGGCTGAGGATTGAGGATTGAGGATTGAGGATTGAAGATTGAGGATTGAGTATTAAGTATTGAAGATTGAGGATTGATGATTGAGCATTGAGGATTGAGGATTTAGGATTGAAGATTGAGTATTGAGGATTGAAGATTGAGGATTGAGTATTAAGTATTGAAGATTGAGGATTGATGATTGAGCATTGAGGATTGAGGATTGAGGATTGAGGATTGAGGATTGAAGATAGAGGATTGAAGATTGAGGAATGGTAATTGAGGAGTGACGATTGAGTATTTAGGATTGAGGATTGAGAATTGAGGATTGATGATTCAAGATTGAGTATTGAGGATTGTAGAATGAGGATTGAGGATTGAGGATTGAGGATCAAGGATTGAAGATTTAGTATTGAGGATTGAAGATAGGCGATTGAGAATTGAGGGTTGAGGATTGAGGATTGAAGATTGAGGATTGGGTATTGAGGATTGAAGACTGAGGATTGAGGATTGAGGATTGACTGTTGTGGATTGAAGATTGAGTATTGAGGATAGAAGACTGACGATTGAGGATTGAGAATTGAGGATCGAGGATTGAGGATTGAAGATTTAGTATTGAGGATTGAAGATAGAGGGTTGAGAATTGAGGATTGAGGATTGAAGATTGAAGATTGAGGATTGGGTACTGAGGATTGAAGAATGAGGATTGAGGATTGAGGATTGAGGATTGAGTGTTGAGGATTGAAGATTGAGTATTGAGGATAGAAGACTGACGATTGAGGACTGAGAATTGAGTATTGAAGATTGAGGGTTGATGATTGAGGAATGAGGATTGAGGATTGAGGATTGAGGATTGAGTATTGAATATTGAGGATTGATGATTGAAAATTGAGGATTGAGGATTGGGGTTTGAGGATTGAGGACTGAGGTTTGAGGACTGAGGACTGAGGATTGTGGAATGAGGATTGAGCATTGAAGATTCAGTATTGAGGATTGAAGATTGGGAATTGAGGATTGAGGATTGAACATTGAGGACTGAGTGTTGAGTGTTGAGTGATGTGAATTGATGTTTGTGGATAGAGGTTTGAAGATTGCAGATTGAGTATTGAGTATTGAAAACTTTGAATTGAGGATATTCTATTGAGGATTGAGAATTGACGACAGATTGATTAGGACTGAGGTCTGAAGATGGAGGATTCAGGATTGAGGATTCAGAACTGAGGTTTGAGGACTAAGGATTGAGGATTGAAGATTGAGTATTGAGGATTGAGGATTGAGGATTGAAGATCGAGGATTGAGGATTGAGGATGAGGGCTGACGGTTGAGGATTTATGTTTGAGGACTGAGGACTGAGGATAGAGTATTGAGAAATGAGGATTGAGGATTGAGGATTGAAGATTGAGTATTGGGTATTGAGGATTCAAGAATGAGGATTGAGGATTGAGGTTTGAGGATTGAGGATTGAAGATTGAGTATTGAGGATTGAAGACTGACGATTGAGGATTGAGGATTGAGGACTGAGGATTGACGCTTGAGGATTGAGGGTTGAGGATGTAGGATTGAAGAGAGAGGACTGAGTGTTGAGGATTGAGTGTTGAGAATTGATGCTTGAGGTTTGAGGTTTGATTATTGAATATTCTGGATTGAGTATTGAACCGTAAGAATTCAGGATGTTCTATTGAGTATTGAGAATTGAGGATTGATGGTTGAGTATTGAGGATTGATGGCTGAGTATTGAGGATTGATGGCTGAGGGTTGAGTGTTGAATATTGAGGATTGAGGACTGAGGATTGAGGATTGATTATTGAGGACTGAAGATTGATTATTGATGATTGAAGATTGAGGGCTGAGGATTGAGGGTTGAGGATTGAGGACGGGGACTGACGGTTGAGGATTGAGGTTTGAGCATTGAGGATTGAGGATTGAGGACTGAGGATTGAGGATTGACGACTGAGCATAGAGGATTGGAGATTGAGGACTGGCGATTGAGGATTGAAGATTGAGGATTAAGGACTGAGGATTGGGGATTGAAGATCTAGGATTGGAGATTGATTTTTGGGGATTGAAGGTTGAGGATTGAGGATTGAGGATTGAGAATTGAGAATTGAGGATGTGGACTGAGGGTTGAGGATTGAGGCTTGAGGAACGAGGATTGAGCATTGATGTTTGAGGACTGTGGACTGACGATTGAGGATTGAGAATTGAGGATTGAGGATTGAGGATTGAAGATTGAGGTTTGGGTACTGAGGATTGAAGAATGAGGATTGAGGATTGAGGATTGAAGATTGAGGATTGGGTATTGAGGATTGAAGAATGAGGATTGAGGATTGAGGATTGAGGATTGAGTGTTGAGGATTGAAGATTGAGTATTGAGGATAGAAGACTGACGATTGAGGATTGAGAATTGAGGATTGAGTATCGAGGATTGAGGATTGAAGATTTAGTATTGAGGATTGAAGATAGAGGATTGAGAATTGAGGATTGATGATTGAGGATTGAAGATTGAGTATTGAGGATTGAAGGTTGAGGATTGAGGATTGAGGATTGAGGATTGACGATGAGGGCTGAGGGTTGAGGATTGAGGTTTGAGGACTGAGGACTGACTGTTGAGGATTGAGAATTGAGGATTGAGGATTGAGGATTGAAGATTGAGGTTTGCGTACTGAGGATTGAAGAATGAGGATTGAGGATTGAGGATTGAGGATTGAGGATTGAAGATTGAGTATTGAGGATTGAAGATTGACGATTGAGGATTGAGGATTGAGGATTGAGGATTGAACGTTGAGGACTGAGTGTTGAGGGTTGAGTGATGAGAATTGATGTTTGTGGATAGAGGTTTGAAGATTGCAGTTTGAGTATTGACTATCGAAAACTGTGAATTGAGGATATTCTATTGAGGATTGAGGATTGACAATTGATAGTTGAGGACTGAGGGCCGAAGATTGAGGACTCAGGATTGAGGATTCAGAATTGAGGTTTGAGGACTGAGGATTGAGGATTGAGGATTGAGTGTTGAGTATTGAAGATTGAGTATTGAGGGTTGAAGACTGACGATTGAGGATTGAGGATGGAGGATTGAGGATTGAGGATTGAGGATTGAGGATTGAGTATTGAGGATTGAAGATTGAGGATTGAGGATTGAGGATTGAGGATTGAGGATTGAATATTGAGGATTGGGGACTGAGTGTTGAGGGTTGAGAGGTGAGAATTGATGTTTGTGGATAGAGATTTGAAGATTGCAGATTGAGAATTGAGTATTGAAAACTGTGAATTGATGATATTCTATTGAGAACTGAGGATTGATGGTTGAGTATTGAGGATTGAAGATTGAGGATTGAAGAATGAGTATTGAAGATTGAGGATTGATGATTGAGGATTGAGGATTGAGGATTGAGGATTGAGGATTGAGTATTGAAGATTGAGGATTGATGATTGAGCATTGAGGATTGAGGATTGAGGATTGACGCTTGAGGATTGAGTGTTGAGGATGTAGGATTGAAGAGAGAGGACTGAATGTTGAGGATTGAGTGTTGAGAATTGATGCTTGAGGTTTGAGATTTGATTATTGAATATTCTGGATTGAGTATTGAACCATCAGAATTCAGGATGTTCTATTGAGTATTGAGAATTCAGGATTGGTGGTTGAGTATTGAGAATTGATGGTTGAGGGCTGAGTGTTGAATATTGAGGATTGAGGATTGAGGATTGAGGATTGAGTATTGAAGATTGAGGATTGAGGATTGAGGATTGAGGATTGAAGATTGAGTATTGAGTATAGAAGACTGACGATTGAGGATTGAGGATTGAAGATTGAGGATCGAGGATTGAGGATTGACGATTTAGTATTGATGATTGAAAATTGAGGATTGAGGATTGGGGATTGAGGATTGAGTATTGAGGTTTGAGGACTGAGGACTGAGGATTGTGGATTGAGGATTGAGGATTGAAGATCGAGGATTGAGGATTTAGTATTGAGGATTGAAGATAGAGGATTGAGAATTGAGGATTGAGGATTGAGTATTGAAGATTGAGGATTGGGTATTGAGGATTGAAGAATGAGGATTGAGGATTGAGGATTGAGGATTGAGTGTTGAGGATTGAAGATTGAGTATTGAGGATAGAAGACTGACGATTGAGGATTGAGAATTGAGGATTGAGTATCGAGGATTGAGGATTGAAGATTTAGTATTGAGGATTGAAGATAGAGGATTGAGAATTGAGGATTGATGATTCAGGATTGAAGATTGAGTATTGAGGATTGAAGGTTGAGGGTTGAGGATTGAGGATTGAGGATTGACGATGAGGGCTGAGGGTTGAGGATTGAGGTTTGAGGACTGAGGACTGACGGTTGAGGATTGAGAATTGAGGATTGAGGATTGAGGATTGAAGATTGAGGTTTGGGTACTGAGGATTGAAGAATGAGGATTGAGGATTGAGGATTGAGGATTGAGGATTGAAGATTGAGTATTGAGGATTGAAGATTGACGATTGAGGATTGAGGATTGAGGATTGAGGATTGAACGTTGAGGACTGAGTGTTGAGGGTTGAGTGATGAGAATTGATGTTTGTGGATAGAGGTTTGAAGATTGCAGTTTGAGTATTGAGTATTGAAAGCTGTGAATTGCGGATATTCTATTGAGGATTGAGGATTGACAATTGATAGTTGCGGACTGAGGGCCGAAGATTGAGGACTCAGGATTGAGGATTCAGAATTGAGGTTTGAGGACTGAGGATTGAGTACTGAGGATTGAGGATTGAGGATTGAGGATTGAAGATTGAGAATTGAAGATTGAGTATTGAGGACTGAAGATTGACGATTGAGGATTAAGGATTGAGGATTGAGGATTGAGGATTGAAGATTCAGTTTTGAGGATTGATGGTTGAGTATTGTGGATTGAGGATCTAGGATTGGAGGTTGATTATTGAGGATTGAAGATTGAGAATTCAGGATTGAGGATTGAGAATTGAGAATTGAGGATGAGGACTGAGGGTTGAGGATTGAGGATTGAGAAATGAGGATTGAGGGTTGAGGATTGAGGATTGAGGATTGAGGATTGAGGATTCAGTATTGACGATTGAGTATTGATCACTGAGGATTGAGGATTCAGTATTGAGGATTGAAAGTTGAATATAGAGGATTGAAGATTCAGGATTGAGGGTTGAGTATTGAGAATGGAGGATGAGGGCTGAGGCCTGAGGATTGAGGTTTGAGGATTGCAGATTGAGTATTGAGGATTGAAGATTGAGGATTGAGGATTGGGGATTGAGGATTGAGGATTTAGGATTGAAGATTGAGTATTGAGGATTGAAGATTGAGGATTGAGTATTAAGTATTGAAGATTGAGGATTGATGATTGAGCATTGAGGATTGAGGATTGAGGATTGAGGATTGAGGATTGAAGATAGAGGATTGAAGATTGAGGATCGGGGATTGAGGAGTGACGATAGAGTATTTAGGATTGAGGATTGAGAATTGAGGATTGATGATTCAAGATTGAGTATTGAGGATTGTAGAAAGAGGATTGAGGATTGAGGATTGAGGATCGAGGATTGAAGATTTAGTATTGAGCATTGAAGATAGGCGATTGAGAATTGAGGATTGAGGATTGAGGATTGAAGATTGAGGATTGGGTATTGAGGATTGAAGAATGAGGATTGAGGATTGAGGATTGACTGTTGTGGATTGAAGATTGAGTATTGAGGATAGAAGACTGACGATTGAGGATTGAGAATTGAGTATCGAGGATTGAGGATTGAAGATTTAGTATTGAGGATTGAAGATAGAGGGTTGAGAATTGAGGATTGAGGATTGAAGATTGAAGATTGAGGATTGGGTACTGAGGATTGATGAATGAGGATTGAGGATTGAGGATTGAGGATTGAGTGTTGAGGATTGAAGATTGAGTATTGAGGATAGAAGACTGACGATTGAGGACTGAGAATTGAGTATTGAAGATTGAGGGTTGATGATTGAGGAATGAGGATTGAGGATTGAGGATTGAGGATTGAGTATTGAATATTGAGGATTGATAATTGAAAATTGAGGATTGAGGATTGGGGATTGAGGATTGAGGATTGAGGTTTGAGGACTGAGGACTGAGGATTGTGGATTGAGGATTGAGGATTGAAGATTCAGTATTGAGGATTGAAGATTGGGAATTGAGGATTGAGGGTTGAACATTGAGGACTGAGTGTTGAGTGTTGAGTGATGAGAATTGATGTTTGTGGATAGAGGTTTGAAGATTGCAGATTGAGTATTGAGTATTGAAAACTTTGAATTGAGGATATTCTATTGAGGATTGAGAATTGACGACAGATTGATTAGGACTGAGGTCTGAAGATTGAGGATTCAGGACTGAGGATTCAGAATTGAGGTTTGAGGACTAAGGATTGAGGATTGAAGATTGAGTATTGAGGATTGAGGATTGAGAATTGAAGATCGATGATTGAGGATTGAGGATGAGGGCTGACGGTTGAGGATTTATGTTTGAGGACTGAGGACTGTGGATAGAGTATTGAGAAATGAGGATTGAGGATTGAGGATTGAAGATCGAGGATTGAGGATTGAGGATGGGGGCTGACGGTTGAGGATTGAGGTTTGAGGACTGAGGACTGAGGATAGAGCATTGAGAAATGAGGATTGAGGATTGAGGATTGAAGATTGAGTATTGGTTATTGAGGACTGAAGAATGAGGATTGAGGACTGAGGTTTGAGGATTGAGGATTGCAGATTGAGTATTGAGGATTGAAGATTGAGGATTGAGGATTGAGGATTGAAGATTGAGGATTGAGGATTGAGGATTGAGGATTGAGGGTTGAAGATTGAGTATTGAGGATTGAAGATTGAGGATTCAGGATTGAGTACTGAGGATTGAGCATTGAAGATTGAGGATTGGGTATTGAGGATTGACGATTGAGTATTGGGGATTGAAGATTCAGTATTGAGGATTGATGGTAGAGTATTGTGGATTGAGGATCTAGGATTGGAGATTGATTATTGAGGATTGAAGATTGAGAATTCAGGATTGAGGATTGAGAATTGAGAATTGAGGATGAGGACTGAGGGTTGAGGATTGTGGTTTGAGAAATGAGGATTGAGGATTGAGGATTGAGGATTGAGGATTGAGGATTGAGGATTCAGTATTGACGATTGAGTATTGATCACTGAGGACTGAGGATTGAGTATTGAGGATTGAAGATTGAATATAGAGGATTGAAGATTCAGGATTGAGGATTGAGTATTGAGGATGGAGGATGAGGGCTGAGGGATGAGGATTGAGGTTTGAGGATTGCAGATTGAGTATTGAGGATTGAAGATTGAGGATTCAGGATTGAGGATTGAGGATTGAGGATTGAGGATTGAGGATTTAGGATTGAAGGTTGAGTATTGAGGATAGAAGACTGACGATTGAGGATTGAGAATTGAGTATTGAAGATTGAGGATTGATGATTGAGGAATGAGGATTGAGGATTGAGGATTGAGGATTGAGGATTGAAGATTGAGGATTGGGTACTGAGGATTGAAGAATGAGGATTGAGGATTGAGGATTGAGGATTGAGCGTTGAGGATTGAAGATTGAGTATTGAGGATAGAAAACTGACGATTGAGGATTGAGAATTGAGTGTTGAAGATTGAGGATTGATGATTGGGGAATGAGGATTGAGGATTGAGGATTGAGGATTGAGTATTGAAGATTCAGTATTGAGGATTGAAGATTGGGAATTGAGGATTGAGGATTGAACATTGAGGACTGAGTGTTGAGTGTTGAGTGATGAGAATTGATTTTTGTGGATAGAGGTTTGAAGATTGCAGATTGAGTATTGAGTATTGAAAACTTTGAATTGAGTATATTCTATTGAGGATTGATGATTGACAACAGATTGTTGAGGACTGAGGTCTGAAGAGTGAGGATTCAGTATTGAGGATTCAGAATTGAGGTTTGAGGACTAAGGATTGAGGATCGAAGATTGGGTATTGAGGATTGAGGATTGAGGATTGAAGATCGAGGATTGAGGATTGAGGATGGGGGCTGACGGTTGAGGATTGAGGTTTGAGGACTGAGGACTGAGGATAGAGCATTGAGAAATGAGGATTGAGGATTGAGGATTGAAGATTGAGTATTGGTTATTGAGGACTGAAGAATGAGGATTGAGGACTGAGGTTTGAGGATTGAGGATTGCAGATTGAGTATTGAGGATTGAAGATTGAGGATTGAGGATTGAGGATTGAAGATTGAGGATTGAGGATTGAGGATTGAGGATTGAGGGTTGAAGATTGAGTATTGAGGATTGAAGATTGAGGATTCAGGATTGAGTACTGAGGATTGAGCATTGAAGATTGAGGATTGGGTATTGAGGATTGACGATTGAGTATTGGGGATTGAAGATTCAGTATTGAGGATTGATGGTAGAGTATTGTGGATTGAGGATCTAGGATTGGAGATTGATTATTGAGGATTGAAGATTGAGAATTCAGGATTGAGGATTGAGAATTGAGAATTGAGGATGAGGACTGAGGGTTGAGGATTGTGGTTTGAGAAATGAGGATTGAGGATTGAGGATTGAGGATTGAGGATTGAGGATTGAGGATTCAGTATTGACGATTGAGTATTGATCACTGAGGACTGAGGATTGAGTATTGAGGATTGAAGATTGAATATAGAGGATTGAAGATTCAGGATTGAGGATTGAGTATTGAGGATGGAGGATGAGGGCTGAGGGATGAGGATTGAGGTTTGAGGATTGCAGATTGAGTATTGAGGATTGAAGATTGAGGATTCAGGATTGAGGATTGAGGATTGAGGATTGAGGATTGAGGATTTAGGATTGAAGGTTGAGTATTGAGGATAGAAGACTGACGATTGAGGATTGAGAATTGAGTATTGAAGATTGAGGATTGATGATTGAGGAATGAGGATTGAGGATTGAGGATTGAGGATTGAGGATTGAAGATTGAGGATTGGGTACTGAGGATTGAAGAATGAGGATTGAGGATTGAGGATTGAGGATTGAGCGTTGAGGATTGAAGATTGAGTATTGAGGATAGAAAACTGACGATTGAGGATTGAGAATTGAGTGTTGAAGATTGAGGATTGATGATTGGGGAATGAGGATTGAGGATTGAGGATTGAGGATTGAGTATTGAAGATTCAGTATTGAGGATTGAAGATTGGGAATTGAGGATTGAGGATTGAACATTGAGGACTGAGTGTTGAGTGTTGAGTGATGAGAATTGATTTTTGTGGATAGAGGTTTGAAGATTGCAGATTGAGTATTGAGTATTGAAAACTTTGAATTGAGTATATTCTATTGAGGATTGATGATTGACAACAGATTGTTGAGGACTGAGGTCTGAAGAGTGAGGATTCAGTATTGAGGATTCAGAATTGAGGTTTGAGGACTAAGGATTGAGGATCGAAGATTGGGTATTGAGGATTGAGGATTGAGGATTGAAGATCGAGGATTGAGGATTGAGGATGGGGGCTGACGGTTGAGGATTGAGGTTTGAGGACTGAGGACTGAGGATAGAGCATTGAGAAATGAGGATTGAGGATTGAGGATTGAAGATTGAGTATTGGTTATTGAGGACTGAAGAATGAGGATTGAGGACTGAGGTTTGAGGATTGAGGATTGCAGATTGAGTATTGAGGATTGAAGATTGAGGATTGAGGATTGAGGATTGAAGATTGAGGATTGAGGATTGAGGATTGAGGATTGAGGGTTGAAGATTGAGTATTGAGGATTGAAGATTGAGGATTCAGGATTGAGTACTGAGGATTGAGCATTGAAGATTGAGGATTGGGTATTGAGGATTGACGATTGAGTATTGGGGATTGAAGATTCAGTATTGAGGATTGATGGTAGAGTATTGTGGATTGAGGATCTAGGATTGGAGATTGATTATTGAGGATTGAAGATTGAGAATTCAGGATTGAGGATTGAGAATTGAGAATTGAGGATGAGGACTGAGGGTTGAGGATTGTGGTTTGAGAAATGAGGATTGAGGATTGAGGATTGAGGATTGAGGATTGAGGATTGAGGATTCAGTATTGACGATTGAGTATTGATCACTGAGGACTGAGGATTGAGTATTGAGGATTGAAGATTGAATATAGAGGATTGAAGATTCAGGATTGAGGATTGAGTATTGAGGATGGAGGATGAGGGCTGAGGGATGAGGATTGAGGTTTGAGGATTGCAGATTGAGTATTGAGGATTGAAGATTGAGGATTCAGGATTGAGGATTGAGGATTGAGGATTGAGGATTGAGGATTTAGGATTGAAGGTTGAGTATTGAGGATTGAAGATTGAGGATTGAGGATTGAGGATTGAGGATTGAGGATTGAGCATTGAAGATTGAGGAGTGGGGATTGAGGATTGACGATTGAGGATTGAGTATTGAGGATTGAAGGTTGAGGATTGAGGATTGAGGATTGAGGATTGACGATGAGGGCTGAGAGTTGAGGATTGTGGTTTGAGGACTGAGGACTGACGATTGAGGATTGAGAATTGGGGATTGAGGATTGAGGATTGAAGATTGAGGATTGGGTATTGAGGATTGAAGAATGACGGTTGAGGATTGAGGATTGAAGATTGACGATTGAGGATTGAGGATTGAGGATTGAGGATTGAAGATTGACTATTGAGGATTGAAGAATGAGGATTGAGGATTGAGGATTGAGGATTGAGTGTTGAGGATTGAAGATTGAGTATTGAGGATAGAAGACTGACGATTGAGGACTGAGAATTGAGTATTGAAGATTGAGGATTGATGATTGAGGAATGAGGATTGAGGATTGAGGATTGAGGATTGAGTATTGAAGATTGAGGATTGATGATTGAAAATTGAGGATTGAGGATTGGGGATTGAGGATTGAGGATTGAGGTTTGAGGACTGAGGACTGAGGATTGTGGATTGGGATTGAGGATTGAAGATTCAGTATTGAGGATTGAAGATTGGGAATTGAGGATTGAGGATTGAACACTGAGGACTGAGAGTTGAGTGTTGAGTGATGAGAATTGATGTTTGTGGATCGAGGTTTGAAGATTGCAGATTGAGTATTGAGTATTGAAAACTTTGAATTGAGGATATTCTATTGAGGATTGAGGATTGACAACAGATTGATTAGGACAGAGGTCTGAAGATTGAGGGTTAAGGACTGAGGATTCAGAATTGACGCTTGAGGATTGAGGGTTGAGGATGTAGGATTGAAGAGAGAGGACTGAGTGTTGAGGATTGAGTGTTGAGAATTGATGCTTGAGGTTTGAGGTTTGATTATTGGATATTCTGGATTGAGTATTGAACCATAAGAATTCAGGATGTTCTATTGAGTATTGAGAATTGAGGATTGATGGTTGAGTATTGAGGATTGATGGTTGGGGGTTGAGGATTGAGGATTGAGTATTGAAGATTAAGTATTGATCACTGAGGATTGAGGATTGAGGATTGAGGTTTGAGGATTGAATATTGAAGATTGAATATTGAGGATTTAAGATTCAGGATTGAGGATTGACTATTGAGGATGGAGGATGAGGGCTGAGGGTTGAGGATTGAGGTTTCAGTATTGAATCCTGAGAATACAGGATATTCTATTGAATATCGAGAATTGAGGATTGATGGTTAGTATTGAGGATTGAGGATTGAGGATTGAGTGTTGAAGATTGAGGATTGATGATTGAAGATTGAGGATTGGGGATTGAGGATTGAGGAATGAGTATTGAAGATTGAGGATTGATGGTTGATTATTGAGGATTGAGGATTGGGGATTGAGGATTGAGCATTGTGGTTTGAGGACTGAGGGCTGAGGATTGAGGATTGAGGATTGAGGATTGAGGATGAGGGCTGAGGGTTGAGGATTGAGGCTTGAGGTCTGAGGACTGAGGATTGAGGATTGAGAATTGAGGATTTAGGATTGAGGATTGAAGATTGTGGATTGGGTATTGAGGATTGAAGAATGAGGATTGAGGATTGAGGATTGAGGATTGAGGATTGAGGGTTGAAGGTTGAGGATTGGGTATTGAGGATTGAAGACTGAGGATTGAGGATTGAGGATTGAGGATTGAGGATTGAAGATTGAGTATAGAGGATTGAAGATTGAGGATTGTGGATTGTGGATTGAGGATTGAGGATTGAAGATTGAGTATTGAGGATTCAAGATTGAGGATTGAGTATTGAGGATTGAGGATTGAGGATTGAGGATTGAGTGTTGAAGATTGATGATTGATGATTGAGGATTGAGCATTGAAGATTGAGTATTGGGGATGAGGATTGACGATTGAGGATTGATTATTGAGGATTGAAGATTGAGTATTGATGATTGAAGATTGAGGATTGAGGATTGAGGGTTGAGGATTGAGGACGAGGACTGACGGTTGAGGATTGAGGTTTGAGGATTGAGGATTGAGGATTGAGGACTGAGGCTTGAGGATTGACGATTGAGCATAGAGGTTTGAAGATTGAGGACTGGCGATTGAGTATTGAAGATTGAGGATTAAGGACTGAGGATTGGGGATTGAGGATCTAAGATTGGAGATTGACTTTTGGAGATTGAAGGTTGAGGATTGAGGATTGAGGATTGAGAATTGAGAATTGAGGATGTGGACTGAGGGTTGAGGATTGAGGTTTGAGGACCGAGGGTTGAGGATTGAGGATTGAGGACTGAGGATTGACGATTGAGTATTGAAGATTGAGGATTTATGACTGAGGATTGTGGATTGAGGATTGAGAATTGAGAATTGAGGATTGAAGATTGAGTATTGGGGATTGAATATTGAGGACTGAGAATTGAGGATTGAGAATGAGGGCTGAGGGTTGAGGATTGAGGTTAGAGGATTGAGGATTGAGGATTGAGGACTGAGGCTTGAGGATTGAGGATTGAGCATTGAGGATTGAAGATTGAATGCTGAGGATTGAACATTCAGGATTGAGGATTGGCGGTTGAGAATGGAGAATGAGGGCTGAGGGTTGAGGATTGAGGTTTCAGTATTGAATCCTGAGAATTCAGGATATTCTATTGAGTATCGAGAATTGACGATTGATGGTTAGTATTGAGGATTGAGGATTGAGGATTGAGTGTTGAAGATAGAGGATTGATGATTGAAGATTGAGGATTGAGGTTTGAGGATTCAGGATTGAGGATTGAGGACTGAGGCTTGAGGATTGAGGATTGAGCATTGAGGATTGAAGATTGAGGATTGGGTATTGAGGTTTGAAGAATGAGGATTGAGGATTGAGGATTGAGGATTGAGGTTTGAGGATCTAGGATTGGAGATAGATTATTGAGGATTGAAGATTGGGGATTGAGGATTGAGGATTGAGGATCTAGGATTGGAGATTGATTATTGAGGATGAAGATTGAGAATTGGGTATTGAGGTTTGAAGAATGAGGATTGAGGATTGAGGATTGATGATTGAGGATTGAGGATTGAGGATTGGGGATTGAGGATTGAGCATTGTGGTTTGAGGACTGAGGGCTGAGGATTGAGGATTGACGATTGAGCATAGAGGATTGAAGATCGAGGACTGGCGATTGAGGATTGAAGATTGAGGATTAAGGACTGAGGATTGGGGATTGAGGATCTAAGATTGGAGATTGATTTTTGGAGATTGAAGGTTGAGGATTGAGGATTGAGGATTGAGAATTGAGAACTGAGGATGTGAACTGAGGGTTGAGGATTGAGGTTTGAGGACCGAGGGTTGAGGATTGAGGATTGAGGACTGAGGATTGACGATTGAGTATTGAAGATTGAGGATTTATGACCGAGGATTGAGGATTGGGGATTGAGGATTGAGAATTGAGGATTGAAGATTGAGTATTGGGGATTGAATATTGAGGACTGAGGATTGAGGATTGAGAATGAGGGCTGAGGGTTGAGGATTGAGGTTAGAGGATTGAGGATTGAGGATTGAGGACTGAGGCTTGAGGATTGAGGATTGAGCATTGAGGATTGAAGATTGATGATTGGGTATTGAGGTTTGAAGAATGAGGATTGAGGGTTGAGGATTGAGGATTGAGGATTGAGGATCTAGGATTGGAGATTGATTATTGAGGATTGAAGATTGGGGATTGAGGATTGAGGATTGAGGATCTAGGATTGGAGATTGATTATTGATCACTGAGGATTGAGGATTGAGGATTGAGGTTTGAGGATTGAGGATTGAAGATTGAATGTTGAGGATTGAACATTCAGGATTGAGGATTGGCGGTTGAGAATGGAGGATGAGGGCTGAGGGTTGGGGATTGAGGTTTCAGTATTGAATCCTGAGAATTCAGGATATTCTATTGAGTATCGAGAATTGAGGATTGATGGTTAGTATTGAGGATTGAGGATTGAGGATTGAGTGTTGAAGATAGAGGATTGATGATTGAAGAGTGAGGATTGAGGTTTGAGGATTGAGGATTGAGGATTGAGGACTGAGGCTTGAGGATTGAGGATTGAGCATTGAGGATTGAAGATTGAGGATTGGGTACTGAAGTTTGAAGAATGAGGATTGAGGATTGGGGATTGAGGATTGAGCATTGTGGTTTGAGGACTCAGGGCTGAGGATTGAGGATTGAGGATTGAGGATTGAGGATGAGGGCTGAGGGTTGAGGATTGAGGATTGAGGTCTGAGGACTGAGGATTGAGGATTGAGAATTGAGGATTTAGGATTGAGGATTGAAGATTGAGGATTGGGTATTGAGGATTGAAGAATGAGGATTGAGGATTGAGGATTGAGGATTGAGGATTGAGGGTTGAAAGTTGAGGATTGGGTATTGAGGATTGAAGACTGAGGATTGAGGATTGAGGATTGAGGATTGAGGATTGAAGATTGAGTATAGAGGATTGAAGATTGAGGATTGTGGATTGAGGATTGAGGATTGAGGACTGAGGCTTGAGGATTGAGGATTGAGCATTGAGGATTGAAGATTGAGGATTGGGTATTGAGGTTTGAAGAATGAGGATTGAGGATTGAGGATTGAGGATTGAGGATTGAGGATCTAGGATTGGAGATTGATTATCGAGGATTGAAGATTGGGGATTGAGGATTGAGGATTGAGGATCTAGGATTGGAGATTGATTATTGAGGATGAAGATTGAGAATTGGGTATTGAGGTTTGAAGAATGAGGATTGAGGATTGAGGATTGATGATTGAGGATTGAGGATTGAGGATTGGGGATTGAGGATTGAGCATTGTGGTTTGAGGACTCAGGGCTGAGGATTGAGGATTGAGGATTGAGGATTGAGGATGAGGGCTGAGGGTTGAGGATTGAGGATTGAGGTCTGAGGACTGAGGATTGAGGATTGAGAATTGAGGATTTAGGATTGAGGATTGAAGATTGAGGATTGGGTATTGAGGATTGAAGAATGAGGATTGAGGATTGAGGATTGAGGATTGAGGATTGAGGGTTGAAGGTTGAGGATTGGGTATTGAGGATTGAAGACTGAGGATTGAGGATTGAGGATTGAGGATTGAGGATTGAAGATTGAGTATAGAGGATTGAAGATTGAGGATTGTGGATTGAGGATTGAGGATTGAGGATTGAAGATTGAGTATTGAGGATTGAAGATTGAGGATTGAGTATTGAGGATTGAGGATTGAGGATTGAGGATTGAGTGTTGAAGATTGATGATTGATGATTGAGGATTGAGCATTGAAGATTGAGGATTGGGGATTGAGGATTGAGGATTGAGGATTGATTATTGAGGATTGAAGATTGAGTATTGATGATTGAAGATTGAGGATTGAGGATTGAGGGTTGAGGATTGAGGACGAGGACTGACGGTTGAGGATTGAGGTTTGAGGATTGAGGATTGAGGATTGAGGACTGAGGCTTGAGGATTGACGATTGAGCATAGAGAATTGAAGATTGAGGACTGGCGATTGAGGATTGAAGATTGAGGATTAAGGACTGAGGATTGGGGATTGAGGATCTAAGATTGGAGATTGATTTTTGGAGATTGAAGGTTGAGGATTGAGGATTGAGGATTGAGAATTGAGAATTGAGGATGTGGACTGAGGGTTGAGGATTGAGGTTTGAGGACCGAGGGTTGAGGATTGAGGATTGAGGACTGAGGATTGACGATTGAGTATTGAAGATTGAGGATTTATGACTGAGGATTGAGGATTGAGGATTGAGGATTGAGAATTGAGGATTGAAGATTGTGTATTGGGGATTGAATATTGAGGACTGAGGATTGAGGATTGAGAATGAGGGCTGAGGGTTGAGGATTGAGGTTAGAGGATTGAGGATTGAGGATTGAGGACTGAGGCTTGAGGATTGAGGATTGAGCATTGAGGATTGAAGATTGATGATTGGGCATTGAGGTTTGAAGAATGAGGATTGAGGGTTGAGGATTGAGGATTGAGGATTGAGGATCTAGGATTGGAGATTGATTATTGAGG
This sequence comes from Calliopsis andreniformis, assembly GCF_051401765.1. Lineage (NCBI taxonomy): Eukaryota > Metazoa > Arthropoda > Insecta > Hymenoptera > Andrenidae > Calliopsis > Calliopsis andreniformis. The sequence continues at coordinate 506,392 of NW_027480579.1, forward strand.
ATTGAAGATTGGGGATTGAGGATTGAGGATTGAGGGTCTAGGATTGGAGATTGATTATTGATCACTGAGGATTGAGGATTGAGGATTGAGGTTTGAGGGTTGAGGATTGAAGATTGAATGTTGAGGATTGAACATTCAGGATTGAGGATTGGCGGTTGAGAATGGAGGATGAGGGCTGAGGGTTGAGGATTGAGGTTTCAGTATTGAATCCTGAGAATTCAGGATATTCTATTGAGTATCGAGAATTGAGTATTGATGGTTAGTATTGAGGATTGAGGATTGAGGATTGAGTGTTGAAGGTAGAGGATTGATGATTGAAGAGTGAGGATTGAGGTTTGAGGATTGAGGATTGAGGATTGAGGACTGAGGCTTGAGGATTGAGGATTGAGCATTGAGGATTGAAGATTGAGGATTGGGTATTGAGGTTTGAAGAATGAGGATTGAGGATTGGGGATTGAGGATTGAGCATTGTGGTTTGAGGACTCAGGGCTGAGGGTTGAGGATTGAGGATTGAGGATTGAGGATGAGGGCTGAGGGTTGAGGATTGAGGTCTGAGGACTGAGGATTGAGGATTGAGAATTGAGGATTTAGGATTGAGGATTGAAGATTGAGGATTGGGTATTGAGGATTGAAGAATGAGGATTGAGGATTGAGGATTGAGGATTGAGGATTGAGGGTTGAAGGTTGAGGATTGGGTATTGAGGATTGAAGACTGAGGATTGAGGATTGAGGATTGAGGATTGAGGATTGAAGATTGAGTATAGAGGATTGAAGATTGAGGATTGTGGATTGAGGATTGAGGATTGAGGATTGAAGATTGAGTATTGAGGATTGAAGATTGAGGATTGAGTATTGAGGATTGAGGATTGAGGATTGAGGATTGAGTGTTGAAGATTGATGATTGATGATTGAGGATTGAGCATTGAAGATTGAGGATTGGGGATTGAGGATTGAGGATTGAGGATTGATTATTGAGGATTGAAGATTGAGTATTGATGATTGAAGATTGAGGATTGAGGATTGAGGGTTGAGGATTGAGGACGAGGACTGACGGTTGAGGATTGAGGTTTGAGGATTGAGGATTGAGGATTGAGGACTGAGGCTTGAGGATTGACGATTGAGCATAGAGAATTGAAGATTGAGGACTGGCGATTGAGGATTGAAGATTGAGGATTAAGGACTGAGGATTGGGGATTGAGGATCTAAGATTGGAGATTGATTTTTGGAGATTGAAGGTTGAGGATTGAGGATTGAGGATTGATAATTGAGAATTGAGGATGTGGACTGAGGGTTGAGGATTGACGTTTGAGGACCGAGGGTTGAGGATTGAGGATTGAGGACTGAGGATTGACGATTGAGTATTGAAGATTGAGGATTTATGACTGAGGATTGAGGATTGAGGATTGAGGATTGAGGATTGAGAATTGAGGATTGAAGATTGAGTATTGGGGATTGAATATTGAGGACTGAGGATTGAGGATTGAGAATGAGGGCTGAGGGTTGAGGATTGAGGTTAGAGGATTGAGGATTGAGGATTGAGGACTGAGGCTTGAGGATTGAGGATTGAGCATTGAGGATTGAAGATTGATGATTGGGCATTGAGGTTTGAAGAATGAGGATTGAGGGTTGAGGATTGAGGATTGAGGATTGAGGATCTAGGATTGGAGATTGATTATTGAGGATTGAAGATTGGGGATTGAGGATTGAGGATTGAGGGTCTAGGATTGGAGATTGATTATTGATCACTGACGATTGAGGATTGAGGATTGAGGTTTGAGGGTTGAGGATTGAAGATTGAATGTTGAGGATTGAACATTCAGGATTGAGGATTGGCGGTTGAGAATGGAGGATGAGGGCTGAGGGTTGAGGATTGAGGTTTCAGTATTGAATCCTGAGAATTCAGGATATTCTATTGAGTATCGAGAATTGAGTATTGATGGTTAGTATTGAGGATTGAGGATTGAGGATTGAGTGTTGAAGGTAGAGGATTGATGATTGAAGATTGAGGATTGAGGTTTGAGGATTGAGGATTGAGGATTGAGGACTGAGGCTTGAGGATTGAGGATTGAGCATTGAGGATTGAAGATTGAGGATTGGGTATTGAGGTTTGAAGAATGAGGATTGAGCATTGAGGATTGAGGATTGCGGATTGAGGATTTAGGATTGGAGATTGATTATCGAGGATTGAAGATTGGGGATTGAGGATTGAGGATTGAGGATCTAGGATTGGAGATTGATTATTGAGTATGAAGATTGAGAATTGGGTATTGAGGTTTGAAGAATGAGGATTGAGGATTGAGGATTGAGGATTGAGGATTGAGGATCTAGGATTGGAGATTGAATATTGAGGATTGAAGATTGGGGATTGAGGATTGAGGATTGAGTATCTAGGATTGGAGATTGATTATTGAGGATGAAGATTGAGAATTGAGGATTGGGGATTGAGAATTGAGAATTGAGGATGAGGACTAAGGGTTGAGGATTGAGGGTTGAGAAATGAGGATTGGGGATTGAGGATTGAGGATTGAGGATTGAGGATTGAGGATTGAGGATTGAGTATTGAAGATTGAGTATTGATCACTGAGGGTTGAGGATTGATGATTGCAGATTGAGTATTGTGGATTGAAGATTGAGGATTCAGGATTGAGGATTGAGGATTGAGGATTGAGGATTGAGGATTGAGGATTGAAGATTGAGTATTGATTATTGAAGATTGAGGATTGAGGATTGAGGATTGAGGATTGAGGATTGAGCATTGAAGATTGAGGATTGGGGATTGAGGATTGACGATTGAGGATTGAGTATTGAAGATTGAATGTTGAGTATTGATGATTGAAGGTTAAGGATTGATGATTGAGGGTTGAGGATTGAGGACGAGGACTGACGGTTGAGGATTGAGGTTTGAGGATTGAGGATTGAGGATTGAGGACTGAGGCTTGAGGATTGACGATTGAGCATAGAGGATTGAAGATTGAGGACTGGCGATTGAGGATTGAAGATTGAGGATTAAGGACTGAGGATTGGGGATTGAGGATCTAGGATTGGAGATGGATTTTTGGGGATTGAAGATTGAGGATTGAGGATTGAGGATTGAGAATTGAGAATTGAGGATGTGGACTGAGGGATGAGGATTGAGGATTGAGGAACGAGGATTGAGGATTGAGGATTGAGGACTGAGGATTGACGATTGAGTGTTGAAGATTGAGGATTTATGACTGAGGATTGAGGATTGAGGATTGAGAATTGAGTATTGAAGATTGAGGATTGATGATTGAGGAATGAGGATTGAGGATTGAGGATTGAGGATTGAGTATTGAAGATTGAGGATTGATGATTGAGGAATGAGGATTGAGGATTGTGGATTGAGGATTGAGTATTGAAGATTGAGGATTGATGATTGAAAATTGAGGATTGAGGATTGGGGATTGAGGATTGAGGATTGAGGTTTGAGGACTGAGGACTGAGGATTGTGGATTGGGATTGAGGATTGAAGATTCAGTATTGAGGATTGAAGATTGGGAATTGAGGATTGAGGATTGAACACTGAGGACTGAGAGTTGAGTGTTGAGTGATGAGAATTGATGTTTGTGGATCGAGGTTTGAAGATTGCAGATTGAGTATTGAGTATTGAAAACTTTGAATTGAGGATATTCTATTGAGGATTGAGGATTGACAACAGATTGATTAGGACTGAGGTCTGAAGATTGTGGATTAAGGATTGAGGATTCAGAATTGACGCTTGAGGATTGAGGGTTGAGGATGTAGGATTGAAGAGAGAGGACTGAGTGTTGAGGATTGAGTGTTGAGAACTGATGCTTGAGGTTTGAGGTTTGATTATTGGATATTCTGGATTGAGTATTGGACCATAAGAATTCAGGATGTTCTATTGAGTATTGAGAATTGAGGATTGATGGTTGAGTATTGAGGATTGATGGTTGGGGGTTGAGGATTGAGGATTGAGTATTGAAGATTAAGTATTGATCACTGAGGATTGAGGATTGAGGATTGAGGTTTGAGGATTGAATATTGAAGATTGAATATTGAGGATTTAAGATTCAGGATTGAGGATTGACGATTGAGGATGGAGGATGAGGGCTGAGGGTTGAGGATTGAGGTTTCAGTATTGAATCCTGAGAATTCAGGATATTCTATTGAGTATCGAGAATTGAGGATTGATGGTTAGTATTGAGGATTGAGGATTGAGGATTGAGTGTTGAAGATTGAGGATTGATGATTGAAGATTGAGGATTGGGGATTGAGGATTGAGGAATGAGTATTGAAGATTGAGGATTGATGATTGAGGATTGAGGATTGAGGATTGGGGATTGAGGATTGAGCATTGTGGTTTGAGGACTGAGGGCTGAGGATTGAGGATTGAGGATTGAGGATGAGGGCTGAGGGTTGAGGATTGAGGCTTGAGGTCTGAGGACTGAGGATTGAGGATTGAGAATTGAGGATTTAGGATTGAGGATTGAAAATTGAGGATTGGGTATTGAGGATTGAAGAATGAGGATTGAGGATTGAGGATTGAGGATTGAGGATTGAGGGTTGAAGGTTGAGGATTGGGTATTGAGGATTGAAGACTGAGGATTGAGGATTGAGGATTGAGGATTGAGGATTGAAGATTGAGTATAGAGGATTGAAGATTGAGGATTGTGGATTGAGGATTGAGGATTGAGGATTGAAGATTGAGTATTGAGGATTGAAGATTGAGGATTGAGTATTGAGGATTGAGGATTGAGGATTGAGGATTGAGTGTTGAAGATTGATGATTGATGATTGAGGATTGAGCATTGAAGATTGAGGATTGGGGATTGAGGATTGACGATTGAGGATTGATTATTGAGGATTGAAGATTGAGTATTGATGATTGAAGATTAAGGATTGAGGATTGAGGGTTGAGGATTGAGGACGAGGACTGACGGTTGAGGATTGAGGTTTGAGGATTGAGGATTGAGGATTGAGGACTGAGGCTTGAGGATTGACGATTGAGCATAGAGGATTGAAGATTGAGGACTGGCTATTGAGGATTGAAGATTGAGGATTAAGGACTGAGGATTGGGGATTGAGGATCTAAGATTGGAGATTGATTTTCGGAGATTGAAGGTTGAGGATTGAGGATTGAGGAATGAGAATTGAGAATTGAGGATGTGGACTGAGGGTTGAGGATTGAGGTTTGAGGACCGAGGGTTGAGGATTGAGGATTGAGGACTGAGGATTGACGATTGAGTATTGAAGATTGAGGATTTATGACTGAGGATTGAGGATTGAGGATTGAGGATTGAGAATTGAGGATTGAAGATTGAGTATTGGGGATTGAATATTGAGGACTGAGGATTGAGGATTGAGAATGAGGGCTGAGGGTTGAGGATTGAGGTTAGAGGATTGAGGATTGAGGATTGAGGACTGAGGCTTGAGGATTGAGGATTGAGCATTTAGGATTGAAGATTGAATGTTGAGGATTGAACATTCAGGATTGAGGATTGGCGGTTGAGAATGGAGGATGAGGGCTGAGGGTTGAGGATTGAGGTTTCAGTATTGAATCCTGAGAATTCAGGATATTCTATTGAGTATCGAGAATTGAGGATTGAGGATTGAGGATTGAGTGTTGAAGATTGAGGATTGATGATTGAAGATTGAGGATTGGGGATTGAGGATTGAGGAATGAGTATTGAAGATTGAGGATTGATGGTTGATTATTGAGGATTGAGGATTGGGGATTGAGGATTGAGCATTGTGGTTTGAGGACTGAGGGCTGAGGATTGAGTATTGAGGATTGAGGATTGAGGATGAGGGCTGAGGGTTGAGGATAGAGGCTTGAGGTCTGAGGACTGAGGATTGAGGATTGAGAATTGAGGATTTAGGATTGAGGATTGAAGATTGAGGATTGGGTATTGAGGATTGAAGAATGAGGATTGAGGATTGAGGATTGAGGATTGAGGATTGAGGGTTGAAGGTTGAGGATTGGGTATTGAGGATTGAAGACTGAGGATTGAGGATTGAGGATTGAGGATTGAGGATTGAAGATTGAGTATAGAGGATTGAAGATTGAGGATTGTGGATTGTGGATTGAGGATTGAGGATTGAAGATTGAGTATTGAGGATTCAAGATTGAGGATTGAGTATTGAGGATTGAGGATTGAGGATTGAGGATTGAGTGTTGAAGATTGATGATTGATGATTGAGGATTGAGCATTGAAGTTTGAGGATTGGGGATTGAGGATTGACGATTGAGGATTGATTATTGAGGATTGAAGATTGAGTATTGATGATTGAAGATTGAGGATTGAGGATTGAGGGTTGAGGATTGAGGACGAGGACTGACGGTTGAGGATTGAGGTTTGAAGATTGAGGATTGAGGATTGAGGACTGAGGCTTGAGGATTGACGATTGAGCATAGAGGATTGAAGATTGAGGACTGGCGATTGAGGATTGAAGATTGAGGATTAAGGACTGAGGATTGGGGATTGAGGATCTAAGATTGGAGATTGATTTTTGGAGATTGAAGGTTGAGGATTGAGGATTGAGGATTGAGAATTGAGAATTGAGGATGTGGACCGAGGGTTGAGGATTGAGGTTTGAGGACCGAGGGTTGAGGATTGAGGATTGAGGACTGAGGATTGACGATTGAGTATTGAAGATTGAGGATTTATGACTGAGGATTGAGGATTGAGGATTGAGGATTGAGAATTGAGGATTGAAGATTGAGTATTGGGGATTGAATATTGAGGACTGAGGATTGAGGATTGAGAATGAGGGCTGAGGGTTGAGGATTGAGGTTAGAGGATTGAGGATTGAGGATTGAGGACTGAGGCTTGAGGATTGAGGATTGAGCATTGAGGATTGAAGATTGAATGTTGAGGATTGAACATTCAGGATTGAGGATTGGCGGTTGAGAATGGAGAATGAGGGCTGAGGGTTGAGGATTGAGGTTTCAGTATTGAATCCTGAGAATTCAGGGTATTCTATTGAGTATCGAGAATTGACGATTGATGGTTAGTATTGAGGATTGAGGATTGAGGATTGAGTGTTGAAGATAGAGGATTGATGATTGAAGATTGAGGATTGAGGTTTGAGGATTGAGGATTGAGGATTGAGGACTGAGGCTTGAGGATTGAGGATTGAGCATTGAGGATTGAAGATTGAGGATTGGGTATTGAGGTTTGAAGAATGAGGATTGAGGATTGAGGGTTGAGGATTGAGGTTTGAGGATCTAGGATTGGAGATTGATTATTGAGGATTGAAGATTGGGGATTGAGGATTGAGGATTGAGGATCTAGGATTGGAGATTGATTATTGAGGATGAAGATTGAGAATTGGGTATTGAGGTTTGAAGAATGAGGATTGAGGATTGAGGATTGATGATTGAGGATTGAGGATTGAGGATTGGGGATTGAGGATTGAGCATTGTGGTTTGAGGACTGAGGGCTGAGGATTGAGGACTGAGGGTTGAGGATTGAGGTTTGGGGACCGAGGGTTGAGGATTGAGGATTGAGGACTGAGGATTGACGATTGAGTATTGAAGATTGAGGATTTATGACTGAGGATTGAGGATTGAGGATTGAGGATTGAGAATTGAGGATTGAAGATTGAGTATTGGGTATTGAATATTGAGGACTGAGGATTGAGGATTGAGAATGAGGGCTGAGGGTTGAGGATTGAGGTTAGAGGATTGAGGATTGAGGATTGAGGACTGAGGCTTGAGGATTGAGGATTGAGCATTGAGGATTGAAGATTGAATGTTGAGGATTGAACATTCAGGATTGAGGATTGGCGGTTGAGAATGGAGGATGAGGGCTGAGGGTTGAGGATTGAGGTTTCAGTATTGAATCCTGAGAATTCAGGATATTCTATTGAGTATCGAGAATTGAGGATTGATGGTTAGTATTGAGGATTGAGGATTGAGGATTGAGTGTTGAAGATTGAGGATTGATGATTGAAGATTGAGGATTGGGGATTGAGGATTGAAGATTGAGGATTGGGTATTGAGGATTGAAGAATGAGGATTGAGGATTGAGGATTGAGGATTGAGGATTGAGGGTTGAAGGTTGAGGATTGGGTATTGAGGATTGAAGACTGAGGATTGAGGATTGAGGATTGAGGATTGAGGATTGAAGATTGAGTATAGAGGATTGAAGATTGAGGATTGTGGATTGTGGATTGAGGATTGAGGATTGAAGATTGAGTATTGAGGATTCAAGATTGAGGATTGAGTATTGAGGATTGAGGATTGAGGATTGAGGATTGAGTGTTGAAGATTGATGATTGATGATTGAGGATTGAGCATTGAAGATTGAGGATTGGGGATTGAGGATTGACGATTGAGGATTGATTATTGAGGATTGAAGATTGAGTATTGATGATTGAAGATTGAGGATTGAGGATTGAGGGTTGAGGATTGAGGACGAGGACTGACGGTTGAGGATTGAGGTTTGAGGATTGAGGACTGAGGATTGAGGACTGAGGCTTGAGGATTGACGATTGAGCATAGAGGATTGAAGATTGAGGACTGGCGATTGAGGATTGAAGATTGAGGATTAAGGACTGAGGATTGGGGATTGAGGATCTAAGATTGGAGATTGATTTTTGGAGATTGAAGGTTGAGGATTGAGGATTGAGGATTGAGAATTGAGAATTGAGGATGTGGACCGAGGGTTGAGGATTGAGGATTGAGGATTGAGAATTGAGAATTGAGGATGTGGACTGAGGGTTGAGGATTGAGGTTTGAGGACAGAGGGTTGAGGATTGAGGATTGAGGACTGAGGATTGACGATTGAGTATTGAAGATTGAGGATTTATGACCGAGGATTGAGGATTGGGGATTGAGGATTGAGAATTGAGGATTGAAGATTGAGTATTGGGGATTGAATATTGAGGACTGAGGATTGAGGATTGAGAATGAGGGCTGAGGGTTGAGGATTGAGGTTAGAGGATTGAGGATTGAGGATTGAGGACTGAGGCTTGAGGATTGAGGATTGAGCATTGAGGATTGAAGATTGATGATTGGGTATTGAGGTTTGAAGAATGAGGATTGAGGGTTGAGGATTGAGGATTGAGGATTGAGGATCTAGGATTGGAGATTGATTATTGAGGATTGAAGATTGGGGATTGAGGATTGAGGATTGAGGATCTAGGATTGGAGATTGATTATTGATCACTGAGGATTGAGGATTGAGTATTGAGGTTTGAGGATTGAGGATTGAGGATTGAGGACTGAGGCTTGAGGATTGAGGATTGAGCATTGAGGATTGAAGATTGAGGATTGGGTATTGAGGTTTGAAGAATGAGGATTGAGGATTGAGGATTGAGGATTGAGGATTGAGGATCTAGGATTGGAGATTGATTATCGAGGATTGAAGATTGGGGATTGAGGATTGAGGATTGAGGATCTAGGATTGGAGATTGATTATTGAGTATGAAGATTGAGAATTGGGTATTGAGGTTTGAAGAATGAGGATTGAGGATTGAGGATTGAGGATTGAGGATTGAGGATCTAGGATTGGAGATTGAATATTGAGGATTGAAGATTGGGGATTGAGGATTGAGGATTGAGTATCTAGGATTGGAGATTGATTATTGAGGATGAAGATTGAGAATTGAGGATTGAGGATTGAGAATTGAGAATTGAGGATGAGGACTAAGGGTTGAGGATTGAGGGTTGAGAAATGAGGATTGGGGATTGAGGATTGAGGATTGAGGATTGAGGATTGAGGATTGAGGATTGAGGATTGAGTATTGAAGATTGAGTATTGATCACTGAGGATTGAGGATTGAGGATTGCAGATTGAGTATTGTGGATTGAAGATTGAGGATTCAGGATTGAGGATTGAGGATTGAGGATTGAGGATTGAGGATTGAGGATTGAAGATTGAGTATTGATTATTGAAGATTGAGGATTGAGGATTGAGGATTGAGGATTGAGGATTGAGCATTGAAGATTGAGTATTGGGGATTGAGGATTGACGATTGAGGATTGAGTATTGAGGATTGAAGGTTGAGTATTGATGATTGAAGGTTAAGGATTGATGATTGAGGGTTGAGAATTGAGGATGAGGACTGACGGTTGAGGATTGAGGTTTGAGGATTGAGGATTGAGGATTGAGGACTGAGGCTTGAGGATTGACGATTGAGCATAGAGGATTGAAGATTGAGGACTGGCGATTGAGGATTGAAGATTGAGGATTAAGGACTGAGGATTGGGGATTGAGGATCTAGGATAGGAGATTGATTTTTGGGGATTGAAAATTGAGGATTGAGGATTGAGGATTGAGAATTGAGAATTGAGGATGTGGACTGAGGGATGAGGATTGAGGATTGAGGAACGAGGATTGAGGATTGAGGATTGAGGACTGAGGATTGACGATTGAGTGTTGAAGATTGAGGATTTATGACTGAGGATTGAGGATTGAGGATTGAGGATTGAGAATTGAGGATTGAAGATTGAGTATTGGGGATTGAATATTGAGGACTGGGGATTGAGGATTGAGAATGAGGGCTGAGGATTGAGGTTAGAGGATTGAGGATTGAGGATTGAGGACTGAGGCTTGAGGATTGAGGATTGAGCATTGAGGATTGAAGATTGAATGTTGAGGATTGAACATTCAGGATTGAGGATTGGCGGTTGAGAATGGAGGATGAGGGCTGAGGGTTGAGGATTGAGGTTTCAGTATTGAATCCTGAGAATTCAGGATATTCTATTGAGTATCGAGAATTGAGGATTGATGGTTAGTATTGAGGATTGAGGATTGAGGATTGAGTGTTGAAGATAGAGGATTGATGATTGAAGATTGAGGATTGAGGTTTGAGGATTGAGGATTGAGGATTGAGGACTGAGGCTTGAGGATTGAGGATTGAGCATTGAGGATTGAAGATTGAGGATTGGGTATTGAGGTTTGAAGAATGAGGATTGAGGATTGAGGATTGAGGATTGAGGTTTGAGGATCTAGGATTGGAGATTGATTATTGAGGATTGAAGATTGGGGATTGAGGATTGAGGATTGAGGATCTAGGATTGGAGATTGATTATTGAGGATGAAGATTGAGAATTGGGTATTGAGGTTTGAAGAATGAGGATTGAGGATTGAGGATTGATGATTGAGGATTGAGGATTGAGGATTGGGGATTGAGGATTGAGCATTGTGGTTTGAGGACTCAGGGCTGAGGATTGAGGATTGAGGATTGAGGATTGAGGATGAGGGCTGAGGGTTGAGGATTGAGGATTGAGGTCTGAGGACTGAGGATTGAGGATTGAGAATTGAGGATTTAGGATTGAGGATTGAAGATTGAGGATTGGGTATTGAGGATTGAAGAATGAGGATTGAGGATTGAGGATTGAGGATTGAGGATTGAGGGTTGAAGGTTGAGGATTGGGTATTGAGGATTGAAGACTGAGGATTGAGGATTGAGGATTGAGGATTGAGGATTGAAGATTGAGTATAGAGGATTGAAGATTGAGGATTGTGGAATGAGGATTGAGGATTGAGGATTGAAGATTGAGTATTGAGGATTGAAGATTGAGGATTGAGTATTGAGGATTGAGGATTGAGGATTGAGGATTGAGTGTTGAAGATTGATGATTGATGATTGAGGATTGAGCATTGAAGATTGAGGATTGGGGATTGAGGATTGAGGATTGAGGATTGATTATTGAGGATTGAAGATTGAGTATTGATGATTGAAGATTGAGGATTGAGGATTGAGGAATGAGGATTGAGGATTGAGGATTGAGGATTGAGTATTGAAGATTGAGGAATGATGATTGAGGAATGAGGATTGAGGATTGTGGATTGAGGATTGAGTATTGAAGATTGAGGATTGATGATTGAAAATGGAGGATTGAGGATTGGGGAATGAGGATTGAGGATTGAGGTTTGAGGACTGAGGACTGAGGATTGTGGATTGGGATTGAGGATTGAAGATTCAGTATTGAGGATTGAAGATTGGGAATTGAGGATTGAGGATTGAACACTGAGGACTGAGAGTTGAGTGTTGAGTGATGAGAATTGATGTTTGTGGATCGAGGTTTGAAGATTGCAGATTGAGTATTGAGTATTGAAAACTTTGAATTGAGGATATTCTATTGAGGATTGAGGATTGACAACAGATTGATTAGGACTGAGGTCTGAAGATTGTGGATTAAGGATTGAGGATTCAGAATTGACGCTTGAGGATTGAGGGTTGAGGATGTAGGATTGAAGAGAGAGGACTGAGTGTTGAGGATTGAGTGTTGAGAATTGATGCTTGAGGTTTGAGGTTTGATTATTGGATATTCTGGATTGAGTATTGGACCATAAGAATTCAGGATGTTCTATTGAGTATTGAGAATTGAGGATTGATGGTTGAGTATTGAGGATTGATGGTTGGGGGTTGAGGATTGAGGATTGAGTATTGAAGATTAAGTATTGATCACTGAGGATTGAGGATTGAGGATTGAGGTTTGAGGATTGAATATTGAAGATTGAATATTGAGGATTTAAGATTCAGGATTGAGGATTGACGATTGAGGATGGAGGATGAGGGCTGAGGGTTGAGGATTGAGGTTTCAGTATTGAATCCTGAGAATTCAGGATATTCTATTGAGTATCGAGAATTGAGGATTGATGGTTAGTGTTGAGGATTGAGGATTGAGGATTGAGTGTTGAAGATTGAGGATTGATGATTGAAGATTGAGGATTGGGGATTGAGGATTGAGGAATGAGTATTGAAGATTGAGGATTGATGATTGAGGATTGAGGATTGAGGATTGGGGATTGAGGTTTGAGCATTGTGGTTTGAGGACTGAGGGCTGAGGATTGAGGATTGAGGATTGAGGATGAGGGCTGAGGGTTGAGGATTGAGGCTTGAGGTCTGAGGACTGAGGATTGAGGATTGAGAATTGAGGATTTAGGATTGAGGATCGAAAATTGAGGATTGGGTATTGAGGATTGAAGAATGAGGATTGAGGATTGAGGATTGAGGATTGAGGATTGAGGGTTGAAGGTTGAGGATTGGGTATTGAGGATTGAAGACTGAGGATTGAGGATTGAGGATTGAGGATTGAGGATTGAAGATTGAGTATAGAGGATTGAAGATTGAGGATTGTGGATTGAGGATTGAGGATTGAGGATTGAAGATTGAGTATTGAGGATTGAAGATTGAGGATTGAGTATTGAGGATTGAGGATTGAGGATTGAGGATTGAGTGTTGAAGATTGATGATTGATGATTCAGGATTGAGCATTGAAGATTGAGGATTGGGGATTGAGGATTGACGATTGAGGATTGATTATTGAGGATTGAAGATTGAGTATTGATGATTGAAGATTGAGGATTGAGGATTGAGGGTTGAGGATTGAGGACGAGGACTGACGGTTGAGGATTGAGGTTTGAGGATTGAGGATTGAGGATTGAGGACTGAGGCTTGAGGATTGACGATTGAGCATTGAGGATTGAAGATTGAGGACTGGCTATTGAGGATTGAAGATTGAGGATTAAGGACTGAGGATTGGGGATTGAGGATCTAAGATTGGAGATTGATTTTCGGAGATTGAAGGTTGAGGATTGAGGATTGAGGAATGAGAATTGAGAATTGAGGATGTGGACTGAGGGTTGAGGATTGAGGTTTGAGGACCGAGGGTTGAGGATTGAGGATTGAGGACTGAGGATTGACGATTGAGTATTGAAGATTGAGGATTTATGACTGAGGATTGAGGATTGAGGATTGAGGATTGAGAATTGAGGATTGAAGATTGAGTATTGGGGATTGAATATTGAGGACTGAGGATTGAGGATTGAGAATGAGGGCTGAGGGTTGAGGATTGAGGTTAGAGGATTGAGGATTGAGGATTGAGGACTGAGGCTTGAGGATTGAGGATTGAGCATTGAGGATTGAAGATTGAATGTTGAGGATTGAACATTCAGGATTGAGGATTGGCGGTTGAGAATGGAGGATGAGGGCTGAGGGTTGAGGATTGAGGTTTCAGTATTGAATCCTGAGAATTCAGGGTATTCTATTGAGTATCGAGAATTGAGGATTGATGGTTAGTATTGAGGATTGAGGATTGAGGATTGAGTGCTGAAGATAGAGGATTGATGATTGAAGATTGAGGATTGAGGTTTGAGGATTGAGGATTGAGGATTGAGGACTGAGGCTTGAGGATTGAGGATTGAGCATTGAGGATTGAAGATTGAGGATTGTGTATTGAGGATTGAAGTATGAGGATTGAGGATTGAGGTTTGAGGATAGAGGATTGCAGATTGAGTATTGAGGATTGAAGATTGAGGTTTGAGGATTGAGGATTGAATATTGAGGATTGAGGATTGAGGATTGAGGATTGAGGATTGAAGATTGAGTATTGAGCATTGAAGGTTGAGGATTGAGGATTGAGGATTGAGGATTGAAGACTGAGAATTGAAGATTGAGTATTGAGGGTTGAAGATTGAGGATTGCGAATTGAGGATTGAGGATTGAGGATTGAGGATTGAAGATTGAATATTGATGATTGAATATTGAGGACTGAGGATTGAGTGTTGTGGATTGAGGACGAGGACTGAGGGTTGAATATTGATGTTTGAGGTCTGAGGATTAAGGATTGAGTGTTGAGAATTGAGGATTGAGGATTGAGGATTGAGGATTGAAGATTCAGTATTGAGGATTGAAGGTTGAGGATCGTGGATTGAGAACGGAGGATTGAGGATTGAATATTGAGGATTGGGGACTGAGTGTTGAGGGTTGAGTGATGAGAATTGACGTTTGAGGATAGAGACTTGAAGATTGGTGATTGAGTATTGACTATTGAAATCTGTGAATTGATCATATTCTATTGAGGATTGAGCATTGACAACCGATTGTTGAGGACTGAGGGCTGAAGATTGAGGATTCAGGATTGAGGATTCAGGACTGATGTTTGAGGACTGAGGATTGAGGATTGAGGATTGAGGATTGAGTATTGAGGATTTAAGATTGAGGATTGGGTATTGAGGATTGAGGAATGAGGATTGACGATTGAGGATTGAGGATTGAGGATTGAAGACTGAGTATTGAGGATTGAAGATAGACGATTGAGGATTAAGGATTAAAGATTGAGGATTAAGGATTGAAAATTGGGTATTGCGGATCTAGGATTGGAGATTGATTATTGAGGATTGAAGATTGAGAATTGAGGATTGAGGATTGAGGGTTGAGGATTGAGGATTGAGGATTGAAGATTGAGTATTGAAGATTGAGGATTTATGACTGAGGATTGAGGATTGAGGATTGAGGATTGAGTATTGAGGATTGAAGGTTGAGTATTGAGGATTGAATATTGAGGATTGTGGATTTAGGATTGAGAATTGACGACTGAGGAATGAGGATCGAGGATTGAGGATTGAATATTGAGGATTGAGGATTGAGGATTGAGGATTGAGGACTAAGGATTGAAGATTGGGGATTGAGGATCTATGATTGGAGATCGATTATTGAGGATTGAAGATTGAGGATAGAGGATTGAGGATTGAGGATTGAGAATTGAGGATGGGGACTGATGGTTGAGGATTGAGGTTTGATGAATGAGGATTGAGGATTGAGGATTGAGGATTGGGGATTGAAGATTGAGTATTGAGGATTGAAGATTGAGAATTCAGGATTGAGGATTGAGGATTGAGGATTGAAGATTGAGGATTGAGGATTGAGGATTGAGGATTGAGGATTGAGGATTGAGGATTGAGGATTGAAGATTGAGTATTGATGATTGAAGATTGAGGATTGAGGATTGAGGGTTGAGGATTGAGGACGAGGACTGACGGTTGAGGATTGAGGTTTGAGGATTGAGGATTGAGGATTGAGGACTGAGGCTTGAGGATTGACGATTGAGCATTGAGGATTGAAGATTGAGGACTGGCTATTGAGGATTGAAGATTGAGGATTAAGGACTGAGGATTGGGGATTGAGGATCTAAGATTGGAGATTGATTTTCGGAGATTGAAGGTTGAGGATTGAGGATTGAGGAATGAGAATTGAGAATTGAGGATGTGGACTGAGGGTTGAGGATTGAGGTTTGAGGACCGAGGGTTGAGGATTGAGGATTGAGGACTGAGGATTGACGGTTGAGTATTGAAGATTGAGGATTTATGACTGAGGATTGAGGATTCAGGATAGAGGATTGAGAATTGAGGATTGAAGATTGAGTATTGGGGATTGAATATTGAGGACTGAGGATTGAGGATTGAGAATGAGGGCTGAGGGTTGAGGATTGAGGTTAGAGGATTGAGGATTGAGGATTGAGGACTGAGGCTTGAGGATTGAGGATTGAGCATTGAGGATTGAAGATTGAATGTTGAGGATTGAACATTCAGGATTGAGGATTGGCGGTTGAGAATGGAGGATGAGGGCTGAGGGTTGAGGATTGAGGTTTCAGTATTGAATCCTGAGAATTCAGGATATTCTATTGAGTATCGAGAATTGAGGATTGATGGTTAGTATTGAGGATTGAGGATTGAGGATTGAGTGTTGAAGATAGAGGATTGATGATTGAAGATTGAGGATTGAGGTTTGAGGATTGAGGATTGAAATTGAGTATTGAGGATTGAAGATTGAGGATTGAGATTTGATTATTGAATATTGTGGATTGAGTATCGAACCATGCGAATTCAGGATATTCTATTGAGTATTGAGAATTGAGGATTGATGGTTGAGTATTGAGGTTTGTTGGCTGAGGGTTATGTGTTGAATATTGAGGATTGGGGATTGAGGATTGAGGATTGAGGATTGAGGATTGAAGATTGAGTATTGATGATTGAATATTGAGGATTGAGGATTGAGGTTTGAGGATTGAGGATCGAGGATTGAGGATTGAGGATTGAGGATTGAAGATTGAGTATTGAAGATTGAGGATTCAGTATTGAGGGTTGAGGATTGGGAATTGAGGATTGAAGACTGAATATTGATGATTGAATATTGAGGATTGAGGATTGATGGTTGTGGATAGAGGACGAGGACTGAGGGTTGAATATTGATGTTTGCGGTCTGAGGATTGAGGATTGAGGATTGAGAATTGAGGATTGAGGATTGAGGATTGAAGATTGAGGATTGGGTATTGAGGATTGAAGAATGAGGATTGAGGATTGAGGATTGAGGATTGAGGATTGCAGATTGAGTATTGAGGATTGAGGATTGAGGATTGAGGATTGAGGATTGAGGATCGAGGATTGAGGATTGAGGATTGAGGAGTGAAGATTGAGTATTGAGGATTGAAGATTGAGGATTGGGTATTGAGGATTGAAGAATGAGCATTGAGGATTGAGGATTGACGCTTGAGGATTGCAGATTGAGTATTGAGGATTGAGGATTGAGGATTGAGGATTGAGGATTGTGGATTGAGGATTGAGGATTGAGGATTGAGGATTGAAGATTGGGTATTGAGGATTGAAGATTGAGGATTGAGGATTGAGGATTGATAATTGAGGATTGAGGGTTGAAGACTGAGGATTGAGGATTGAAATTGAGTATTGTGGATTGAAGATTGAGGATTGAGATTTGATTATTGAATATTGTGGTTTGAGTACCGAACCATGCGGATTCAGGATATTCTATTGAGTATTGAGAATTGAGGATTGATGGTTGAGTATTGAGGAATGTTGGCTGAGGGCTGTGTGTTGAATATTGAGGATTGGGGATTGAGGATTGAGGATTGAGTATTGAAGATTGAGGATTGGGTATTGAGGATTGAAGGATGAGGATTGAGGATTGAGGATTGAGGGTTGCGGATTGAGGACCTAGGATTGGAGATTGATTATTGACGATTGATGATTGGGGACTGAGGTTTGAGGATTGAGGATTGCAGATTGAGTATTGAGGATTGAAGATTGAGGATTGAGGATTGAGGATTGAAGATTGAGGATTGAGGATTGAGGATTGAGGATTGAGGGTTGAAGATTGAGTATTGAGGATTGAAGATTGAGGATTCAGGATTGAGTACTGAGGATTGAGGATTGAGGATTGAGGATTGAAGATTGAGAATTGAAGATTGAGTATTGAGGACTCAAGGTTGACGATTGAGGATTGAGGATTGAGGATTGAGGATTGAGGATCTAGGATTGGAGATTGATTATTGAGGATTGAAGATTGGGGATTGAGGATTGAGGATTGAGGATATAGGATTGGAGATTGATTATTGAGGATGAAGATTGAGAATTGGGTATTGAGGTTTGAAGAATGAGGATTGAGGATTGAGTATTGAAGATTGAGTATTGATCACCGAGGATTGAGGATTGAGGATTGAGGTTTGAGGATTGAGGATAGAAGATTGAATGTTCAGGATTGAACATTCACGATTGAGGATTGGCGATTGAGGATGGAGGATGAGGGCTGAGGCTTGACGGTTGAGGTTTCAGTATTGAATCCTGAGAATTCAGGATATTCTATTGAGTATCGAGAATTGAGGATTGATGGTTAGTATTGAGGATTGAGGATTGAGGATTGAGTGTTGAAGATTGAGGATTGATGATTGAAGATTGAGGATTGGGGATTGAGGATTGAGGAATGAGCAATGAAGATTGAGGATTGGTGATTGAGGATTGAGGATTGAGGATTGGGGATTGAGGATTGAGCATTGAGGTTTGAGGACTGAGTGCTGAGGATTGAGGATTGAGGATTGAGGATTGAAGATTGAGTATTGGGAATTGAATATTGAGGATTGAGGATTGAGGATTGAGAATGAGGGCTGAGGGTTGAGGATTGAGGTTTGAGTATAGAATCCTGAAAATTCAGGATATTCTATTGAGTATCGAGAATTGAGGATTGATGGTTAGTATTGAGGACTGAGGATTGACGATTGAGTGTTGAAGATTGAGGATTTATGACTGAGGATTGAGGATTGAGGATTGAGGATTGATGATTGAGGATTGAGGATTGAGGATTGGGGATTGAGGATTGAGCATTGAGGCTTGAGGACTGAGGGCTGAGTTTTGAGGATTGAGGATTGAGGGTTGTGGATGAGGGCTGAGGGTTGAGGATTGAGGTTTGAGGACTGTGGACTGAGGATTGATGATTGAGAATTGAGGATTGAGTACTGAGGATTGAAGATTGAGGATTGGGTATTGAGGATTGAAGAATGAGGATTGAGGATTGAGGTTTGAGGATTGAGGATTGAAGATTGAGTATTGAGGATTGAAGACTGACGATTGAG
Source organism: Calliopsis andreniformis (assembly GCF_051401765.1). Lineage (NCBI taxonomy): Eukaryota > Metazoa > Arthropoda > Insecta > Hymenoptera > Andrenidae > Calliopsis > Calliopsis andreniformis. The sequence continues at coordinate 525,536 of NW_027480579.1, forward strand.
GATTGAGGATTGAGTACTGAGGATTGACGCTTGAGGATTGAGGGTTGAGGATGTAAGATTGAAGAGAGAGGACTGAGTGTTGAGGATTGAGTGTTGAGAATTGATGCTTGAGGTTTGAGATTTGATTATTGAATATTCTGGATTGAGTATTGAACCATAAGGATTCAGGATGTTCTATTGAGTATTGAGAATTGAGGATTGAGGATTGAGGATTGAGGATTGAGGATTGAAGATTGAGTATTGTGTATTGAGGATTGAAGTATGAGGATTGAGGATTGAGGTTTGAGGATAGAGGATTGCATATTGAGTATTGAGGATTGAAGATAGAGGTTTGAGGATTGAGGACTGAAGATTGAGGATTGAGGATTGAGGATTGAGGATTGAGGATTGAAGATTGAGTATTGAGCATTGAAGGTTGAGGATTGAGGATTGAGGATTGAGGATTGAAGATTGAGAATTGAAGATTGAGTATTGAGGGTTGAAGATTGAGGATTGCGAATTGAGGATTGAGGATTGAGGATTGAGGATTGAAGATTGAATATTGATGATTGAATATTGAGGACTGAGGATTGAGTGTTGTGGATTGAGGACGAGGACTGAGGGTTGAATATTGATGTTTGAGGTCTGAGGATTAAGGATTGAGTGTTGAGAATTTAGGATTGAGGATTGAGGATTGAGGATTGAAGATTTAGTATTGAGGATTCAAGGTTGAGGTTCGTGGATTGAGAACGGAGGATTGAGGATTGAATATTGAGGATTGGGGACTGAGTGTTGAGGGTTGAGTGATGAGAATTGACGTTTGAGGATAGAGACTTGAAGATTGGAGATTGAGTATTGAGTATTGAAATCTGTGAATTGATCATATTCTATTGAGGATTGAGGATTGACAACCGATTGTTGAGGACTGAGGGCTGAAGATTGAGGATTCAGGATTGAGGATTCAGGACTGATGTTTGAGGACTGAGGATTGAGGATTGAGGATTGAGGATTGAGGATTGAGGATTTAAGATTGAGGATTGGGTATTGAGGATTGAGGAATGAGGATTGACGATTGAGGATTGAGGATTGAGGATTGAAGACTGAGTATTGAGGATTGAAGATTGACGATTGAGGATTAAGGATTAAAGATTGAGGATTAAGGATTGAAGATTGGGGATTGCGGATCTAGGATTGGAGATTGATTATTGAGGATTGAAGATTGAGACTTGAGGATTGAGGATTGAGGGTTGAGGATTGAGGATTGAGGATTGAAAATTGAGTATTGAAGATTGAGGATTTATGACTGAGGATTGAGGATTGAGGATTGAGGATTGAGTATTGAGGATTGAAGGTTGAGTATTGAGGATTGAATATTGAGGATTGTGGATTTAGGATTGAGAATTGACGACTGAGGAATGAGGATCGAGGATTGAGGATTGAATATTGAGGATTGAGGATTGAGGATTGAGGATTGAGGACTAAGGATTGAAGATTGGGGATTGAGGATTGAAGATTGAGTATTGAAGATTGAGGATTTATGACTGAGGATTGAGGATTGAGGATTGAGGATTGAGGATTGAGGATTTAAGATTGAGGATTGGGTATTGAGGATTGAGGAATGAGGATTGAGGATTGAGGATTGAGGATTGGGGATTGAAGATTGAGTATTGAGGATTGAAGATTGAGAATTCAGGATTGAGGATTGAGGATTGAGGATTGAAGATTGAGGATTGAGGATTGAGGATTGAGGATTGAGGACTGAGGATTGAGGATTGAGGATTGAAGATTGAGGATTGAGGATTGGGTATTGAGGATTGAGGATTCAGGACTGATGTTTGAGGACTGAGGATTGAGGATTGAGGATTGAGGATTGACGACTGAGGATTGGGTATTGAGGATTGAAGAATGAGGATTGAGGATTGAGGATTGAGGATTGAGGATTGCAGATTGAGTATTGAGGATTGAGGATTGAGGATTGAGGATTGAGGATTGAGGATCGAGGATTGAGGATTGAGGATTGAGGAGTGAAGATTGAGTATTGAGGATTGAAGATTGAGGATTGAGGTTTGAAGATTGAGGATTGGGTATTGAGGATTGAAGAATGAGCATTGAGGATTGAGGATTGAGGATTGAGGATTGCAGACTGAGTATTGAGGATTGAGGATTGAGGATTGAGCATTGAGGATTGAGGATTGAGGATTGAGGATTGAGGATTGAGGATTGAGGATTGAGGATTGAGGCTTGAGGATTGAAGATTGAGTATTGAGCATTGAAGGTTGAGGATTGAGGATTGAGGATTGAGGATTGAGGATTGAGAATTGAGGATTGAGGATTGAGGTTTGAAGATTGCGGATTGGGTATTGAGGATTGAAGAATGAGCATTGACGATTGAGGATTGAGGATTGAGGATTGCAGATTGAGTATAGAGGATTGAGGATTGAGGATTGAGCATTGAGGATTGAGGATTGAGGATTGAGGATTGAGGATTGAGGATGGAAGGTTGAGTATTGTGGATTGAAGGTTGAGGATTGAGGATTGAGGATTGACAATTGAGAATTGAGAATTGAAGATTGAGGATTGAGGATTGAAATTGAGTATTGAGGATTGAAGATTGAGGATTGAGATTTGATTATTGAATATTGTGGATTGAGTATCGAACCATGCGAATTCAGGATATTCTATTGAGTATTGAGAATTGAGGATTGATGGTTGAGTATTGAGGTTTGTTGGCTGAGGGTTGTGTGTTGAATATTGAGGATTGGGGATTGAGGATTGAGGATTGAGGATTGAGGATTGAAGATTGAGTATTGATGATTGAATATTGAGGATTGAGGATTGAGGTTTGAGGATTGAGGATCGAGGATTGAGGATTGAGGATTGAGGATTGAAGATTGAGTATTGAAGATTGAGGATTGAGTATTGAGGGTTGAGGATTGGGAATTGAGGATTGAAGACTGAATATTGATGATTGAATATTGAGGATTGAGGATTGATGGTTGTGGATAGAGGACGAGGACTGAGGGTTGAATATTGATGTTTGCGGTGTGAGGATTGAGGATTGAGGATTGAGAATTGAGGATTGAAAATTGAGGATTGAAGATTGAGGATTGGGTATTGAGGATTGAAGAATGAGGATTGAGGATTGAGGATTGAGGATTGAGGATTGCAGATTGAGTATTGAGGATTGAGGATTGAGGATTGAGGATTGAGGATTGAGGATCGAGGATGGAGGATTGAGGATTGAGGAGTGAAGATTGAGTATTGAGGATTGAAGATTGAGGATTGGGTATTGAGGATTGAAGAATGAGCATTGAGGATTGAGGATTGACGCTTGAGGATTGCAGATTGAGTATTGAGGATTGAGGATTGAGGATTGAGGATTGAGGATGGTGGATTGAGGATTGAGGATTGAGGATTGAGGATTGAAGATTGGGTATTGAGGATTGAAGATTGAGGATTGAGGATTGAGGATTGATAATTGAGGATTGAGGGTTGAAGACTGAGGATTGAGGATTGAAATTGAGTATTGAGGATTGAAGATTGAGGATTGAGATTTGATTATTGAATATTGTGGTTTGAGTACCGAACCATGCGGATTCAGGATATTCTATTGAGTATTGAGAATTGAGGATTGATGGTTGAGTATTGAGGAATGTTGGCTGAGGGCTGTGTGTTGAATATTGAGGATTGGGGATTGAGGATTGAGGATTGAGTATTGAAGATTGAGGATTGGGTATTGAGGATTGAAGGATGAGGATTGAGGATTGAGGATTGAGGGTTGCGGATTGAGGACCTAGGATTGGAGATTGATTATTGACGATTGATGATTGGGGACTGAGGTTTGAGGATTGAGGATTGCAGATTGAGTATTGAGGATTGAAGATTGAGGATTGAGGATTGAGGATTGAAGATTGAGGATTGAGGATTGAGGATTGAGGATTGAGGGTTGAAGATTGAGTATTGAGCATTGAAGATTGAGGATTCAGGATTGAGTACTGAGGATTGAGGATTGAGGATTGAGGATTGAAGATTGAGAATTGAAGATTGAGTATTGAGGACTCAAGGTTGACGATTGAGGATTGAGGATTGAGGATCTAGGATTGGAGATTGATTATTGAGGATTGAAGATTGGGGATTGAGGATTGAGGATTGAGGATATAGGATTGGAGATTGATTATTGAGGATGAAGATTGAGAATTGGGTATTGAGGTTTGAAGAATGAGGATTGAGGATTGAGTATTGAAGATTGAGTATTGATCACCGAGGATTGAGGATTGAGGATTGAGGTTTGAGGATTGAGGATAGAAGATTGAATGTTCAGGATTGAAGATTCACGATTGAGGATTGGCGATTGAGGATGGAGGATGAGGGCTGAGGCTTGAGGGTTGAGGTTTCAGTATTGAATCCTGAGAATTCAGGATATTCTATTGAGTATCGAGAATTGAGGATTGATGGTTAGTATTGAGGATTGAGGATTGAGGATTGAGTGTTGAAGATTGAGGATTGATGATTGAAGATTGAGGATTGGGGATTGAGGATTGAGGAATGAGCATTGAAGATTGAGGATTGGTGATTGAGGATTGAGGATTGAGGATTGGGGATTGAGGATTGAGCATTGAGGTTTGAGGACTGAGTGCTGAGGATTGAGGATTGAGGATTGAGGATTGAAGATTGAGTATTGGGGATTGAATATTGAGGATTGAGGATTGAGGATTGAGAATGAGGGCTGAGGGTTGAGGATTGAGGTTTGAGTATAGAATCCTGAAAATTCAGGATATTCTATTGAGTATCGAGAATTGAGGATTGATGGTTAGTATTGAGGACTGAGGATTGACGATTGAGTGTTGAAGATTGACGATTTATGACTGAGGATTGAGGATTGAGGATTGAGGATTGAGGAATGAGCATTGAAGATTGAGGATTGGTGATTGAGGATTGAGGATTGAGGATTGGGGATTGAGGATTGAGCATTGAGGTTTGAGGACTGAGTGCTGAGGATTGAGGATTGAGTACTGAGGATTGAAGATTGAGGATTGGGTATTGAGGATTGAAGAATGAGGATTGAGGATTGAGGTTTGAGGATTGAGGATTGAAGATTGAGTATTGAGGATTGAAGGCTGACGATTGAGGATTGAGGATTGAGTACTGAGGATTGACGCTTGAGGATTGAGGGTTGAGGATGTAGGATTGAAGAGAGAGGACTGAGTGTTGAGGATTGAGTGTTGAGAATTGATGCTTGAGGTTTGAGATTTGATTATTGAATATTCTGGATTGAGTATTGAACCATAAGGATTCAGGATGTTCTATTGAGTATTGAGAATTGAGGATTGATGGTTGAGTATTGAGGATTGATGGTTGAGGGTTGAGTGATGAATATTGAGGATTGAGGATTAAGGATTGAGGATTGATGATTGAGGATTGAAGATTGATTATTGATGATTGAAGATTGAGGACTGAGGATTGAGTGTTGTGGATTGAGGACGAGGACTGAGGGTTGAATATTGATGTTTGAGGTCTGAGGATTAAGGATTGAGCGTTGAGAATTGAGGATTGAGGATTGAGGATTGAGGATTGAGGATTGAAGATTGAGTATTGTGTATTGAGGATTGAAGTATGAGGATTGAGGATTGAGGTTTGAGGATAGAGGACTGCAGATTGAGTATTGAGGATTGAAGATAGAGGTTTGAGGATTGAGGATTGAAGATTGAGGATTGAGGATTGAGGATTGAGGATTGAAGATTGAGTATTGAGCATTGAAGGTTGAGGATTGAGGATTGAGGATTGAGGATTGAAGATTGAGAATTGAAGATTGAGTATTGAGGGTTGAAGATTGAGGATTGCGAATTGAGGATTGAGGATTGAGGATTGAGGATTGAAGATTGAATATTGATGATTGAATATTGAGGACTGAGGATTGAGTGTTGTGGATTGAGGACGAGGACTGAGGGTTGAATATTGATGTTTGAGGTCTGAGGATTAAGGATTGAGTGTTGAGAATTGAGGATTGAGGATTGAGGATTGAGGATTGAAGATTTAGTATTGAGGATTGAAGGTTGAGGTTCGTGGATTGAGAACGGAGGATTGAGGATTGAATATTGAGGATTGGGGACTGAGTGTTGTGGGTTGAGTAATGAGAATTGACGTTTGAGGATAGAGACTTGAAGATTGGAGATTGAGTATTGAGTATTGAAATCTGTGAATTGATCATATTCTATTGAGGATTGAGGATTGACAACCGATTGTTGAGGACTGAGGGCTGAAGATTGAGGATTCAGGATTGAGGATTCAGGACTGATGTTTGAGGACTGAGGATTGAGGATTGAGGATTGAGGATTGAGGATTGAGGATTTAAGATTGAGGATTGGGTATTGAGGATTGAGGAATGAGGATTGACGATTGAGGATTGAGGATTGAGGATTGAAGACTGAGTATTGAGGATTGAAGATTGACGATTGAGGATTAAGGATTAAAGATTGAGGATTAAGGATTGAAGATTGGGGATTGCTGATCTAGGATTGGAGATTGATTATTGAGGATTGAAGATTGAGAATTGAGGATTGAGGATTGAGGGTTGAGGATTGAGGATTGAGGATTGAAAATTGAGTATTGAAGATTGAGGATTTATGACTGAGGATTGAGGATTGAGGATTGAGGATTGAGTATTGAGGATTGAAGGTTGAGTATTGAGGATTGAATATTGAGGTTTGTGGATTTAGGATTGAGAATTGACGACTGAGGAATGAGGATCGAGGATTGAGGATTGAATATTGAGGATTGAGGATTGAGGATTGAGGATTGAGGACTAAGGATTGAAGATTGGGGATTGAGGATTGAAGATTGAGTATTGAAGATTGAGGATTTATGACTGAGGATTGAGGATTGAGGATTTAAGATTGAGGATTGGGTATTCAGGATTGAGGAATGAGGATTGAGGATTGAGGATTGAGAATTGGGGATTGAAGATTGAGTATGTAGGATTGAAGATTGAGAATTCAGGATTGAGGATTGAGGATTGAGGATTGAAGATTGAGGATTGAGGATTGAGGATTGAGGATTGAGGACTGAGGATTGAGGATTGAGGATTGAAGATTGAGGATTGAGGATTGGGTATTGAGGATTGAGGAATGAGGATTGAGGATTGAGGATTGAGGATTGGGGATTGAAGATTGAGTATTGAGGATTGAAGATTGAGAATTCAGGATTGAGGATTGAGGATTGAGGATTGAAGATTGAGGATTGAGGATTGAGGATTGAGGATTGAGGACTGAGGATTGAGGATTGAGGATTGAAGATTGAGGATTGAGGATTGAGGATTGAGGATTGAGGATTGAGGATTGAGGATTGAAGATTGAATATTGATGATTGAAGATTGAGGATTGAGGATTGAGTGTTGTGGATTGAGGACGAGAACTGAGGGTTGAATATTGATGTTTGAGGTCTGAGGATTGATAATTGGGGATTGAGAATTGAGGATTGAGGATTGAGGTTTGAAGATTGAGGATTTTGTATTGAGGATTGAAGAATGAGCATTGAGGATTGAGGATTGAGGATTGAGGATTGCAGATTGAGAATTGAGGATGAGGACTGATGGTTGAGGATTGAGGTTTGATGAATGAGGATTGAGGATTGAGGATTGAGGATTGGGGATTGAAGATTGAGTATTGAGGATTGAAGATTGAGAATTCAGGATTGAGTATTGAGGATTGAGGATTGAAGATTGAGGATTGAGGATTGAGGATTGAGGATTGAGGATTGAGGATTGAGGATTGAGGATTGAAGATTGAGGATTGAGGATTGAGGATTGAGGATTGAGGATTGAGGATTGAGGATTGAAGATTGAATATTGATGATTGAAGATTGAGGATTGAGGATTGAGTGTTGTGGATTGAGGACGAGAACTGAGGGTTGAATATTGATGTTTGAGGTCTGAGGATTGATAATTGAGGATTGAGAATTGAGGATTGAGGATTGAGGTTTGAAGATTGAGGATTGGGTATTGAGGATTGAAGAATGAGCATTGAGGATTGAGGATTGAGGATTGAGGATTGCAGATTGAGTATTGAGGATTGAGGATTGAGGATTGAGCATTGAGGATTGAGGATTGAGGATTGAGGATTGAGGATTGAGGATTGAAGGTTGAGTATTGTGGATTGAAGGTTGAGGATTGAGGATTGAGGATTGACAATTGAGGATTGAGAATTGAAGATTGAGGATTGAGGATTGAAATTGAGTATTGAGGATTGAAGATTGAGGATTGAGATTTGATTATTGAATATTGTGGATTGAGTATCGAACCATGCGAATTCAGGATATTCTATTGAGTATTGAGAATTGAGGATTGATGGTTGAGTATTGAGGTTTGTTGGCTGAGGGTTGTGTGTTGAATATTGAGGATTGGGGATTGAGGATTGAGGATTGAGGATTGAGGATTGAAGATTGAGTATTGATGATTGAATATTGAGGATTGAGGATTGAGGTTTGAGGATTGAGGATCGAGGATTGAGGATTGAGGATTGAGGATTGAAGATTGAGTATTGAAGATTGAGGATTGAGTATTGAGGGTTGAGGATTGGGAATTGAGGATTGAAGACTGAATATTGATGATTGAATATTGAGGATTGAGGATTGATGGTTGTGGATAGAGGACGAGGACTGAGGGTTGAATATTGATGTTTGCGGTCTGAGGATTGAGGATTGAGGATTGAGAATTGAGGATTGAGGATTGAGGATTGAAGATTGAGGATTGGGTATTGAGGATTGAAGAATGAGGATTGAGGATTGAGGATTGAGGATTGAGGATTGCAGATTGAGTATTGAGGATTGAGGATTGAGGATTGAGGATTGAGGATTGAGGATCGAGGATTGAGGATTGAGGATTGAGGAGTGAAGATTGAGTATTGAGGATTGAAGATTGAGGATTGGGTATTGAGGATTGAAGAATGAGCATTGAGGATTGAGGATTGACGCTTGAGGATTGCAGATTGAGTATTGAGGATTGAGGATTGAGGATTGAGGATTGAGGATTGTGGATTGAGGATTGAGGATTGAGGATTGAGGATTGAAGATTGGGTATTGAGGATTGAAGATTGAGGATTGAGGATTGAGGATTGATAATTGAGGATTGAGGGTTGAAGACTGAGGATTGAGGATTGAAATTGAGTATTGAGGATTGAAGATTGAGGATTGAGATTTGATTATTGAATATTGTGGTTTGAGTACCGAACCATGCGGATTCAGGATATTCTATTGAGTATTGAGAATTGAGGATTGATGGTTGAGTATTGAGGTTTGTTGGCTGAGGGTTGTGTGTTGAATATTGAGGATTGGGGATTGAGGATTGAGGATTGAGGATTGAGGATTAAAGATTGAGTATTGATGATTGAATATTGAGGATTGAGGATTGAGGTTTGAGGATTGAGGATCGAGGATTGAGGATTGAGGATTGAGGATTGAAGATTGAGTATTGAAGATTGAGGATTGAGTATTGAGGGTTGAGGATTGGGAATTGAGGATTGAAGACTGAATATTGATGATTGAATATTGAGGATTGAGGATTGATGGTTGTGGATAGAGGACGAGGACTGAGGGTTGAATATTGATGTTTGCGGTCTGAGGATTGAGGATTGAGGATTGAGAATTGAGGATTGAGGATTGAGGATTGAAGATTGAGGATTGGGTATTGAGGATTGAAGAATGAGGATTGAGGATTGAGGATTGAGGATTGAGGATTGCAGATTGAGTATTGAGGATTGAGGATTGAGGATTGAGGATTGAGGATTGAGGATCGAGGATTGAGGATTGAGGATTGAGGAGTGAAGATTGAGTATTGAGGATTGAAGATTGAGGATTGGGTATTGAGGATTGAAGAATGAGCATTGAGGATTGAGGATTGACGCTTGAGGATTGCAGATTGAGTATTGAGGATTGAGGATTGAGGATTGAGGATTCAGGATTGTGGATTGAGGATTGAGGATTGAGGATTGAGGATTGAAGATTGGGTATTGAGGATTGAAGATTGAGGATTGAGGATTGAGGATTGATAATTGAGGATTGAGGGTTGAAGACTGAGGATTGAGGATTGAAATTGAGTATTGAGGATTGAAGATTGAGGATTGAGATTTGATTATTGAATATTGTGGTTTGAGTACCGAACCATGCGGATTCAGGATATTCTATTGAGTATTGAGAATTGAGGATTGATGGTTGAGTATTGAGGAATGTTGGCTGAGGGCTGTGTGTTGAATATTGAGGATTGGGGATTGAGGATTGACGATTGAGTATTGAAGATTGAGGATTGGGTATTGAGGATTGAAGGATGAGGATTGAGTATTGAGGATTGAGGGTTGCGGATTGAGGACCTAGGATTGGAGATTGATTATTGACGATTGATGATTGGGGACTGAGGTTTGAGGATTGAGGATTGCAGATTGAGTATTGAGGATTGAAGATTGAGGATTGAGGATTGAGGATTGAAGATTGAGGATTGAGGATTGAGGATTGAGGATTGAGGGTTGAAGATTGAGTATTGAGGATTGAAGATTGAGGATTCAGGATTGAGTACTGAGGATTGAGGATTGAGGATTGAGGATTGAAGATTGAGAATTGAAGATTGAGTATTGAGGACTCAAGGTTGACGATTGAGGATTGAGGATTGAGGATTGAGGATTGAGGATCTAGGATTGGAGATTGATTATTGAGGATTGAAGATTGGGGATTGAGGATTGAGGATTGAGGATATAGGATTGGAGATTGATTATTGAGGATGAAGATTGAGAATTGGGTATTGAGGTTTGAAGAATGAGGATTGAGGATTGAGTATTGAAGATTGAGTATTGATCACCGAGGATTGAGGATTGAGGATTGAGGTTTGAGGATTGAGGATAGAAGATTGAATGTTCAGGATTGAAGATTCACGATTGAGGATTGGCGATTGAGGATGGAGGATGAGGGCTGAGGCTTGAGGGTTGAGGTTTCAGTATTGAATCCTGAGAATTCAGGATATTCTATTGAGTATCGAGAATTGAGGATTGATGGTTAGTATTGAGGATTGAGGATTGAGGATTGAGTGTTGAAGATTGAGGATTGATGATTGAAGATTGAGGATTGGGGATTGAGGATTGAGGAATGAGCATTGAAGATTGAGGATTGGTAATTGAGGATTGAGGATTGAGGATTGGGGATTGAGGATTGAGCATTGAGGTTTGAGGACTGAGTGCTGAGGATTGAGGATTGAGGATTGAGGATTGAAGATTGAGTATTGGGGATTGAATATTGAGGATTGAGGATTGAGGATTGAGAATGAGGGCTGAGGGTTGAGGATTGAGGTTTGAGTATAGAATCCTGAAAATTCAGGATATTCTATTGAGTATCGAGAATTGAGCATTGATGGTTAGTATTGAGGACTGAGGATTGACGTTTGAGTGTTGAAGATTGAGGATTTATGACTGAGGATTGAGGATTGAGGATTGAGGATTGATGATTGAGGATTGAGGATTGAGGATTGGGGATTGAGGATTGAGCATTGAGGCTTGAGGACTGAGGGCTGAGTTTTGAGGATTGAGGATTGAGGGTTGTGGATGAGGGCTGAGGGTTGAGGTTTGAGGTTTGAGGACTGTGGACTGAGGATTGATGATTGAGAATTGAGGATTGAGTACTGAGGATTGAAGATTGAGGATTGGGTATTGAGGATTGAAGAATGAGGATTGAGGATTGAGGTTTGAGGATTGAGGATTGAAGATTGAGTATTGAGGATTGAAGACTGACGATTGAGGATTGAGGATTGAGTACTGAGGATTGACGCTTGAGGATTGAGGGTTGAGGATGTAGGATTGAAGAGAGAGGACTGAGTGTTGAGGATTGAGTGTTGAGAATTGATGCTTGAGGTTTGAGATTTGATTATTGAATATTCTGGATTGAGTATTGAACCATAAGGATTCAGGATGTTCTATTGAGTATTGAGAATTGAGGATTGATGGTTGAGTATTGAGGATTGATGGTTGAGGGTTGAGTGATGAATATTGAGGATTGAGGATTAAGGATTGAGGATTGATGATTGAGGATTGAAGATTGATTATTGATGATTGAAGATTGAGGACTGAGGATTGAGTGTTGTGGATTGAGGACGAGGACTGAGGGTTGAATATTGATGTTTGAGGTCTGAGGATTAAGGATTGAGGGTTGAGAATTGAGGATTGAGGATTGAGGATTGAGGATTGAAGATTGAGTATTGTGTATTGAGGATTGAAGTATGAGGATTGAGGATTGAGGTTTGAGGATAGAGGATTGCAGATTGAGTATTGAGGATTGAAGATAGAGGTTTGAGGATTGAGGATTGAAGATTGAGGATTGAGGATTGAGGATTGAGGATTGAGGATTGAAGATTGAGTATTGAGCATTGAAGGTTGAGGATTGAGGATTGAGGATTGAGGATTGAGGATTGAAGATTGAGAATTGAAGATTGAGTATTGAGGGTTGAAGATTGAGGATTGCGAATTGAGGATTGAGGATTGAGGATTGAGGATTGAAGATTGAATATTGATGATTGAATATTGAGGACTGAGGATTGAGTGTTGTGGATTGAGGACGAGGACTGAGGGTTGAATATTGATGTTTGAGGTCTGAGGATTAAGGATTGAGTGTTGAGAATTGAGGATTGAGGATTGAGGATTGAGGATTGAAGATTTAGTATTGAGGATTGAAAGTTGAGGATCGTGGATTGAGAACGGAGGATTGAGGATTGAATATTGAGGATTGGGGACTGAGTGTTGAGGGTTGAGTGATGAGAATTGACGGTTGAGGATAGAGACTTGAAGATTGGAGATTGAGTATTGAGTATTGAAATCTGTGAATTGATCATATTCTATTGAGGATTGAGGATTGACAACCGATTGTTGAGGACTGAGGGCTGAAGATTGAGGATTCAGGATTGAGGATTCAGGACTGATGTTTGAGGACTGAGGATTGAGGATTGAGGATTGAGGATTGACGACTGAGGAATGAGGATCGAGGATTGAGGATTGAATATTGAGGATTGAGGAATGAGGATTGAGGATTGAGGACTAAGGATTGAAGATTGGGGATTGAGGATCTATGATTGGAGATCGATTATTGAGGATTGAAGATTGAGGATAGACGATTGAGGATTGAGGATTGAGAATTGAGGATGAGGACTGATGGTTGAGGATTGAGGTTTGATGAATGAGGATTGAGGATTGAGGATTGAGGACTAAGGATTGAAGATTGGGGATTGAGGATCTATGATTGGAGATCGATTATTGAGTATTGAATATTGAGGATTGATAAATGAAAATTGAGGATTGAGGATTGGGGATTGAGGATTGAGGATTGAGGTTTGAGGACTGAGGACTGAGGATTGTGGATTGAGGATTGAGGATTGAAGATTCAGTATTGAGGATTGAAGATTGGGAATTGAGGATTGAGGATTGAACATTGAGGACTGAGTGTTGAGTGTTGAGTGATGAGAATTGATGTTTGTGGATAGAGGTTTGAAGATTGCAGATTGAGTATTGAGTATTGAAAACTTTGAATTGAGGATATTCTATTGAGGATTGAGAATTGACGACAGATTGATTAGGACTGAGGTCTGAAGATTGAGGATTCAGGACTGAGGATTCAGAATTGAGGTTTGAGGACTAAGGATTGAGGATTGAAGATTGAGTATTGAGGATTGAGGATTGAGAATTGAAGATCGAGGATTGAGGATTGAGGATGAGGGCTGACGGTTGAGGATTTATGTTTGAGGACTGAGGACTGTGGATAGAGTATTGAGAAATGAGGATTGAGGATTGAGGATTGAAGATTGAGTATTGGGTATTGAGGATTGAAGAATGAGGATTGAGGATTGAGGTTTGAGGATTGAGGATTGAAGATTGAGTATTGAGGATTGAAGACTGACGATTGAGGATTGAGGATTGAGGACTGAGGATTGACGCTTGAGGATTGAGGGTTGAGGATGTAGGATTGAAGAGAGAGGCTGAGTGTTGATGATTGAGTGTTGAGAATTGATGCTTGAGGTTTGAGGTTTGATTATTGAATATTCTGGATTGAGTATTGAACCGTAAGAATTCAGGATGTTCTATTGAGTATTGAGAATTGAGGATTGTTGGTTGAGTATTGAGGATTGATGGCTGAGTATTGAGGATTGATGGCTAAGGGTTGAGTGTTGAATATTGAGGATTGAGGATTGAGGATTGAGGAGTGATTATTGAGGACTGAAGATTGATTATTGATGATTGAAGATTGAGGACTGAGGATTGAGGGTTGAGGATTGAGGACGGGGACTGACGGTTGAGGATTGAGGTTTGAGCATTGAGGATTGAGGATTGAGGACTGAGGCTTGAGGATTGACGACTGAGCATAGAGGATTGGAGATTGAGTACTGGCGATTGAGGATTGAAGATTGAGGATTAAGGACTGAGGATTGGGGATTGAAGATCTAGGATTGGAGATTGATTTTTGGGGATTGAAGGATGAGGATTGAGGATTGAGGATTGAGAATTGAGAATTGAGGATGTGGACTGAGGGTTGAGGATTGAGGCTTGAAGAACGAGGATTGAGGATTGAGGATTGAGGACTGAGGATTGACGATTGAGTACTGAAGATTGAGGATTTATGACTGAGGATTGAGGATTGAGGATTGAGGATTGAGGATAGAGGATTGAAGATTGAGTATTGGGGACTGAATATTGAGGATTGAGGATTGAGGATTGAGAATGAGGGCTGAGGGTTGAGGATTGAGGTTTGAGAATAGAATCCTGAGAATTCAGGATATTCTATTGAGCATTGAGAATTTAGGATTGATGGTTGAGTATTGAGGATTGATGATTGAGGATTGAGGATTGAGTATTGAAGATTGAGGATTGATGATTGAGGATTGAGGATTGAGTATTGAGGAATGACGCTCGAGGAGTGAGTGTTGAGGATGTAGGATTGAAGAGAGAGGACTGAATGTTGAGGATTGAGTGTTGAGAATTGATGCTTTAGGTTTGGGATTTGATTATTGAATATTCTGGATTGAGAATTGACCCATCAGAATTCAGGATGTTCTATTGAGTATTGGGAATTGAGGATGGGTGGTTGAGTATTGAGGATTGATGGTTGAGGGTTGAGTGTTGAATATTGAGGATTGAGGATTGAGGATTGAGGATTGAGTATTGAAGATTGAGGATTGATGATTGAGGATTGAGGATTGAAGATTGAGTATTGAGGATAGAAGACTGACGATTGAGGATTGAGGATTGAGGATTGAGGATCGAGGATTGAGGATTGACGATTTAGTATTGAAGATTGAAAATTGAGGATTGAGGATTGGGGATTGAGGATTGAGTAATGAGGTTTGAGGACTGAGGACTGAGGATTGTGCATTGAGGATTGAGGATTGAGGATCGAGGATTGAAGATTTAGTATTGAGGATTGAAGATAGAGAATTGAGAATTGAGGATTGAGGATTGAGGATTGAAGATTGAGGATTGGGTATTGAGGATTGAAGAATGAGAATTGAGGATTGAGGATTGAGGATTGAGTGTTGAGGATAGAATACTGACGATTGAGGATTGAGAATTGAGGATTGAGGATCGAGGATTGAGGATTGAAGATTTAGTATTGAGGATTGAAGATAGAGGATTGAGAATTGAGGATTGAGGATTTAGGATTGAAGATTGAGGATTGGGTACTGAGGATTGAAGAATGAGGATTGAGGATTGAGGATTGAGGATTGAGTGTTGAGGATTGAAGATTGAGTATTGAGGATAGAAGACTGACGATTGAGGATTGAGAATTGAGTATTGAAGATTGAGGATTGATGATTGAGGAATGAGGATTGAGGATTGAGGATTGAGGATTGAGGATTGAAGATTGAGGATTGGGTACTGAGGATTGAAGAATGAGGATTGAGGATTGAGGATTGAGGATTGAGCGTTGAGGATTGAAGATTGAGTATTGAGGATAGAAAACTGACGATTGAGGATTGAGAATTGAGTGTTGAAGATTGAGGATTGATGATTGGGGAATGAGGATTGAGGATTGAGGATTGAGGATTGAGTATTGAAGATTCAGTATTGAGGATTGAAGATTGGGAATTGAGGATTGAGGATTGAACATTGAGGACTGAGTGTCGAGTGTTGAGTGATGAGAATTGATTTTTGTGGATAGAGGTTTGAAGATTGCAGATTGAGTATTGAGTATTGAAAACTTTGAATTGAGTATATTCTATTGAGGATTGATGATTGACAACAGATTGTTGAGGACTGAGGTCTGAAGAGTGAGGATTCAGTATTGAGGATTCAGAATTGAGGTTTGAGGACTAAGGATTGAGGATCGAAGATTGGGTATTGAGGATTGAGGATTGAGGATTGAAGATCGAGGATTGAGGATTGAGGATGGGGGCTGACGGTTGAGGATTGAGGTTTGAGGACTGAGGACTGAGGATAGAGCATTGAGAAATGAGGATTGAGGATTGAGGATTGAAGATTGAGTATTGGTTATTGAGGATTGAAGAATGAGGATTGAGGACTGAGGTTTGAGGATTGAGGATTGCAGATTGAGTATTGAGGATTGAAGATTGAGGATTGAGGATTGAGGATTGAAGATTGAGGATTGAGGATTGAGGATTGAGGATTGAGGGTTGAAGATTGAGTATTGAGGATTGAAGATTGAGGATTCAGGATTGAGTACTGAGGATTGAGCATTGAAGATTGAGGATTGGGTATTGAGGATTGACGATTGAGTATTGGGGATTGAAGATTCAGTATTGAGGATTGATGGTAGAGTATTGTGGATTGAGGATCTAGGATTGGAGATTGATTATTGAGGATTGAAGATTGAGAATTCAGGATTGAGGATTGAGAATTGAGAATTGAGGATGAGGACTGAGGGTTGAGGATTGTGGTTTGAGAAATGAGGATTGAGGATTGAGGATTGAGGATTGAGGATTGAGGATTGAGGATTCAGTATTGACGATTGAGTATTGATCACTGAGGACTGAGGATTGAGTATTGAGGATTGAAGATTGAATATAGAGGATTGAAGATTCAGGATTGAGGATTGAGTATTGAGGATGGAGGATGAGGGCTGAGGGATGAGGATTGAGGTTTGAGGATTGCAGATTGAGTATTGAGGATTGAAGATTGAGGATTCAGGATTGAGGATTGAGGATTGAGGATTGAGGATTGAGGATTTAGGATTGAAGGTTGAGTATTGAGGATTGAAGATTGAGGATTGAGGATTGAGGATTGAGGATTGAGGATTGAGCATTGAAGATTGAGGAGTGGGGATTGAGGATTGACGATTGAGGATTGAGTATTGAGGATTGAAGGTTGAGGATTGAGGGTTGAGGATTGAGGATTGACGATGAGGGCTGAGAGTTGAGGATTGTGGTTTGAGAATGAGGACTGACGATTGAGGATTGAGAATTGGGGATTGAGGATTGAGGATTGAAGATTGAGGATTGGGTATTGAGGATTGAAGAATGAGGGTTGAGGATTGAGGATTGAAGATTGACGATTGAGGATTGAGGATTGAGGATTGAGGATTGAACGTTGAGGACTGAGTGTTGAGGGTTGAGTGATGAGAATTGATGTTTGTGGATAGAGGTTTGAAGATTGCAGTTTGAGTATTTAGTATTGAAAGCTGTGAATTGAGGATATTCTATTGAGGATTGAGGATTGAGAATTGATTGTTGAGGACTGAGGGCCGAAGATTGAGGACTCAGGATTGAGGATTCAGAATTGTGGTTTGAGGACTGAGGATTGAGGATTGAGGATTGAGTGTTGAGTATTGAAGAGTGAGTATTGAGGGTTGAAGACTGACGATTGAGGATTGAGTATTGAGGATTGAGGATTGAGGATTGAAGATTGAGTATTGAGGATTGAAGATTGAGGATTGAGGATTGAGGGTTGAGGATTGAGGATTGAATATTGAGGATTAGGGACTGAGTGTTGAGGGTTGAGTGGTGAGAATTGATGTTTGTGGATAGAGATTTGAAGATTGCAGATTGAGTATTGAGTATTGAAAACTGTGAATTGATGATATTCTATTGAGAACTGAGGATTGATGGTTGAGTATTGAGGATTGAAGGTTGAGGATTGAAGAATGAGTATTGAAGATTGAGGATTGATGATTGAGGATTGAGGATTGAGGTTTGAGGATTGAGTATTAAGTATTGAAGATTGAGGATTGATGATTGAGGGTTGAGGATTGAGGATTGAAGATTGAGGATTGGGTATTGAGGATTGAAGAATGAGGATTGAGGATTGAGGATTGAGGATTGAGTGTTGTGGATTGAAGATTGAGTATTGAGGATAGAAGACTGACAATTGAGGATTGAGAATTGAGGATCGAGGATTGAGGATTGAAGATTTAGTATTGAGGATTGAAGATAGAGGGCTGAGAATTGAGGATTGAGTATTGAAGACTGAAGGTTGAGGATTGGGTACTGAGGATTGAAGAATGAGGATTGAGGATTGAGGATTGAGGATTGAGTGTTGAGGATTGAAGATTGAGTATTGAGGATAGAAGACTGACGATTGAGGACTGAGAATTGAGTATTGAAGATTGAGGATTGATGATTGAGGAATGAGGATTGAGGATTGAGGATTGAGGATTGAGTATTGAAGATTGAGGATTGATGATTGAAAATTGAGGATTGAGGATTGGGGATTGAGGATTGAGGATTGAGGTTTGAGGACTGAGGACTGAGGATTGTGGATTGGGATTGAGGATTGAAGATTCAGTATTGAGGATT
This sequence comes from Calliopsis andreniformis, assembly GCF_051401765.1. Lineage (NCBI taxonomy): Eukaryota > Metazoa > Arthropoda > Insecta > Hymenoptera > Andrenidae > Calliopsis > Calliopsis andreniformis. The sequence goes on from NW_027480579.1 coordinate 544,275, forward strand.
GAAGATTGGGAATTGAGGATTGAGGATTGAACACTGAGGACTGAGAGTTGAGTGTTGAGTGATGAGAATTGATGTTTGTGGATCGAGGTTTGAAGATTGCAGATTGAGTATTGAGTATTGAAAACTTTGAATTGAGGATATTCTATTGAGGATTGAGGATTGACAACAGATTGATTAGGACAGAGGTCTGAAGATTGAGGGTTAAGGATTGAGGATTCAGAATTGACGCTTGAGGATTGAGGGTTGAGGATGTAGGATTGAAGAGAGAGGACTGAGTGTTGAGGATTGAGTGTTGAGAATTGATGCTTGAGGTTTGAGGTTTGATTATTGGATATTCTGGATTGAGTATTGAACCATAAGAATTCAGGATGTTCTATTGAGTATTGAGAATTGAGGATTGATGGTTGAGTATTGAGGATTGATGGTTGGGGGTTGAGGATTGAGGATTGAGTATTGAAGATTAAGTATTGATCACTGAGGATTGAGGATTGAGGATTGAGGTTTGAGGATTGAATATTGAAGATTGAATATTGAGGATTTAAGATTCAGGATTGAGGATTGACTATTGAGGATGGAGGATGAGGGCTGAGGGTTGAGGATTGAGGTTTCAGTATTGAATCCTGAGAATACAGGATATTCTATTGAATATCGAGAATTGAGGATTGATGGTTAGTATTGAGGATTGAGGATTGAGGATTGAGTGTTGAAGATTGAGGATTGATGATTGAAGATTGAGGATTGGGGATTGAGGATTGAGGAATGAGTATTGAAGATTGAGGATTGATGGTTGATTATTGAGGATTGAGGATTGGGGATTGAGGATTGAGCATTGTGGTTTGAGGACTGGGGGCTGAGGATTGAGGATTGAGGATTGAGGATTGAGGATGAGGGCTGAGGGTTGAGGATTGAGGCTTGAGGTCTGAGGACTGAGGATTGAGGATTCAGAATTGAGGATTTAGGATTGAGGATTGAAGATTGTGGATTGGGTATTGAGGATTGAAGAATGAGGATTGAGGATTGAGGATTGAGGATTGAGGATTGAGGGTTGAAGGTTGAGGATTGGGTATTGAGGATTGAAGACTGAGGATTGAGGATTGAGGATTGAGGATTGAGGATTGAAGATTGAGTATAGAGGATTGAAGATTGAGGATTGTGGATTGTGGATTGAGGATTGAGGATTGAAGATTGAGTATTGAGGATTCAAGATTGAGGATTGAGTATTGAGGATTGAGGATTGAGCATTGAGGATTGAGTGTTGAAGATTGATGATTGATGATTGAGGATTGAGCATTGAAGATTGAGGATTGGGGATTGAGGATTGACGATTGAGGATTGATTATTGAGGATTGAAGATTGAGTATTGATGATTGAAGATTGAGGATTGAGGATTGAGGGTTGAGGATTGAGGACGAGGACTGACGGTTGAGGATTGAGGTTTGAGGATTGAGGATTGAGGATTGAGGACTGAGGCTTGAGGATTGACGATTGAGCATAGAGGATTGAAGATTGAGGACTGGCGATTGAGTATTGAAGATTGAGGATTAAGGACTGAGGATTGGGGATTGAGGATCTAAGATTGGAGATTGATTTTTGGAGATTGAAGGTTGAGGATTGAGGATTGAGAATTGAGAATTGAGGATGTGGACTGAGGGTTGAGGATTGAGGTTTGAGGACCGAGGGTTGAGGATTGAGGATTGAGGACTGAGGATTGACGATTGAGTATTGAAGATTGAGGATTTATGACTGAGGATTGTGGATTGAGGATTGAGAATTGAGAATTGAGGATTGAAGATTGAGTATTGGGGATTGAATATTGAGGACTGAGAATTGAGGATTGAGAATGAGGGCTGAGGGTTGAGGATTGAGGTTAGAGGATTGAGGATTGAGGATTGAGGACTGAGGCTTGAGGATTGAGGATTGAGCATTGAGGATTGAAGATTGAATGTTGAGGATTGAACATTCAGGATTGAGGATTGGCGGTTGAGAATGGAGAATGAGGGCTGAGGGTTGAGGATTGAGGTTTCAGTATTGAATCCTGAGAATTCAGGATATTCTATTGAGTATCGAGAATTGACGATTGATGGTTAGTATTGAGGATTGAGGATTGAGGATTGAGTGTTGAAGATAGAGGATTGATGATTGAAGATTGAGGATTGAGGTTTGAGGATTGAGGATTGAGGATTGAGGACTGAGGCTTGAGGATTGAGGATTGAGCATTGAGGATTGAAGATTGAGGATTGGGTATTGAGGTTTGAAGAATGAGGATTGAGGATTGAGGATTGAGGATTGAGGTTTGAGGATCTAGGATTGGAGATTGATTATTGAGGATTGAAGATTGGGGATTGAGGATTGAGGATTGAGGATCTAGGATTGGAGATTGATTATTGAGGATGAAGATTGAGAATTGGGTATTGAGGTTTGAAGAATGAGGATTGAGGATTGAGGATTGATGATTGAGGATTGAGGATTGAGGATTGGGGATTGAGGATTGAGCATTGTGGTTTGAGGACTGAGGGCTGAGGATTGAGGATTGAGGATTGAGAATTGAGGATGAGGGCTGAGGGTTGAGGATTGAGGCTTGAGGTCTGAGGACTGAGGATTGAGGATTGAGAATTGAGGATTTAGGATTGAGGATTGAAGATTGAGGATTGGGTATTGAGGATTGAAGAATGAGGATTGAGGATTGAGGATTGAGGATTGAGGACTGAGGCTTGAGGATTGACGATTGAGCATAGAGGATTGAAGATTGAGGACTGGCGATTGAGGATTGAAGATTGAGGATTAAGGACTGAGGATTGGGGATTGAGGATCTAAGATTGGAGATTGATTTTTGGAGATTGAAGGTTGAGGATTGAGGATTGAGGATTGAGAATTGAGAATTGAGGATGTGAACTGAGGGTTGAGGATTGAGGTTTGAGGACCGAGGGTTGAGGATTGAGGATTGAGGACTGAGGATTGACGATTGAGTATTGAAGATTGAGGATTTATGACCGAGGATTGAGGATTGGGGATTGAGGATTGAGAATTGAGGATTGAAGATTGAGTATTGGGGATTGAATATTGAGGACTGAGGATTGAGGATTGAGAATGAGGGCTGAGGGTTGAGGATTGAGGTTAGAGGATTGAGGATTGAGGATTGAGGACTGAGGCTTGAGGATTGAGGATTGAGCATTGAGGATTGAAGATTGATGATTGGGTATTGAGGTTTGAAGAATGAGGATTGAGGGTTGAGGATTGAGGAATGAGGATTGAGGATCTAGGATTGGAGATTGATTATTGAGGATTGAAGATTGGGGATTGAGGATTGAGGATTGAGGATCTAGGATTGGAGATTGATTATTGATCACTGAGGATTGAGGATTGAGGATTGAGGTTTGAGGATTGAGGATTGAAGATTGAATGTTGAGGATTGAACATTCAGGATTGAGGATTGGCGGTTGAGAATGGAGGATGAGGGCTGAGGGTTGGGGATTGAGGTTTCAGTATTGAATCCTGAGAATTCAGGATATTCTATTGAGTATCGAGAATTGAGGATTGATGGTTAGTATTGAGGATTGAGGATTGAGGATTGAGTGTTGAAGATAGAGGATTGATGATTGAAGAGTGAGGATTGAGGTTTGAGGATTGAGGATTGAGGATTGAGAACTGAGGCTTGAGGATTGAGGATTGAGCATTGAGGATTGAAGATTGAGGATTGGGTATTGAAGTTTGAAGAATGAGGATTGAGGATTGGGGATTGAGGATTGAGCATTGTTGTTTGAGGACTCAGGGCTGAGGATTGAGGATTGAGGATTGAGGATTGAGGATGAGGGCTGAGGGTTGAGGATTGAGGATTGAGGTCTGAGGACTGAGGATTGAGGATTGAGAATTGAGGATTTAGGATTGAGGATTGAAGATTGAGGATTGGGTATTGAGGATTGAAGAATGAGGATTGAGGATTGAGGATTGAGGATTGAGGATTGAGGGTTGAAGGTTGAGGATTGGGTATTGAGGATTGAAGACTGAGGATTGAGGATTGAGGATTGAGGATTGAGGATTGAAGATTGAGTATAGAGGATTGAAGATTGAGGATTGTGGATTGAGGATTGAGGATTGAGGACTGAGGCTTGAGGATTGAGGATTGAGCATTGAGGATTGAAGATTGAGGATTGGGTATTGAGGTTTGAAGAATGAGGATTGAGGATTGAGGATTGAGGATTGAGGATTGAGGATCTAGGATTGGAGATTGATTATCGAGGATTGAAGATTGGGGATTGAGGATTGAGGATTGAGGATCTAGGATTGGAGATTGATTATTGAGGATGAAGATTGAGAATTGGGTATTGAGGTTTGAAGAATGAGGATTGAGGATTGAGGATTGATGATTGAGGATTGAGGATTGAGGATTGGGGATTGAGGATTGAGCATTGTGGTTTGAGGACTCAGGGCTGAGGATTGAGGATTGAGGATTGAGGATTGAGGATGAGGGCTGAGGGTTGAGGATTGAGGATTGAGGTCTGAGGACTGAGGATTGAGGATTGAGAATTGAGGATTTAGGATTGAGGATTGAAGATTGAGGATTGGGTATTGAGGATTGAAGAATGAGGATTGAGGATTGAGGATTGAGGATTGAGGATTGAGGGTTGAAGGTTGAGGATTGGGTATTGAGGATTGAAGACTGAGGATTGAGGATTGAGGATTGAGGATTGAGGATTGAAGATTGAGTATAGAGGATTGAAGATTGAGGATTGTGGATTGAGGATTGAGGTTTGAGGATTGAAGATTGAGTATTGAGGATTGAAGATTGAGGATTGAGTATTGAGGATTGAGGATTGAGGATTGAGGATTGAGTGTTGAAGATTGATGATTGATGATTGAGGATTGAGCATTGAAGATTGAGGATTGGGGATTGAGGATTGAGGATTGAGGATTGATTATTGAGGATTGAAGATTGAGTATTGATGATTGAAGATTGAGGATTGAGGATTGAGGGTTGAGGATTGAGGACGAGGACTGACGGTTGAGGATTGAGGTTTGAGGATTGAGGATTGAGGATTGAGGACTGAGGCTTGAGGATTGACGATTGAGCATAGAGAATTGAAGATTGAGGACTGGCGATTGAGGATTGAAGATTGAGGATTAAGGACTGAGGATTGGGGATTGAGGATCTAAGATTGGAGATTGATTTTTGGAGATTGAAGGTTGAGGATTGAGGATTGAGGATTGAGAATTGAGAATTGAGGATGTGGACTGAGGGTTGAGGATTGAGGTTTGAGGACCGAGGGTTGAGGATTGAGGATTGAGGACTGAGGATTGACGATTGAGTATTGAAGATTGAGGATTTATGACTGAGGATTGAGGATTGAGGATTGAGGATTGAGAATTGAGGATTGAAGATTGAGTATTGGGGATTGAATATTGAGGACTGAGGATTGAGGATTGAGAATGAGGGCTGAGGGTTGAGGATTGAGGTTAGAGGATTGAGGATTGAGGATTGAGGACTGAGGCTTGAGGATTGAGGATTGAGCATTGAGGATTGAAGATTGATGATTGGGCATTGAGGTTTGAAGAATGAGGATTGAGGGTTGAGGATTGAGGATTGAGGATTGAGGATCTAGGATTGGAGATTGATTATTGAGGATTGAAGATTGGGGATTGAGGATTGAGGATTGAGGGTCTAGGATTGGAGATTGATTATTGATCACTGAGGATTGAGGATTGAGGATTGAGGTTTGAGGGTTGAGGATTGAAGATTGAATGTTGAGGATTGAACATTCAGGATTGAGGATTGGCGGTTGAGAATGGAGGATGAGGGCTGAGGGTTGAGGATTGAGGTTTCAGTATTGAATCCTGAGAATTCAGGATATTCTATTGAGTATCGAGAATTGAGTCTTGATGGTTAGTATTGAGGATTGAGGATTGAGGATTGAGTGTTGAAGGTAGAGGATTGATGATTGAAGAGTGAGGATTGAGGTTTGAGGATTGAGGATTGAGGATTGAGGACTGAGGCTTGAGGATTGAGGATTGAGCATTGAGGATTGAAGATTGAGGATTGGGTATTGAGGTTTGAAGAATGAGGATTGAGGATTGGGGATTGAGGATTGAGCATTGTGGTTTGAGGACTCAGGGCTGAGGATTGAGGATTGAGGATTGAGGATTGAGGATGAGGGCTGAGGGTTGAGGATTGAGGTCTGAGGACTGAGGATTGAGGATTGAGAATTGAGGATTTAGGATTGAGGATTGAAGATTGAGGATTGGGTATTGAGGATTGAAGAATGAGGATTGAGGATTGAGGATTGAGGATTGAGGATTGAGGGTTGAAGGTTGAGGATTGGGTATTGAGGATTGAAGACTGAGGATTGAGGATTGAGGATTGAGGATTGAGGATTGAAGATTGAGTATAGAGGATTGAAGATTGAGGATTGTGGATTGAGGATTGAGGATTGAGGATTGAAGATTGAGTATTGAGGATTGAAGATTGAGGATTGAGTATTGAGGATTGAGGATTGAGGATTGAGGATTGAGTGTTGAAGATTGATGATTGATGATTGAGGATTGAGCATTGAAGATTGAGGATTGGGGATTGAGGATTGAGGATTGAGGATTGATTATTGAGGATTGAAGATTGAGTATTGATGATTGAAGATTGAGGATTGAGGATTGAGGGTTGAGGATTGAGGACGAGGACTGACGGTTGAGGATTGAGGTTTGAGGATTGAGGATTGAGGATTGAGGACTGAGGCTTGAGGATTGACGATTGAGCATAGAGAATTGAAGATTGAGGACTGGCGATTGAGGATTGAAGATTGAGGATTAAGGACTGAGGATTGGGGATTGAGGATCTAAGATTGGAGATTGATTTTTGGAGATTGAAGGTTGAGGATTGAGGATTGAGGATTGATAATTGAGAATTGAGGATGTGGACTGAGGGTTGAGGATTGAGGTTTGAGGACCGAGGGTTGAGGATTGAGGATTGAGGACTGAGGATTGACGATTGAGTATTGAAGATTGAGGATTTATGACTGAGGATTGAGGATTGAGGATTGAGGATTGAGAATTGAGGATTGAAGATTGAGTATTGGGGATTGAATATTGAGGACTGAGGATTGAGGATTGAGAATGAGGGCTGAGGGTTGAGGATTGAGGTTAGAGGATTGAGGATTGAGGATTGAGGACTGAGGCTTGAGGATTGAGGATTGAGCATTGAGGATTGAAGATTGAATGTTGAGGATTGAACATTCAGGATTGAGGATTGGCGGTTGAGAATGGAGGATGAGGGCTGAGGGTTGAGGATTGAGGTTTCAGTATTGAATCCTGAGAATTCAGGATATTCTATTGAGTATCGAGAATTGAGGATTGATGGTTAGTATTGAGGATTGAGGATTGAGGATTGAGTGTTGAAGATAGAGGATTGATGATTGAAGATTGAGGATTGAGGTTTGAGGATTGAGGATTGAAATTGAGTATTGAGGATTGAAGATTGAGGATTGAGATTTGATTATTGAATATTGTGGATTGAGTATCGAACCATGCGAATTCAGGATATTCTATTGAGTATTGAGAATTGAGGATTGATGGTTGAGTATTGAGGTTTGTTGGCTGAGGGTTATGTGTTGAATATTGAGGATTGGGGATTGAGGATTGAGGATTGAGGATTGAGGATTGAAGATTGAGTATTGATGATTGAATATTGAGGATTGAGGATTGAGGTTTGAGGATTGAGGATCGAGGATTGAGGATTGAGGATTGAGGATTGAAGATTGAGTATTGAAGATTGAGGATTCAGTATTGAGGGTTGAGGATTGGGAATTGAGGATTGAAGACTGAATATTGATGATTGAATATTGAGGATTGAGGATTGATGGTTGTGGATAGAGGACGAGGACTGAGGGTTGAATATTGATGTTTGCGGTCTGAGGATTGAGGATTGAGGATTGAGAATTGAGGATTGAGGATTGAGGATTGAAGATTGAGGATTGGGTATTGAGGATTGAAGAATGAGGATTGAGGATTGAGGATTGAGGATTGAGGATTGCAGATTGAGTATTGAGGATTGAGGATTGAGGATTGAGGATTGAGGATTGAGGATCGAGGATTGAGGATTGAGGATTGAGGAGTGAAGATTGAGTATTGAGGATTGAAGATTGAGGATTGGGTATTGAGGATTGAAGAATGAGCATTGAGGATTGAGGATTGACGCTTGAGGATTGCAGATTGAGTATTGAGGATTGAGGATTGAGGATTGAGGATTGAGGATTGTGGATTGAGGATTGAGGATTGAGGATTGAGGATTGAAGATTGGGTATTGAGGTTTGAAGATTGAGGATTGAGGATTGAGGATTGATAATTGAGGATTGAGGGTTGAAGACTGAGGATTGAGGATTGAAATTGAGTATTGAGGATTGAAGATTGAGGATTGAGATTTGATTATTGAATATTGTGGTTTGAGTACCGAACCATGCGGATTCAGGATATTCTATTGAGTATTGAGAATTGAGGATTGATGGTTGAGTATTGAGGAATGTTGGCTGAGGGCTGTGTGTTGAATATTGAGGATTGGGGATTGAGGATTGAGGATTGAGTATTGAAGATTGAGGATTGGGTATTGAGGATTGAAGGATGAGGATTGAGGATTGAGGATTGAGGGTTGCGGATTGAGGACCTAGGATTGGAGATTGATTATTGACGATTGATGATTGGGGACTGAGGTTTGAGGATTGAGGATTGCAGATTGAGTATTGAGGATTGAAGATTGAGGATTGAGGATTGAGGATTGAAGATTGAGGATTGAGGATTGAGGATTGAGGATTGAGGGTTGAAGATTGAGTATTGAGGATTGAAGATTGAGGATTCAGGATTGAGTACTGAGGATTGAGGATTGAGGATTGAGGATTGAAGATTGAGAATTGAAGATTGAGTATTGAGGACTCAAGGTTGACGATTGAGGATTGAGGATTGAGGATTGAGGATTGAGGATCTAGGATTGGAGATTGATTATTGAGGATTGAAGATTGGGGATTGAGGATTGAGGATTGAGGATATAGGATTGGAGATTGATTATTGAGGATGAAGATTGAGAATTGGGTATTGAGGTTTGAAGAATGAGGATTGAGGATTGAGTATTGAAGATTGAGTATTGATCACCGAGGATTGAGGATTGAGGATTGAGGTTTGAGGATTGAGGATAGAAGATTGAATGTTCAGGATTGAAGATTCACGATTGAGGATTGGCGATTGAGGATGGAGGATGAGGGCTGAGGCTTGAGGGTTGAGGTTTCAGTACTGAATCCTGAGAATTCAGGATATTCTATTGAGTATCGAGAATTGAGGATTGATGGTTAGTATTGAGGATTGAGGATTGAGGATTGAGTGTTGAAGATTGAGGATTGATGATTGAAGATTGAGGATTGGGGATTGAGGATTGAGGAATGAGCAATGAAGATTGAGGATTGGTGATTGAGGATTGAGGATTGAGGATTGGGGATTGAGGATTGAGCATTGAGGTTTGAGGACTGAGTGCTGAGGATTGAGGATTGAGGATTGAGGATTGAAGATTGAGTATTGGGGATTGAATATTGAGGATTGAGGATTGAGGATTGAGAATGAGGGCTGAGGGTTGAGGATTGAGGTTTGAGTATAGAATCCTGAAAATTCAGGATATTCTATTGAGTATCGAGAATTGAGGATTGATGGTTAGTATTGAGGACTGAGGATTGACGATTGAGTGTTGAAGATTGAGGATTTATGACTGAGGATTGAGGATTGAGGATTGAGGATTGAGGAATGAGCATTGAAGATTGAGGATTGGTGATTGAGGATTGAGGATTGAGGATTGGGGATTGAGGATTGAGCATTGAGGTTTTAGGACTGAGTGCTGAGGATTGAGGATTGAGTACTGAGGATTGAAGATTGAGGATTGGGTATTGAGGATTGAAGAATGAGGATTGAGGATTGAGGTTTGAGGATTGAGGATTGAAGATTGAGTATTGAGGATTGAAGACTGACGATTGAGGATTGAGGATTGAGTACTGAGGATTGACGCTTGAGGATTGAGGGTTGAGGATGTAGGATTGAAGAGAGAGGACTGAGTGTTGAGGATTGAGTGTTGAGAATTGATGCTTGAGGTTTGAGATTTGATTATTGAATATTCTGGATTGAGTATTGAACCATAAGGATTCAGGATGTTCTATTGAGTATTGAGAATTGAGGATTGATGGTTGAGTATTGAGGATTGATGGTTGAGGGTTGAGTGATGAATATTGAGGATTGAGGATTAAGGATTGAGGATTGATGATAGAGGATTGAAGATTGATTATTGATGATTGAAGATTGAGGACTGAGGATTGAGTGTTGTGGATTGAGGACGAGGACTGAGGGTTGAATATTGATGTTTGAGGTCTGAGGATTAAGGATTGAGGGTTGAGAATTGAGGATTGAGGATTGAGGATTGAGGATTGAAGATTGAGTATTGTGTATTGAGGATTGAAGTATGAGGATTGAGGATTGAGGTTTGAGGATAGAGGATTGCAGATTGAGTATTGAGGATTGAAGATAGAGGTTTGAGGATTGCGGATTGAAGATTGAGGATTGAGGATTGAGGATTGAGGATTGAGGATTGAAGATTGAGTATTGAGCATTGAAGGTTGAGGATTGAGGATTGAGGATTGAGGATTGAAGATTGAGAATTGAAGATTGAGTATTGAGGGTTGAAGATTGAGGATTGCGAATTGAGGATTGAGGATTGAGGATTGAGGATTGAAGATTGAATATTGATGATTGAATATTGAGGACTGAGGATTGAGTGTTGTGGATTGAGGACGAGGACTGAGGGTTGAATATTGATGTTTGAGGTCTGAGGATTAAGGATTGAGTGTTGAGAATTGAGGATTGAGGATTGAGGATTGAGGATTGAAGATTTAGTATTGAGGATTGAAGGTTGAGGTTCGTGGATTGAGAACGGAGGATTGAGGATTGAATATTGAGGATTGGGGACTGAGTGTTGAGGGTTGAGTGATGAGAATTGACGTTTGAGGATAGAGACTTGAAGATTGGAGATTGAGTATTGAGTATTGAAATCTGTGAATTGATCATATTCTATTGAGTATTGAGGATTGACAACCGATTGTTGAGGACTGAGGGCTGAAGATTGAGGATTCAGGATTGAGGATTCAGGACTGATGTTTGAGGACTGAGGATTGAGGATTGAGGATTGAGGATTGAGGATTGAGGATTTAAGATTGAGGATTGGGTATTGAGGATTGAGGAATGAGGATTGACGATTGACGATTGAGGATTGAGGATTGAGGATTGAAGACTGAGTATTGAGGATTGAAGATTGACGATTGAGGATTAAGGATTAAAGATTGAGGATTAAGGATTGAAGATTGGGGATTGCGGATCTAGGATTGGAGATTGATTATTGAGGATTGAAGATTGAGAATTGAGGATTGAGGATTGAGGGTTGAGGATTGAGGATTGAGGATTGAAAATTGAGTATTGAAGATTGAGGATTTATGACTGAGGATTGAGGATTGAGGATTGAGGATTGAGTATTGAGGATTGAAGGTTGAGTATTGAGGATTGAATATTGAGGTTTGTGGATTTAGGATTGAGAATTGACGACTGAGGAATGAGGATCGAGGATTGAGGATTGAATATTGAGGATTGAGGATTGAGGATTGAGGATTGAGGACTAAGGATTGAAGATTGGGGATTGAGGATTGAAGATTGAGTATTGAAGATTGAGGATTTATGACTGAGGATTGAGGATTGAGGATTTAAGATTGAGGATTGGGTATTCAGGATTGAGGAATGAGGATTGAGGATTGAGGATTGAGGATTGGGGATTGAAGATTGAGTATTGAGGATTGAAGATTGAGAATTCAGGATTGAGGATTGAGGATTGAGGATTGAAGATTGAGGATTGAGGATTGAGGATTGAGGATTGAGGACTGAGGATTGAGGATTGAGGATTGAAGATTGAGGATTGAGGATTGGGTATTGAGGATTGAGGAATGAGGATTGAGGATTGAGGATTGAGGATTGGGGATTGAAGATTGAGTATTGAGGATTGAAGATTGAGAATTCAGGATTGAGGATTGAGGATTGAGGATTGAAGATTGAGGATTGAGGATTGAGGATTGAGGATTGAGGACTGAGGATTGAGGATTGAGGATTGAAGATTGAGGATTGAGGATTGAGGATTGAGGATTGAGTGTTGTGGATTGAGGACGAGAACTGAGGGTTGAATATTGATGTTTGAGGTCTGAGGATTGATAATTGGGGATAGAGAATTGAGGATTGAGGATTGAGGTTTGAAGATTGAGGATTGGGTATTGAGGATTGAAGAATGAGCATTGAGGATTGAGGATTGAGGATTGAGGATTGCAGATTGAGAATTGAGGATGAGGACTGATGGTTGAGGATTGAGGTTTGATGAATGAGGATTGAGGATTGAGGATTGAGGATTGGGGATTGAAGATTGAGTATTGAGGATTGAAGATTGAGAATTCAGGATTGAGGATTGAGGATTGAGGATTGAGGATTGAAGATTGAGGATTGAGGATTGAGGATTGAGGATTGAGGATTGAGGATTGAGGATTGAGGATTGAAGATTGAGGATTGAGGATTGAGGATTGAGGATTGAGGATTGAGGATTGAGGATTGAAGATTGAATATTGATGATTGAAGATTGAGGATTGAGGATTGAGTGTTGTGGATTGAGGACGAGAACTGATGGTTGAATATTGATGTTTGAGGTCTGAGGATTGATAATTGAGGATTGAGAATTGAGGATTGAGGATTGAGGTTTGAAGATTGAGGATTGGGTATTGAGGATTGAAGAATGAGCATTGAGGATTGAGGATTGAGGATTGAGGATTGCAGATTGAGTATTGAGGATTGAGGATTGAGGATTGAGCATTGAGGATTGAGGATTGAGGATTGAGGATTGAGGATTGAGGATTGAAGGTTGAGTATTGTGGATTGAAGGTTGAGGATTGAGGATTGAGGATTGACAATTGAGGATTGAGAATTGAAGATTGAGGATTGAGGATTGAAATTGAGTATTGAGGATTGAAGATTGAGGATTGAGATTTGATTATTGAATATTGTGGATTGAGTATCGAACCATGCGAATTCAGGATATTCTATTGAGTATTGAGAATTGAGGATTGATGGTTGAGTATTGAGGTTTGTTGGCTGAGGGTTGTGTGTTGAATATTGAGGATTGGGGATTGAGGATTGAGGATTGAGGATTGAGGATTGAAGATTGAGTATTGATGATTGAATATTGAGGATTGAGGATTGAGGTTTGAGGATTGAGGATCGAGGATTGAGGATTGAGGATTGAGGATTGAAGATTGAGTATTGAAGATTGAGGATTGAGTATTGAGGGTTGAGGATTGAGAATTGAGGATTGAAGACTGAATATTGATGATTGAATATTGAGGATTGAGGATTGATGGTTGTGGATAGAGGACGAGGACTGAGGGTTGAATATTGATGTTTGCGGTCTGAGGATTGAGGATTGAGGATTGAGAATTGAGGATTGAGGATTGAGGATTGAAGATTGAGGATTGGGTATTGAGGATTGAAGAATGAGGATTGAGGATTGAGGATTGAGGATTGAGGATTGCAGATTGAGTATTGAGGATTGAGGATTGAGGATTGAGGATTGAGGATTGAGGATCGAGGATTGAGGATTGAGGATTGAGGAGTGAAGATTGAGTATTGAGGATTGAAGATTGAGGATTGGGTATTGAGGATTGAAGAATGAGCATTGAGGATTGAGGATTGACGCTTGAGGATTGCAGATTGAGTATTGAGGATTGAGGATTGAGGATTGAGGATTGAGGATTGAGGATTGTGGATTGAGGATTGAGGATTGAGGATTGAGGATTGAAGATTGGGTATTGAGGATTGAAGATTGAGGATTGAGGATTGAGGATTGATAATTGAGGATTGAGGGTTGAAGACTGAGGATTGAGGATTGAAATTGAGTATTGAGGATTGAAGATTGAGGATTGAGATTTGATTATTGAATATTGTGGTTTGAGTACCGAACCATGCGGATTCAGGATATTCTATTGAGTATTGAGAATTGAGGATTGATGGTTGAGTATTGAGGTTTGTTGGCTGAGGGTTGTGTGTTGAATATTGAGGATTGGGGATTGAGGATTGAGGATTGAGGATTGAGGATTGAAGATTGAGTATTGATGATTGAATATTGAGGATTGAGGATTGAGGTTTGAGGATTGAGGATTGAGGATTGAGAATTGAGGATTGAGGATTGAGGATTGAGGATCTAGGATTGGAGATTGATTATTGAGGATTGAAGATTGGGGATTGAGGATTGAGGATTGAGGATATAGGATTGGAGATTGATTATTGAGGATGAAGATTGAGAATTGGGTATTGAGGTTTGAAGAATGAGGATTGAGGATTGAGTATTGAAGATTGAGTATTGATCACCGAGGATTGAGGATTGAGGATTGAGGTTTGAGGATTGAGGATAGAAGATTGAATGTTCAGGATTGAAGATTCACGATTGAGGATTGGCGATTGAGGATGGAGGATGAGGGCTGAGGCTTGAGGGTTGAGGTTTCAGTATTGAATCCTGAGAATTCAGGATATTCTATTGAGTATCGAGAATTGAGGATTGATGGTTAGTATTGAGGATTGAGGATTGAGGATTGAGTGTTGAAGATTGAGGATTGATGATTGAAGATTGAGGATTGGGGATTGAGGATTGAGGAATGAGCATTGAAGATTGAGGATTGGTGATTGAGGATTGAGGATTGAGGATTGGGGATTGAGGATTGAGCATTGAGGTTTGAGGACTGAGTGCTGAGGATTGAGGATTGAGGATTGAGGATTGAAGATTGAGTATTGGGGATTGAATATTGAGGATTGAGGATTGAGGATTGAGAATGAGGGCTGAGGGTTGAGGATTGAGGTTTGAGTATAGAATCCTGAAAATTCAGGATATTCTATTGAGTATCGTGAATTGAGGATTGATGGTTAGTATTGAGGACTGAGGATTGACGTTTGAGTGTTGAAGATTGTGGATTTATGACTGAGGATTGAGGATTGAGGATTGAGGATTGATGATTGAGGATTGAGGATTGAGGATTGGGGATTGAGGATTGAGCATTGAGGCTTGAGGACTGAGGGCTGAGTTTTGAGGATTGAGGATTGAGGGTTGTGGATGAGGGCTGAGGGTTGAGGTTTGAGGTTTGAGGACTGTGGACTGAGGATTGATGATTGAGAATTGAGGATTGAGTACTGAGGATTGAAGATTGAGGATTGGGTATTGAGGATTGAAGAATGAGGATTGAGGATTGAGGTTTGAGGATTGAGGATTGAAGATTGAGTATTGAGGATTGAAGACTGACGATTGAGGATTGAGGATTGAGTACTGAGGATTGACGCTTGAGGATTGAGGGTTGAGGATGTAGGATTGAAGAGAGAGGACTGAGTGTTGAGGATTGAGTGTTGAGAATTGATGCTTGAGGTTTGAGATTTGATTATTGAATATTCTGGATTGAGTATTGAACCATAAGGATTCAGGATGTTCTATTGAGTATTGAGAATTGAGGATTGATGGTTGAGTATTGAGGATTGATGGCTGAGGGTTGAGTGATGAATATTGAGGATTGAGGATTAAGGATTGAGGATTGATGATTGAGGATTGAAGATTGATTATTGATGATTGAAGATTGAGGACTGAGGATTGAGTGTTGTGGATTGAGGACGAGGACTGAGGGTTGAATATTGATGTTTGAGGTCTGAGGATTAAGGATTGAGGGTTGAGAATTGAGGATTGAGGATTGAGGATTGAGGATTGAAGATTGAGTATTGTGTATTGAGGATTGAAGTATGAGGATTGAGGATTGAGGTTTGAGGATAGAGGATTGCAGATTGAGTATTGAGGATTGAAGATAGAGGTTTGAGGATTGAGGATTGAAGATTGAGGATTGAGGATTGAGGATTGAGGATTGAGGATTGAAGATTGAGTATTGAGCATTGAAGGTTGAGGATTGAGGATTGAGGATTGAGGATTGAAGATTGAGAACTGAAGATTGAGTATTGAGGGTTGAAGATTGAGGATTGCGAATTGAGGATTGAGGATTGAGGATTGAGGATTGAAGATTGAATATTGATGATTGAATATTGAGGACTGAGGATTGAGTGTTGTGGATTGAGGACGAGGACTGAGGGTTGAATATTGATGTTTGAGGTCTGAGGATTAAGGATTGAGTGTTGAGAATTGAGGATTGAGGATTGAGGATTGAGGATTGAAGATTTAGTATTGAGGATTGAAAGTTGAGGATCGTGGATTGAGAACGGAGGATTGAGGATTGAATATTGAGGATTGGGGACTGAGTGTTGAGGGTTGAGTGATGAGAATTGACGGTTGAGGATAGAGACTTGAAGATTGGAGATTGAGTATTGAGTATTGAAATCTGTGAATTGATCATATTCTATTGAGGATTGAGGATTGACAACCGATTGTTGAGGACTGAGGGCTGAAGATTGAGGATTCACGATTGAGGATTCAGGACTGATGTTTGAGGACTGAGGATTGAGGATTGAGGATTGAGGATTGACGACTGAGGAATGAGGATCGAGGATTGAGGATTGAATATTGAGGATTGAGGAATGAGGATTGAGGATTGAGGACTAAGGATTGAAGATTGGGGATTGAGGATCTATGATTGGAGATCGATTATTGAGGATTGAAGATTGAGGATAGACGATTGAGGATTGAGGATTGAGAATTGAGGATGAGGACTGATGGTTGAGGATTGAGGTTTGATGAATGAGGATTGAGGATTGAGGATTGAGGATTGGGGATTGAAGATTGAGTATTGAGGATTGAAGATTGAGAATTCAGGATTGAGGATTGAGGATTGAGTATTGATGATTGAGGATTGAGGATTGAGGATTGAGGATTGAGGATTGAGGACTGAGGATTGAGGATTGAAGATTGAGGATTGAGGATTGAGGATTGAGGATTGAGGATTGAGGATTGAGGATTGAAGATTGAATATTGATGATTGAAGATTGAGGATTGAGGATTGAGTGTTGTGGATTGAGGACGAGAACTGAGGGTTGAATATTGATGTTTGAGGTCTGAGGATTGATAATTGAGGATTGAGAATTGAGGATTGAGGATTGAGGTTTGAAGATTGAGGATTGGGTATTGAGGATTGAAGAATGAGCATTGAGGATTGAGGATTGAGGATTGAGTATTGCAGATTGAGTATTGAGGATTGAGGATTGAGGATTGAGCATTGAGGTTTGAGGATTGAGGATTGAGGATTGAGGATTGAGGATTGAAGGTTGAGTATTGTGGATTGAAGGTTGAGGATTGAGGATTGAGGATTGACAATTGAGGATCGAGAATTGAAGATTGAGGATTGAGGATTGAAATTGAGTATTGAGGATTGAAGATTGAGGATTGAGATTTGATTATTGAATATTGTGGATTGAGTATCGAACCATGCGAATTCAGGATATTCTATTGAGTATTGAGAATTGAGGATTGATGGTTGAGTATTGAGTTTTTTTGGCTGAGGGTTGTGTGTTGAATATTGAGGATTGGGGATTGAGGATTGAGGACTGAGGATTGAGGATTGAAGATTGAGTATTGATGATTGAATATTGAGGATTGAGGATTGAGGTTTGAGGATTGAGGATCGAGGATTGAGGATTGAGGATTGAGGATTGAAGATTGAGTATTGAAGATTGAGGATTGAGTATTGAGGGTTGAGGATTGGGAATTGAGGATTGAAGACTGAATATTGATGATTGAATATTGAGGATTGAGGATTGATGGTTGTGGATAGAGGACGAGGACTGAGGGTTGAATATTGATGTTTGCGGTCTGAGGATTGAGGATTGAGGATTGAGAATTGAGGATTGAGGATTGAGGATTGAGAATTGAGGATTGAGGATTGAGGATTGAAGATTGAGGATTGGGTATTGAGGATTGAAGAATGAGGATTGAGGATTGAGGATTGAGGATTGAGGATTGCAGATTGAGTATTGAGGATTGAGGATTGAGGATTGAGGATTGAGGATTGAGGATCGAGGATTGAGGATTGAGGATTGAGGAGTGAAGATTGAGTATTGAGGATTGAAGATTGAGGATTGGGTATTGAGGATTGAAGAATGAGCATTGAGGATTGAGGATTGACGCTTGAGGATTGCAGATTGAGTATTGAGGATTGAGGATTGAGGATTGAGGATTGATGGTTGAGTATTGAGGAATGTTGGCTGAGGGCTGTGTGTTGAATATTGAGGATTGGGGATTGAGGATTGAGGATTGAGTATTGAAGATTGAGTATTGGGTATTGAGGATTGAAGGATGAGGATTGAGGATTGAGGATTGAGGGTTGCGGATTGAGGACCTAGGATTGGAGATTGATTATTGACGATTGATGATTGGGGACTGAGGTTTGAGGATTGAGGATTGCAGATTGAGTATTGAGGATTGAAGATTGAGGATTGAGGATTGAGGATTGAAGATTGAGGATTGAGGATTGAGGATTGAGGATTGAGGGTTGAAGATTGAGTATTGAGGATTGAAGATTGAGGATTCAGGATTGAGTACTGAGGATTGAGGATTGAGGATTGAGGATTGAAGATTGAGAATTGAAGATTGAGTATTGAGGACTCAAGGTTGACGATTGAGGATTGAGGATTGAGGATTGAGGACTGAGGATCTAGGATTGGAGATTGATTATTGAGGATTGAAGATTGGGGATTGAGGATTGAGGATTGAGGATATAGGATTGGAGATTGATTAATGAGGATGAAGATTGAGAATTGGGTATTGAGGTTTGAAGAATGAGGATTGAGGATTGAGTATTGAAGATTGAGTATTGATCACCGAGGATTGAGGATTGAGGATTGAGGTTTGAGGATTGAGGATAGAAGATTGAATGTTCAGGATTGAAGATTCACGATTGAGGATTGGCGATTGAGGATGGAGGATGAGGGCTGAGGCTTGAGGGTTGAGGTTTCAGTATTGAATCCTGAGAATTCAGGATATTCTATTGAGTATCGAGAATTGAGGATTGATGGTTAGTATTGAGGATTGAGGATTGAGGATTGAGTGTTGAAGATTGAGGATTGATGATTGAAGATTGAGGATTGGGGATTGAGGATTGAGGAATGAGCATTGAAGATTGAGGATTGGTGATTGAGGATTGAGGATTGAGGATTGGGGATTGAGGATTGAGCATTGAGGTTTGAGGACTGAGTGCTGAGGATTGAGGATTGAGGATTGAGGATTGAAGATTGAGTATTGGGGATTGAATATTGAGGATTGAGGATTGAGGATTGAGAATGAGGGCTGAGGGTTGAGGATTGAGGTTTGAGTATAGAATCCTGAAAATTCAGGATATTCTACTGAGTATCGAGAATTGAGGATTGATGGTTAGTATTGAGGACTGAGGATTGACGATTGAGTGTTGAAGATTGAGGATTTATGACTGAGGATTGAGGATTGAGGTTTGAGGATTTATGATTGAGGATTGAGGATTGAGGATTGGGGATTGAGGATTGAGCATTGAGGCTTGAGGACTGAGGGCTGAGTTTTGAGGATTGAGGATTGAGGGTTGTGGATGAGGGCTGAGGGTTGAGGATTGAGGTTTGAGGACTGTGGACTGAGGATTGATGATTGAGAATTGAGGATTGAGTACTGAGGATTGAAGATTGAGGATTGGGTATTGAGGATTGAAGAATGAGGATTGAGGATTGAGGTTTGAGGATTGAGGATTGAAGATTGAGTATTGAGGATTGAAGACTGACGATTGAGGATTGAGGATTGAGTACTGAGGATTGACGCTTGAGGATTGAGGGTTGAGGATGTAGGATTGAAGAGAGAGGACTGAGTGTTGAGGATTGAGTGTTGAGAATTGATGCTTGAGGTTTGAGATTTGATTATTGAATATTCTGGATTGAGTATTGAACCATAAGGATTCAGGATGTTCTATTGAGTATTGAGAATTGAGGATTGATGGTTGAGTATTGAGGATTGATGGTTGAGGGTTGAGTGATGAATATTGAGGATTGAGGATTAAGGATTGAGGATTGATGATTGAGGATTGAGGATTTAAGATTGAGGATTGGGTATTGAGGATTGAGGAATGAGGATTGACGATTGAGGATTGAGGATTGAGGATTGAAGACTGAGTATTGAGGATTGAAGATTGACGATTGAGGATTAAGGATTAAAGATTGAAGATTAAGGATTGAAGATTGGGGATTGCGGATCTAGGATTGGAGATTGATTATTGAGGATTGAAGATTGAGAATTGAGGATTGAGGATTGAGGGTTGAGGATTTAAGATTGAGGATTGGGTATTGAGGATTGAGGAATGAGGATTTGACGATTGAGGATTGAGGATTGAGGATTGAAGACTGAGTATTGAGGATTGAAGATTGACGATTGAGGATTAAGGATTAAAGATTGAAGATTAAGGATTGAAGATTGGGGATTGCGGATCTAGGATTGGAGATTGATTATTGAGGATTGAAGATTGAGAATTGAGGATTGAGGATTGAGGGTTGAGGATTGAGGATTGAGGATTGAAAATTGAGTATTGAAGATTGAGGATTTATGACTGAGGATTGAGGATTGAGGATTGAGGATTGAGTATTGAGGATTGAAGGTTGAGTATTGAGGATTGAATATTGAGGATTGTGGATTTAGGATTGAGAATTGACGACTGAGGAATGAGGATCGAGGATTGAGGATTGAATATTGAGGATTGAGGATTGAGGATTGAGGATTGAGGACTAAGGATTGAAGATTGGGGATTGAGGATTGAAGATTGAGTATTGAAGATTGAGGATTTATGACTGAGGATTGAGGATTGAGGATTGAGGATTGAGGATTGAGGATTTAAGATTGAGGATTGGGTATTGAGGATTGAGGAATGAGGATTGAGGATTGAGGATTGAGGATTGGGGATTGAAGATTGAGTATTGAGGATTGAAGATTGAGAATTCAGGATTGAGGATTGAGGATTGAAGATTTAATATTGATGATTGAAGATTGAGGATTGAGGATTGAGGATTGAGGATTGAGGACTGAGGATTGAGGATTGAGGATTGAAGATTGAGGATTGAGGATTGAGGATTGAGGATTGAGGATTGAGGATTGAGGATTGAAGATTGAATATTGATGATTGAAGATTGAGGATTGAGGATTGAGTGTTGTGGATTGAGGACGAGAACTGAGGGTTGAATATTGATGTTTGAGGTCTGAGGATTGATAATTGGGGATTGAGAATTGAGGATTGAGGATTGAGGTTTGAAGATTGAGGATTGGGTATTGAGGATTGAAGAATGAGCATTGAGGATTGAGGATTGAGGATTGAGGATTGCAGATTGAGTATTGAGGATTGAGGATTGAGGATTGAGGATTGAGGATTGAGGATTGAGGATTGAGGATTGAGGATTGAGGATTGAGGATTGAAGGTTGAGTATTGAGGATTGAATATTGAGGATTGTGGATTTAGGATTGAGGATTGACGACTGAGGAATGAGGATCGAGGATTGAGGATTGAATATTGAGGAATGAGGATTGAGGATTGAGGATTGAGGACTAAGGATTGAAGATTGGGGATTGAGGATCTATGATTGGAGATCGATTATTGAGGATTGAAGATTGAGGATAGACGATTGAGGATTGAGGATTGAGAATTGAGGATGAGGACTGATGGTTGAGGATTGAGGTTTGATGAATGAGGATTGAGGATTGAGGATTGAGGATTGGGGAATGAAGATTGAGTATTGAGGATTGAAGATTGAGAATTCAGGATTGAGGATTGAGGATTGAGGATTGAAGATTGAGGATTGAGGATTGAGGATTGAGGATTGAGGATTGAGGATTGAGGATTGAGGATTGAAGATTGAGGATTGAGGATTGAGGATTGAGGATTGAGGATTGAGGATTGAGGATTGAAGATTGAATATTGATGATTGAAGATTGAGGATTGAGGATTGAGTGTTGTGGATTGAGGACGAGAACTGAGGGTTGAATATTGATGTTTGAGGTCTGAGGATTGATAATTGAGGATTGAGAATTGAGGATTGAGGATTGAGGTTTGAAGATTGAGGATTGGGTATTGAGGATTGAAGAATGAGCATTGAGGATTGAGGATTGAGGATTGAGGATTGCAGATTGAGTATTGGGGATTGAGGATTGAGGATTGAGCATTGAGGATTGAGGATTGAGGATTGAGGATTGAGGATTGAGGATTGAAGGTTGAGTATTGTGGATTGAAGGTTGAGGATTGAGGATTGAGGATTGACAATTGAGGATTGAGAATTGAAGATTGAGGATTGAGGATTGAAATTGAGTATTGAGGATTGAAGATTGAGGATTGAGATTTGATTATTGAATATTGTGGATTGAGTATCGAACCATGCGAATTAAGGATATTCTATTGAGTATTGAGAATTGAGGATTGATGGTTGAGTATTGAGGTTTGTTGGCTGAGGGTTGTGTGTTGAATATTGAGGATTGGGGATTGAGGATTGAGGATTGAGGATTGAGGATTGAAGATTGAGTATTGATGATTGAATATTGAGGATTGAGGATTGAGGTTTGAGGATTGAGGATCGAGGATTGAGGATTGAGGATTGAGGATTGAAGATTGAGTATTGAAGATTGAGGATTGAGTATTGAGGGTTGAGGATTGGGAATTGAGGATTGAAGACTGAATATTGATGATTGAATATTGAGGATTGAGGATTGATGGTTGTGGATAGAGGACGAGGACTGAGGGTTGAATATTGATGTTTGCGGTCTGAGGATTGAGGATTGAGGATTGAGAATTGGGGATTGAGGATTGAGGATTGAAGATTGAGGATTGGGTATTGAGGATTGAAGAATGAGGATTGAGGATTGAGGATTGAGGATTGAGGATTGCAGATTGAGTATTGAGGATTGAGGATTGAGGATTGAGGATTGAGGATTGAGGATCGAGGATTGAGGATTGAGGATTGAGGAGTGAAGATTGAGTATTGAGGATTGAAGATTGAGGATTGGGTATTGAGGATTGAAGAATGAGCATTGAGGATTGAGGATTGACGCTTGAGGATTGCAGATTGAGTATTGAGGATTGAGGATTGAGGATTGAGGATTGAGGATTGTGGATTGAGGATTGAGGATTGAGGATTGAGGATTGAAGATTGGGTATTGAGGATTGAAGATTGAGGATTGAGGATTGAGGATTGATAATTGAGGATTGAGGGTTGAAGACTAAGGATTGAGGATTGAAATTGAGTATTGAGGATTGAAGATTGAGGATTGAGATTTGATTATTGAATATTGTGGTTTGAGTACCGAACCATGCGGATTCAGGATATTCTATTGAGTATTGAGAATTGAGGATTGATGGTTGAGTATTGAGGTTTGTTGGCTGAGGGTTGTGTGTTGAATATTGAGGATTGGGGATTGAGGATTGAGGATTGAGGATTGAGGATTAAAGATTGAGTATTGATGATTGAATATTGAGGATTGAGGATTGAGGTTTGAGGATTGAGGATCGAGGATTGAGGATTGAGGATTGAGGATTGAAGATTGAGTATTGAAGATTGAGGATTGAGTATTGAGGGTTGAGGATTGGGAATTGAGGATTGAAGACTGAATATTGATGATTGAATATTGAGGATTGAGGATTGATGGTTGTGGATAGAGGACGAGGACTGAGGGTTGAATATTGATGTTTGCGGTCTGAGGATTGAGGATTGAGGATTGAGAATTGAGGATTGAGGATTGAGGATTGAAGATTGAGGATTGGGTATTGAGGATTGAAGAATGAGGATTGAGGATTGAGGATTGAGGATTGAGGATTGCAGATTGAGTATTGAGGATTGAGGATTGAGGATTGAGGATTGAGGATTGAGGATCGAGGATTGAGGATTGAGGATTGAGGAGTGAAGATTGAGTATTGAGGATTGAAGATTGAGGATTGGGTATTGAGGATTGAAGAATGAGCATTGAGGATTGAGGATTGACGCTTGAGGATTGCAGATTGAGTATTGAGGATTGAGGATTGAGGATTGAGGATTCAGGATTGTGGATTGAGGATTGAGGATTGAGGATTGAGGATTGAAGATTGGGTATTGAGGATTGAAGATTGAGGATTGAGGATTGAGGATTGATAATTGAGGATTGAGGGTTGAAGACTGAGGATTGAGGATTGAAATTGAGTATTGAGGATTGAAGATTGAGGATTGAGATTTGATTATTGAATATTGTGGTTTGAGTACCGAACCATGCGGATTCAGGATATTCTATTGAGTATTGAGAATTGAGGATTGATGGTTGAGTATTGAGGAATGTTGGCTGAGGGCTGTGTGTTGAATATTGAGGATTGGGGATTGAGGATTGACGATTGAGTATTGAAGATTGAGGATTGGGTATTGAGGATTGAAGGATGAGGATTGAGTATTGAGGATTGAGGGTTGCGGATTGAGGACCTAGGATTGGAGATTGATTATTGACGATTGATGATTGGGGACTGAGGTTTGAGGATTGAGGATTGCAGATTGAGTATTGAGGATTGAAGATTGAGGATTGAGGATTGAGGATTGAAGATTGAGGATTGAGGATTGAGGATTGAGGATTGAGGGTTGAAGATTGAGTATTGAGGATTGAAGATTGAGGATTCAGGATTGAGTACTGAGGATTGAGGATTGAGGATTGAGGATTGAAGATTGAGAATTGAAGATTGAGTATTGAGGACTCAAGGTTGACGATTGAGGATTGAGGATTGAGGATTGAGGATTGAGGATCTAGGATTGGAGATTGATTATTGAGGATTGAAGATTGGGGATTGAGGATTGAGGATTGAGGATATAGGATTGGAGATTGATTATTGAGGATGAAGATTGAGAATTGGGTATTGAGGTTTGAAGAATGAGGATTGAGGATTGAGTATTGAAGATTGAGTATTGATCACCGAGGATTGAGGATTGAGGATTGAGGTTTGAGGATTGAGGATAGAAGATTGAATGTTCAGGATTGAAGATTCACGATTGAGGATTGGCGATTGAGGATGGAGGATGAGGGCTGAGGCTTGAGGGTTGAGGTTTCAGTATTGAATCCTGAGAATTCAGGATATTCTATTGAGTATCGAGAATTGAGGATTGATGGTTAGTATTGAGGATTGAGGATTGAGGATTGAGTGTTGAAGATTGAGGATTGATGATTGAAGATTGAGGATTGGGGATTGAGGATTGAGGAATGAGCATTGAAGATTGAGGATTGGTAATTGAGGATTGAGGATTGAGGATTGGGGATTGAGGATTGAGCATTGAGGTTTGAGGACTGAGTGCTGAGGATTGAGGATTGAGGATTGAGGATTGAAGATTGAGTATTGGGGATTGAATATTGAGGATTGAGGATTGAGGATTGAGAATGAGGGCTGAGGGTTGAGGATTGAGGTTTGAGTATAGAATCCTGAAAATTCAGGATATTCTATTGAGTATCGAGAATTGAGCATTGATGGTTAGTATTGAGGACTGAGGATTGACGTTTGAGTGTTGAAGATTGAGGATTTATGACTGAGGATTGAGGATTGAGGATTGAGGATTGATGATTGAGGATTGAGGATTGAGGATTGGGGATTGAGGATTGAGCATTGAGGCTTGAGGACTGAGGGCTGAGTTTTGAGGATTGAGGATTGAGGGTTGTGGATGAGGGCTGAGGGTTGAGGTTTGAGGTTTGAGGACTGTGGACTGAGGATTGATGATTGAGAATTGAGGATTGAGTACTGAGGATTGAAGATTGAGGATTGGGTATTGAGGATTGAAGAATGAGGATTGAGGATTGAGGTTTGAGGATTGAGGATTGAAGATTGAGTATTGAGGATTGAAGACTGACGATTGAGGATTGAGGATTGAGTACTGAGGATTGACGCTTGAGGATTGAGGGTTGAGGATGTAGGATTGAAGAGAGAGGACTGAGTGTTGAGGATTGAGTGTTGAGAATTGATGCTTGAGGTTTGAGATTTGATTATTGAATATTCTGGATTGAGTATTGAACCATAAGGATTCAGGATGTTCTATTGAGTATTGAGAATTGAGGATTGATGGTTGAGTATTGAGGATTGATGGTTGAGGGTTGAGTGATGAATATTGAGGATTGAGGATTAAGGATTGAGGATTGATGATTGAGGATTGAAGATTGATTATTGATGATTGAAGATTGAGGACTGAGGATTGAGTGTTGTGGATTGAGGACGAGGACTGAGGGTTGAATATTGATGTTTGAGGTCTGAGGATTAAGGATTGAGGGTTGAGAATTGAGGATTGAGGATTGAGGATTGAGGATTGAAGATTGAGTATTGTGTATTGAGGATTGAAGTATGAGGATTGAGGATTGAGGTTTGAGGATAGAGGATTGCAGATTGAGTATTGAGGATTGAAGATAGAGGTTTGAGGATTGAGGATTGAAGATTGAGGATTGAGGATTGAGGATTGAGGATTGAGGATTGAAGATTGAGTATTGAGCATTGAAGGTTGAGGATTGAGGATTGAGGATTGAGGATTGAGGATTGAAGATTGAGAATTGAAGATTGAGTATTGAGGGTTGAAGATTGAGGATTGCGAATTGAGGATTGAGGATTGAGGATTGAGGATTGAAGATTGAATATTGATGATTGAATATTGAGGACTGAGGATTGAGTGTTGTGGATTGAGGACGAGGACTGAGGGTTGAATATTGATGTTTGAGGTCTGAGGATTAAGGATTGAGTGTTGAGAATTGAGGATTGAGGATTGAGGATTGAGGATTGAAGATTTAGTATTGAGGATTGAAAGTTGAGGATCGTGGATTGAGAACGGAGGATTGAGGATTGAATATTGAGGATTGGGGACTGAGTGTTGAGGGTTGAGTGATGAGAATTGACGGTTGAGGATAGAGACTTGAAGATTGGAGATTGAGTATTGAGTATTGAAATCTGTGAATTGATCATATTCTATTGAGGATTGAGGATTGACAACCGATTGTTGAGGACTGAGGGCTGAAGATTGAGGATTCAGGATTGAGGATTCAGGACTGATGTTTGAGGACTGAGGATTGAGGATTGAGGATTGAGGATTGACGACTGAGGAATGAGGATCGAGGATTGAGGATTGAATATTGAGGATTGAGGAATGAGGATTGAGGATTGAGGACTAAGGATTGAAGATTGGGGATTGAGGATCTATGATTGGAGATCGATTATTGAGGATTGAAGATTGAGGATAGACGATTGAGGATTGAGGATTGAGAATTGAGGATGAGGACTGATGGTTGAGGATTGAGGTTTGATGAATGAGGATTGAGGATTGAGGATTGAGGATTGGGGATTGAAGATTGAGTATTGAGGATTGAAGATTGAGAATTCAGGATTGAGGATTGAGGATTGAGTATTGAAGATTGAGGATTGAGGATTGAGGATTGAGGATTGAGGATTGAGGATTGAGGATTGAGGATTGAAGATTGAGGATTGAGGATTGAGGATTGAGGATTGAGGATTGAGGATTGAGGATTGAAGATTGAATATTGATGATTGAAGATTGAGGATTGAGGATTGAGTGTTGTGGATTGAGGACGAGAACTGAGGGTTGAATATTGATGTTTGAGGTCTGAGGATTGATAATTGAGGATTGAGAATTGAGGATTGAGGATTGAGGTTTGAAGATTGAGGATTGGGTATTGAGGATTGAAGAATGAGCATTGAGGATTGAGGATTGAGGATTGAGGATTGCAGATTGAGTATTGAGGATTGAGGATTGAGGATTGAGCATTGAGGATTGAGGATTGAGGATTGAGGATTGAGGATTGAGGATTGAAGGTTGAGTATTGTGGATTGAAGGTTGAGGATTGAGGATTGAGGATTGACAATTGAGGATTGAGAATTGAAGATTGAGGATTGAGGATTGAAATTGAGTATTGAGGATTGAAGATTGAGGATTGAGATTTGATTATTGAATATTGTGGATTGAGTATCGAACCATGCGAATTCAGGATATTCTATTGAGTATTGAGAATTGAGGATTGATGGTTGAGTATTGAGGTTTGTTGGCTGAGGGTTGTGTGTTGAATATTGAGGATTGGGGATTGAGGATTGAGGACTGAGGATTGAGGATTGAAGATTGAGTATTGATGATTGAATATTGAGGATTGAGGATTGAGGTTTGAGGATTGAGGATCGAGGATTGAGGATTGAGGATTGAGGATTGAAGATTGAGTATTGAAGATTGAGGATTGAGTATTGAGGGTTGAGGATTGGGAATTGAGGATTGAAGACTGAATATTGATGATTGAATATTGAGGATTGAGGATTGATGGTTGTGGATAGAGGACGAGGACTGAGGGTTGAATATTGATGTTTGCGGTCTGAGGATTGAGGATTGAGGATTGAGAATTGAGGATTGAGGATTGAGGATTGAGAATTGAGGATTGAGGATTGAGGATTGAAGATTGAGGATTGGGTATTGAGGATTGAAGAATGAGGATTGAGGATTGAGGATTGAGGATTGACGATTGCAGATTGAGTATTGAGGATTGAGGATTGAGGATTGAGGATTGAGGATTGAGGATCGAGGATTGAGGATTGAGGATTGAGGAGTGAAGATTGAGTATTGAGGATTGAAGATTGAGGATTGGGTATTGAGGATTGAAGAATGAGCATTGAGGATTGAGGATTGACGCTTGAGGATTGCAGATTGAGTATTGAGGATTGAGGATTGAGGATTGAGGATTGAGGATTGTGGATTGAGGATTGAGGATTGAGGATTGAGGATTGAAGATTGGGTATTGAGGATTGAAGATTGAGGATTGAGGATTGAGGATTGATAATTGAGGATTGAGGGTTGAAGACTGAGGATTGAGGATTGAAATTGAGTATTGAGGATTGAAGATTGAGGATTGAGATTTGATTATTGAATATTGTGGTTTGAGTACCGAACCATGCGGATTCAGGATATTCTATTGAGTATTGAGAATTGAGGATTGATGGTTGAGTATTGAGGAATGTTGGCTGAGGGCTGTGTGTTGAATATTGAGGATTGGGGATTGAGGATTGAGGATTGAGTATTGAAGATTGAGTATTGGGTATTGAGGATTGAAGGATGAGGATTGAGGATTGAGGATTGAGGGTTGCGGATTGAGGACCTAGGATTGGAGATTGATTATTGACGATTGATGATTGGGGACTGAGGTTTGAGGATTGAGGATTGCAGATTGAGTATTGAGGATTGAAGATTGAGGATTGAGGATTGAGGATTGAAGATTGAGGATTGAGGATTGAGGATTGAGGATTGAGGGTTGAAGATTGAGTATTGAGGATTGAAGATTGAGGATTCAGGATTGAGTACTGAGGATTGAGGATTGAGGATTGAGGATTGAAGATTGAGAATTGAAGATTGAGTATTGAGGACTCAAGGTTGACGATTGAGGATTGAGGATTGAGGATTGAGGACTGAGGATCTAGGATTGGAGATTGATTATTGAGGATTGAAGATTGGGGATTGAGGATTGAGGATTGAGGATATAGGATTGGAGATTGATTAATGAGGATGAAGATTGAGAATTGGGTATTGAGGTTTGAAGAATGAGGATTGAGGATTGAGTATTGAAGATTGAGTATTGATCACCGAGGATTGAGGATTGAGGATTGAGGTTTGAGGATTGAGGATAGAAGATTGAATGTTCAGGATTGAAGATTCACGATTGAGGATTGGCGATTGAGGATGGAGGATGAGGGCTGAGCCTTGAGGGTTGAGGTTTCAGTATTGAATCCTGAGAATTCAGGATATTCTATTGAGTATCGAGAATTGAGGATTGATGGTTAGTATTGAGGATTGAGGATTGAGGATTGAGTGTTGAAGATTGAGGATTGATGATTGAAGATTGAGGATTGGGGATTGAGGATTGAGGAATGAGCATTGAAGATTGAGGATTGGCGATTGAGGATTGAGGATTGAGGATTGGGGATTGAGGATTGAGCATTGAGGTTTGAGGACTGAGTGCTGAGGATTGAGGATTGAGGATTGAGGATTGAAGATTGAGTATTGGGGATTGAATATTGAGGATTGAGGATTGAGGATTGAGAATGAGGGCTGAGGGTTGAGGATTGAGGTTTGAGTATAGAATCCTGAAAATTCAGGATATTCTATTGAGTATCGAGAATTGAGGATTGATGGTTAGTATTGAGGACTGAGGATTGACGATTGAGTGTTGAAGATTGAGGATTTATGACTGAGGATTGAGGATTGAGGATTGAGGATTGATGATTGAGGATTGAGGATTGAGGATTGGGGATTGAGGATTGAGCATTGAGGCTTGAGGACTGAGGGCTGAGTTTTGAGGATTGAGGATTGAGGGTTGTGGATGAGGGCTGAGGGTTGAGGATTGAGGTTTGAGGACTGTGGACTGAGGATTGATGATTGAGAATTGAGGATTGAGTACTGAGCATTGAAGATTGAGGATTGGGTATTGAGGATTGAAGAATGAGGATTGAGGATTGAGGTTTGAGGATTGAGGATTGAAGATTGAGTATTGAGGATTGAAGACTGACGATTGAGGATTGAGGATTGAGTACTGAGGATTGACGCTTGAGGATTGAGGGTTGAGGATGTAGGATTGAAGAGAGAGGACTGAGTGTTGAGGATTGAGTGTTGAGAATTGATGCTTGAGGTTTGAGATTTGATTATTGAATATTCTGGATTGAGTATTGAACCATAAGGATTCAGGATGTTCTATTGAGTATTGAGAATTGAGGATTGATGGTTGAGTATTGAGGATTGATGGTTGAGGGTTGAGTGATGAATATTGAGGATTGAGGATTAAGGATTGAGGATTGATGATTGAGGATTGAGGATTTAAGATTGAGGATTGGGTATTGAGGATTGAGGAATGAGGATTGACGATTGAGGATTGAGGATTGAGGATTGAAGACTGAGTATTGAGGATTGAAGATTGACGATTGAGGATTAAGGATTAAAGATTGAAGATTAAGGATTGAAGATTGGGGATTGCGGATCTAGGATTGGAGATTGATTATTGAGGATTGAAGATTGAGAATTGAGAATTGAGGATTGAGGGTTGAGGATTTAAGATTGAGGATTGGGTATTGAGGATTGAGGAATGAGGATTGACGATTGAGGATTGAGGATTGAGGATTGAAGACTGAGTATTGAGGATTGAAGATTGACGATTGAGGATTAAGGATTAAAGATTGAAGATTAAGGATTGAAGATTGGGGATTGCGGATCTAGGATTGGAGATTGATTATTGAGGATTGAAGATTGAGAATTGAGGATTGAGGATTGAGGGTTGAGGATTGAGGATTGAGGATTGAAAATTGAGTATTGAAGATTGAGGATTTATGACTGAGGATTGAGGATTGAGGATTGAGGATTGAGTATTGAGGATTGAAGGTTGAGTATTGAGGATTGAATATTGAGGATTGTGGATTTAGGATTGAGAATTGACGACTGAGGAATGAGGATCGAGGATTGAGGATTGAATATTGAGGATTGAGGATTGAGGATTGAGGATTGAGGACTAAGGATTGAAGATTGGGGATTGAGGATTGAAGATTGAGTATTGAAGATTGAGGATTTATGACTGAGGATTGAGGATTGAGGATTGAGGATTGAGGATTGAGGATTTAAGATTGAGGATTGGGTATTGAGGATTGAGGAATGAGGATTGAGGATTGAGGATTGAGGATTGGGGATTGAAGATTGAGTATTGAGGATTGAAGATTGAGAATTCAGGATTGAGGATTGAGGATTGAAGATTTAATATTGATGATTGAAGATTGAGGATTGAGCATTGAAGGTTGTGGATAGAGGACGAGGACTGAGGGTTGAATATTGATGTTTGAGGTCTGAGGATTGAGGATTGAGGATTGAGAATTGAGGATTGAGGATTGAGGATTGAAGATTGAGGATTGGGTATTGAGGATTGAAGAATGAGAATTGAGGATTGAGGATTGAGGATTGAGGATTGCAGATTGAGTATTGAGGATTGAGTATTGTGGATTGAGGACTGAGGATTGAGGATTGAGGATTGAGCATTGAGGATTGAAGATTGATGACTGGGGATTGAGGATTGAAGATTGAGTATTAAGGATTGAAGATTGGGGATCGAGGATCTAGGATTGGAGATTGAGTATTGAGGATTGAACATTGAGGATTGAGGATTGAAGATTGAGGATTGGGTATTGAGGATTGAAGAATGAGGATTGAGGATTGAGGATTGAGGATAGAGGATTGAAGATTGAGTATTGAGGATTGAACATTGAGGCTTGAGGATTGAGAATTGAGGATTGGGGATTGAAGATTGAGTATAGAGGATTGAAGATTGAGGATTGAGGAATGAGGATTGAGGATTGAGGATTGAGGATTGAGGATTGAAGATTGAGAATTGAAGATTGAGTATTGAGGACTCAAGGTTGACGATTGAGGATTGAGGATTGAGGATTGAGGATTGAGGATCTAGGATTGGAGATTGATTATTGAGGATTGAAGATTGGGGATTGAGGATTGAGGATTGAGGATATAGGATTGGAGATTGATTATTGAGGATGAAGATTGAGAATTGGGTATTGAGGTTTGAAGAATGAGGATTGAGGATTGAGTATTGAAGATTGAGTATTGATCACCGAGGATTGAGGATTGAGGATTGAGGTCTGAGGATTGAGGATAGAAGATTGAATGTTCAGGATTGAAGATTCACGATTGAGGATTGGCGATTGAGGATGGAGGATGAGGGCTGAGGCTTGAGGGTTGAGGTTTCAGTATTGAATCCTGAGAATTCAGGATATTCTATTGAGTATCGAGAATTGAGGATTGCTGGTTAGTATTGAGGATTGAGGATTGAGGATTGAGTGTTGAAGATTGAGGATTGATGATTGAAGATTGAGGATTGGGGATTGAGGATTGAGGAATGAGCAATGAAGATTGAGGATTGGTGATTGAGGATTGAGGATTGAGGATTGGGGATTGAGGATTGAGCATTGAGGTTTGAGGACTGAGTGCTGAGGATTGAGGATTGAGGATTGAGGATTGAAGATTGAGTATTGGGGATTGAATATTGAGGATTGAGGATTGAGGATTGAGAATGAGGGCTGAGGGTTGAGGATTGAGGTTTGAGTATAGAATCCTGAAAATTCAGGATATTCTATTGAGTATCGAGAATTGAGGATTGATGGTTAGTATTGAGGACTGAGGATTGACGATTGAGTGTTGAAGATTGAGGATTTATGACTGAGGATTGAGGATTGAGGATTGAGGATTGAGGAATGAGCATTGAAGATTGAGGATTGGTGATTGAGGATTGAGGATTGAGGATTGGGGATTGAGGATTGAGCATTGAGGTTTGAGGACTGAGTGCTGAGGATTGAGGATTGAGTACTGAGGATTGAAGATTGAGGATTGGGTATTGAGGATTGAAGAATGAGGATTGAGGATTGAGGTTTGAGGATTGAGGATTGAAGATTGAGTATTGAGGATTGAAGACTGACGATTGAGGATTGAGGATTGAGTACTGAGGATTGACGCTTGAGGATTGAGGGTTGAGGATGTAGGATTGAAGAGAGAGGACTGAGTGTTGAGGATTGAGTGTTGAGAATTGATGCTTGAGGTTTGAGATTTGATTATTGAATATTCTGGATTGAGTATTGAACCATAAGGATTCAGGATGTTCTATTGAGTATTGAGAATTGAGGATTGATGGTTGAGTATTGAGGATTGATGGTTGAGGGTTGAGTGATGAATATTGAGGATTGAGGATTAAGGATTGAGGATTGATGATAGAGGATTGAAGATTGATTATTGATGATTGAAGATTGAGGACTGAGGATTGAGTGTTGTGGATTGAGGACGAGGACTGAGGGTTGAATATTGATGTTTGAGGTCTGAGGATTAAGGATTGAGGGTTGAGAATTGAGGATTGAGGATTGAGGATTGAGGATTGAAGATTGAGTATTTTGTATTGAGGATTGAAGTATGAGGATTGAGGATTGAGGTTTGAGGATAGAGGATTGCAGATTGAGTATTGAGGATTGAAGATAGAGGTTTGAGGATTGAGGATTGAAGATTGAGGATTGAGGATTGAGGATTGAGGATTGAGGATTGAAGATTGAGTATTGAGCATTGAAGGTTGAGGATTGAGGATTGAGGATTGAGGATTGAAGATTGAGAATTGAAGATTGAGTATTGAGGGTTGAAGATTGAGGATAGCGAAATGAGGATTGAGGATTGAGGATTGAGGATTGAAGATTGAATATTGATGATTGAATATTGAGGACTGAGGATTGAGTGTTGTGGATTGAGGACGAGGACTGAGGGTTGAATATTGATGTTTGAGGTCTGAGGATTAAGGATTGAGTGTTGAGAATTGAGGATTGAGGATTGAGGATTGAGGATTGAAGATTTAGTATTGAGGATTGAAGGTTGAGGTTCGTGGATTGAGAACGGAGGATTGAGGATTGAATATTGAGGATTGGGGACTGAGTGTTGAGGGTTGAGTGATGAGAATTGACGTTTGAGGATAGAGACTTGAAGATTGGAGATTGAGTATTGAGTATTGAAATCTGTGAATTGATCATATTCTATTGAGGATTGAGGATTGACAACCGATTGTTGAGGACTGAGGGCTGAAGATTGAGGATTCAGGATTGAGGATTCAGGACTGATGTTTGAGGACTGAGGATTGAGGATTGAGGATTGAGGATTGAGGATTGAGGATTTAAGATTGAGGATTGGGTATTGAGGATTGAGGAATGAGGATTGACGATTGACGATTGAGGATTGAGGATTGAGGATTGAAGACTGAGTATTGAGGATTGAAGATTGACGATAGAGGATTAAGGATTAAAGATTGAGGATTAAGGATTGAAGATTGGGGATTGCGGATCTAGGATTGGAGATTGATTATTGAGGATTGAAGATTGAGAATTGAGGATTGAGGATTGAGGGTTGAGGATTGAGGATTGAGGATTGAAAATTGAGTATTGAAGATTGAGGATTTATGACTGAGGATTGAGGATTGAGGATTGAGGATTGAGTATTGAGGATTGAAGGTTGAGTATTGAGGATTGAATATTGAGGTTTGTGGATTTAGGATTGAGAATTGACGACTGAGGAATGAGGATCGAGGATTGAGGATTGAATATTGAGGATTGAGGATTGAGGATTGAGGATTGAGGACTAAGGATTGAAGATTGGGGATTGAGGATTGAAGATTGAGTATTGAAGATTGAGGATTTATGACTGAGGATTGAGGATTGAGGATTTAAGATTGAGGATTGGGTATTCAGGATTGAGGAATGAGGATTGAGGATTGAGGATTGAGGATTGGGGATTGAAGATTGAGTATTGAGGATTGAAGATTGAGAATTCAGGATTGAGGATTGAGGATTGAGGATTGAAGATTGAGGATTGAGGATTGAGGATTGAGGATTGAGGACTGAGGATTGAGGATTGAGGATTGAAGATTGAGGATTGAGGATTGGGTATTGAGGATTGAGGAATGAGGATTGAGGATTGAGGATTGAGGATTGGGGATTGAAGATTGAGTATTGAGGATTGAAGATTGAGAATTCAGGATTGAGGATTGAGGATTGAGGATTGAAGATTGAGGATTTAGGATTGAGGATTGAGGATTGAGGACTGAGGATTGAGGATTGAGGATTGAAGATTGAGTATTGATGATTGAATATTGAGGATTGAGGATTGAGGTTTGAGGATTGAGGATCGAGGATTGAGGATTGAGGATTGAGGATTGAAGATTGAGTATTGAAGATTGAGGATTGAGTATTGAGGGTTGAGGATTGGGAATTGAGGATTGAAGACTGAATATTGATGATTGAATATTGAGGATTGAGGATTGATGGTTGTGGATAGAGGACGAGGACTGAGGGTTGAATATTGATGTTTGCGGTCTGAGGATTGAGGATTGAGGATTGAGAATTGAGGATTGAGGATTGAGGATTGAAGATTGAGGATTGGGTATTGAGGATTGAAGAATGAGGATTGAGGATTGAGGATTGAGGATTGAGGATTGCAGATTGAGTATTGAGGATTGAGGATTGAGGTTTGAGGATTGAGGATTGAGGATCGAGGATTGAGGATTGAGGATTGAGGAGTGAAGATTGAGTATTGAGGATTGAAGATTGAGGATTGGGTATTGAGGATTGAAGGATGAGCATTGAGGATTGAGGATTGACGCTTGAGGATTGCAGATTGAGTATTGAGGATTGAGGATTGAGGATTGAGGATTGAGGATTGAGGATTGTGGATTGAGGATTGAGGATTGAGGATTGAGGATTGAAGATTGGGTATTGAG
Source organism: Calliopsis andreniformis (assembly GCF_051401765.1). Classification (NCBI taxonomy): domain Eukaryota; kingdom Metazoa; phylum Arthropoda; class Insecta; order Hymenoptera; family Andrenidae; genus Calliopsis; species Calliopsis andreniformis. The sequence continues at coordinate 580,630 of NW_027480579.1, forward strand.
GATTGAAGATTGAGGATTGAGGATTGAGGATTGATAATTGAGGATTGAGGGTTGAAGACTGAGGATTGAGGATTGAAATTGAGTATTGAGGATTGAAGATTGAGGATTGAGATTTGATTATTGAATATTGTGGTTTGAGTACCGAACCATGCGGATTCAGGATATTCTATTGAGTATTGAGAATTGAGGATTGATGGTTGAGTATTGAGGTTTGTTGGCTGAGGGTTGTGTGTTGAATATTGAGGATTGGGGATTGAGGATTGAGGATTGAGGATTGAGGATTGAAGATTGAGTATTGATGATTGAATATTGAGGATTGAGGATTGAGGTTTGAGGATTGAGGATCGAGGATTGAGGATTGAGGATTGAGGATTGAAGATTGAGTATTGAAGATTGAGGATTGAGTATTGAGGGTTGAGGATTGGGAATTGAGGATTGAAGACTGAATATTGATGATTGAATATTGAGGATTGAGGATTGATGGTTGTGGATAGAGGACGAGGACTGAGGGTTGAATATTGATGTTTGCGGTCTGAGGATTGAGGATTGAGGATTGAGAATTGAGGATTGAGGATTGAGGATTGAAGATTGAGGATTGGGTATTGAGGATTGAAGAATGAGGATTGAGGATTGAGGATTGAGGATTGAGGATTGCAGATTGAGTATTGAGGATTGAGGATTGAGGATTGAGGATTGAGGATTGAGGATCGAGGATTGAGGATTGAGGATTGAGGAGTGAAGATTGAGTATTGAGGATTGAAGATTGAGGATTGGGTATTGAGGATTGAAGAATGAGCATTGAGGATTGAGGATTGACGCTTGAGGATTGCAGATTGAGTATTGAGGATTGAGGATTGAGGATTGAGGATTCAGGATTGTGGATTGAGGATTGAGGATTGAGGATTGAGGATTGAAGATTGGGTATTGAGGATTGAAGATTGAGGATTGAGGATTGAGGATTGATAATTGAGGATTGAGGGTTGAAGACTGAGGATTGAGGATTGAAATTGAGTATTGAGGATTGAAGATTGAGGATTGAGATTTGATTATTGAATATTGTGGTTTGAGTACCGAACCATGCGGATTCAGGATATTCTATTGAGTATTGAGAATTGAGGATTGATGGTTGAGTATTGAGGAATGTTGGCTGAGGGCTGTGTGTTGAATATTGAGGATTGGGGATTGAGGATTGAGGATTGAGTATTGAAGATTGAGGATTGGGTATTGAGGATTGAAGGATGAGGATTGAGGATTGAGGATTGAGGGTTGCGGATTGAGGACCTAGGATTGGAGATTGATTATTGACGATTGATGATTGGGGACTGAGGTTTGAGGATTGAGGATTGCAGATTGAGTATTGAGGATTGAAGATTGAGGATTGAGGATTGAGGATTGAAGATTGAGGATTGAGGATTGAGGATTGAGGATTGAGGGTTGAAGATTGAGTATTGAGGATTGAAGATTGAGGATTCAGGATTGAGTACTGAGGATTGAGGATTGAGGATTGAGGATTGAAGATTGAGAATTGAAGATTGAGTATTGAGGACTCAAGGTTGACGATTGAGGATTGAGGATTGAGGATTGAGGATTGAGGATCTAGGATTGGAGATTGATTATTGAGGATTGAAGATTGGGGATTGAGGATTGAGGATTGAGGATATAGGATTGGAGATTGATTATTGAGGATGAAGATTGAGAATTGGGTATTGAGGTTTGAAGAATGAGGATTGAGGATTGAGTATTGAAGATTGAGTATTGATCACCGAGGATTGAGGATTGAGGATTGAGGTTTGAGGATTGAGGATAGAAGATTGAATGTTCAGGATTGAAGATTCACGATTGAGGATTGGCGATTGAGGATGGAGGATGAGGGCTGAGGCTTGAGGGTTGAGGTTTCAGTATTGAATCCTGAGAATTCAGGATATTCTATTGAGTATCGAGAATTGAGGATTGATGGTTAGTATTGAGGATTGAGGATTGAGGATTGAGTGTTGAAGATTGAGGATTGATGATTGAAGATTGAGGATTGGGGATTGAGGATTGAGGAATGAGCATTGAAGATTGAGGATTGGTGATTGAGGATTGAGGATTGAGGATTGGGGATTGAGGATTGAGCATTGAGGTTTGAGGACTGAGTGCTGAGGATTGAGGATTGAGGATTGAGGATTGAAGATTGAGTATTGGGGATTGAATATTGAGGATTGAGGATTGAGGATTGAGAATGAGGGCTGAGGGTTGAGGATTGAGGTTTGAGTATAGAATCCTGAAAATTCAGGATATTCTATTGAGTATCGAGAATTGAGGATTGATGGTTAGTATTGAGGACTGAGGATTGACGTTTGAGTGTTGAAGATTGAGGATTTATGACTGAGGATTGAGGATTGAGGATTGAGGATTGATGATCGAGGATTGAGGATTGAGGATTGGGGATTGAGGATTGAGCATTGAGGCTTGAGGACTGAGGGCTGAGTTTTGAGGATTGAGGATTGAGGGTTGTGGATGAGGGCTGAGGGTTGAGGTTTGAGGTTTGAGGACTGTGGACTGAGGATTGATGATTGAGAATTGAGGATTGAGTACTGAGGATTGAAGATTGAGGATTGGGTATTGAGGATTGAAGAATGAGGATTGAGGATTGAGGTTTGAGGATTGAGGATTGAAGATTGAGTATTGAGGATTGAAGACTGACGATTGAGGATTGAGGATTGAGTACTGAGGATTGACGCTTGAGGATTGAGGGTTGAGGATGTAGGATTGAAGAGAGAGGACTGAGTGTTGAGGATTGAGTGTTGAGAATTGATGCTTGAGGTTTGAGATTTGATTATTGAATATTCTGGATTGAGTATTGAACCATAAGGATTCAGGATGTTCTATTGAGTATTGAGAATTGAGGATTGATGGTTGAGTATTGAGGATTGATGGTTGAGGGTTGAGTGATGAATATTGAGGATTGAGGATTAAGGATTGAGGATTGATGATTGAGGATTGAAGATTGATTATTGATGATTGAAGATTGAGGACTGAGGATTGAGTGTTGTGGATTGAGGACGAGGACTGAGGGTTGAATATTGATGTTTGAGGTCTGAGGATTAAGGATTGAGGGTTGAGAATTGAGGATTGAGGATTGAGGATTGAGGATTGAAGATTGAGTATTGTGTATTGAGGATTGAAGTATGAGGATTGAGGATTGAGGTTTGAGGATAGAGGATTGCAGATTGAGTATTGAGGATTGAAGATAGAGGTTTGAGGATTGAGGATTGAAGATTGAGGATTGAGGATTGAGGATTGAGGATTGAGGATTGAAGATTGAGTATTGAGCATTGAAGGTTGAGGATTGAGGATTGAGGATTGAGGATTGAAGATTGAGAATTGAAGATTGAGTATTGAGGGTTGAAGATTGAGGATTGCGAATTGAGGATTGAGGATTGAGGATTGAGGATTGAAGATTGAATATTGATGATTGAATATTGAGGACTGAGGATTGAGTGTTGTGGATTGAGGACGAGGACTGAGGGTTGAATATTGATGTTTGAGGTCTGAGGATTAAGGATTGAGTGTTGAGAATTGAGGATTGAGGATTGAGGATTGAGGATTGAAGATTTAGTATTGAGGATTGAAAGTTGAGGATCGTGGATTGAGAACGGAGGATTGAGGATTGAATATTGAGGATTGGGGACTGAGTGTTGAGGGTTGAGTGATGAGAATTGACGGTTGAGGATAGAGACTTGAAGATTGGAGATTGAGTATTGAGTATTGAAATCTGTGAATTGATCATATTCTATTGAGGATTGAGGATTGACAACCGATTGTTGAGGACTGAGGGCTGAAGATTGAGGATTCAGGATTGAGGATTCAGGACTGATGTTTGAGGACTGAGGATTGAGGATTGAGGATTGAGGATTGACGACTGAGGAATGAGGATCGAGGATTGAGGATTGAATATTGAGGATTGAGGAATGAGGATTGAGGATTGAGGACTAAGGATTGAAGATTGGGGATTGAGGATCTATGATTGGATATCGATTATTGAGGATTGAAGATTGAGGATAGACGATTGAGGATTGAGGATTGAGAATTGAGGATGAGGACTGATGGTTGAGGATTGAGGTTTGATGAATGAGGATTGAGGATTGAGGATTGAGGATTGGGGATTGAAGATTGAGTATTGAGGATTGAAGATTGAGAATTCAGGATTGAGGATTGAGGATTGAGTATTGAAGATTGAGGATTGAGGATTGAGGATTGAGGATTGAGGATTGAGGATTGAGGATTGAGGATTGAAGATTGAGGATTGAGGATTGAGGATTGAGGATTGAGGATTGAGGATTGAGGATTGAAGATTGAATATTGATGATTGAAGATTGAGGATTGAGGATTGAGTGTTGTGGATTGAGGACGAGAACTGAGGGTTGAATATTGATGTTTGAGGTCTGAGGATTGATAATTGAGGATTGAGAATTGAGGATTGAGGATTGAGGATTGAGGATTGAGGTTTGAAGATTGAGGATTGGGTATTGAGGATTGAAGAATGAGCATTGAGGATTGAGGATTGAGGATTGAGGATTGCAGATTGAGTATTGAGGATTGAGGATTGAGGATTGAGCATTGAGGATTGAGGATTGAGGATTGAGGATTGAGGATTGAGGATTGAAGGTTGAGTATTGTGGATTGAAGGTTGAGGATTGAGGATTGAGGATTGACAATTGAGGATTGAGAATTGAAGATTGAGGATTGAGGATTGAAATTGAGTATTGAGGATTGAAGATTGAGGATTGAGATTTGATTATTGAATATTGTGGATTGAGTATCGAACCATGCGAATTCAGGATATTCTATTGAGTATTGAGAATTGAGGATTGATGGTTGAGTATTGAGGTTTGTTGGCTGAGGGTTGTGTGTTGAATATTGAGGATTGGGGATTGAGGATTGAGGACTGAGGATTGAGGATTGAAGATTGAGTATTGATGATTGAATATTGAGGATTGAGGATTGAGGTTTGAGGATTGAGGATCGAGGATTGAGGATTGAGGATTGAGGATTGAAGATTGAGTATTGAAGATTGAGGATTGAGTATTGAGGGTTGAGGATTGGGAATTGAGGATTGAAGACTGAATATTGATGATTGAATATTGAGGATTGAGGATTGATGGTTGTGGATAGAGGACGAGGACTGAGGGTTGAATATTGATGTTTGCGGTCTGAGGATTGAGGATTGAGGATTGAGAATTGAGGATTGAGGATTGAGGATTGAGAACTGAGGATTGAGGATTGAGGATTGAAGATTGAGGATTGGGTATTGAGGATTGAAGAATGAGGATTGAGGATTGAGGATTGAGGATTGAGGATTGCAGATTGAGTATTGAGGATTGAGGATTGAGGATTGAGGATTGAGGATTGAGGATCGAGGATTGAGGATTGAGGATTGAGGAGTGAAGATTGAGTATTGAGGATTGAAGATTGAGGATTGGGTATTGAGGATTGAAGAATGAGCATTGAGGATTGAGGATTGACGCTTGAGGATTGACGCTTGAGGATTGCAGATTGAGTATTGAGGATTGAGGATTCAGGATTGTGGATTGAGGATTGAGGATTGAGGATTGAGGATTGAAGATTGGGTATTGAGGATTGAAGATTGAGGATTGAGGATTGAGGATTGATAATTGAGGATTGAGGGTTGAAGACTGAGGATTGAGGATTGAAATTGAGTATTGAGGATTGAAGATTGAGGATTGAGATTTGATTATTGAATATTGTGGTTTGAGTACCGAACCATGCGGATTCAGGATATTCTATTGAGTATTGAGAATTGAGGATTGATGGTTGAGTATTGAGGAATGTTGGCTGAGGGCTGTGTGTTGAATATTGAGGATTGGGGATTGAGGATTGAGGATTGAGTATTGAAGATTGAGGATCGGGTATTGAGGATTGAAGGATGAGGATTGAGGATTGAGGATTGAGGGTTGCGGATTGAGGACCTAGGATTGGAGATTGATTATTGACGATTGATGATTGGGGACTGAGGTTTGAGGATTGAGGATTGCAGATTGAGTATTTAGGATTGATGATTGAGGATTGAGGATTGAGGATTGAAGATTGAGGATTGAGGATTGAGGATTGAGGATTGAGGGTTGAAGATTGAGTATTGAGGATTGAAGATTGAGGATTCAGGATTGAGTACTGAGGATTGAGGATTGAGGATTGAGGATTGAAGATTGAGAATTGAAGATTGAGTATTGAGGACTCAAGGTTGACGATTGAGGATTGAGGATTGAGGATTGAGGACTGAGGATCTAGGATTGGAGATTGATTATTGAGGATTGAAGATTGGGGATTGAGGATTGAGGATTGAGGATATAGGATTGGAGATTGATTAATGAGGATGAAGATTGAGAATTGGGTATTGAGGTTTGAAGAATGAGGATTGAGGATTGAGTATTGAAGATTGAGTATTGATCACCGAGGATTGAGGATTGAGGATTGAGGTTTGAGGATTGAGGATAGAAGATTGAATGTTCAGGATTGAAGATTCACGATTGAGGATTGGCGATTGAGGATGGAGGATGAGGGCTGAGGCTTGAGGTTTGAGGTTTCAGTATTGAATCCTGAGAATTCAGGATATTCTATTGAGTATCGAGAATTGAGGATTGATGGTTAGTATTGAGGATTGAGGATTGAGGATTGAGTGTTGAAGATTGAGGATTGATGATTGAAGATTGAGGATTGGGGATTGAGGATTGAGGAATGAGCATTGAAGATTGAGGATTGGTGATTGAGGATTGAGGATTGAGGATTGGGGATTGAGGATTGAGCATTGAGGTTTGAGGACTGAGTGCTGAGGATTGAGGATTGAGGATTGAGGATTGAAGATTGAGTATTGGGGATTGAATATTGAGGATTGAGGATTGAGGATTGAGAATGAGGGCTGAGGGTTGAGGATTGAGGTTTGAGTATAGAATCCTGAAAATTCAGGATATTCTATTGAGTATCGAGAATTGAGGATTGATGGTTAGTATTGAGGACTGAGGATTGACGATTGAGTGTTGAAGATTGAGGATTTATGACTGAGGATTGAGGATTGAGGATTGAGGATTGATGATTGAGGATTGAGGATTGAGGATTGGGGATTGAGGATTGAGGATTGAGTATTGAAGATTGAGTATTGGGTATTGAGGATTGAAGGATGAGGATTGAGGATTGAGGATTGAGGGTTGCGGATTGAGGACCTAGGATTGGAGATTGATTATTGACGATTGATGATTGGGGACTGAGGTTTGAGGATTGAGGATTGCAGATTGAGTATTGAGGATTGAGTATTGAGGATTGAGGATTGAGGATTGAGGATTGAGGATTGAGGATCGAGGGTTGAGGATTGAGGATTGAGGAGTGAAGATTGAGTATTGAGGATTGAGGAGTGAAGATTGAGTATTGAGGATTGAAGATTGAGGATTGGGTATTGAGGATTGAAGAATGAGCATTGAGGATTGAGGATTGACGCTTGAGGATTGCAGATTGAGTATTGAGGATTGAGGATTGAGGATTGAGGATTCAGGATTGTGGATTGAGGATTGAGGATTGAGGATTGAGGATTGAAGATTGGGTATTGAGGATTGAAGATTGAGGATTGAGGATTGAGGATTGATAATTGAGGATTGAGGGTTGAAGACTGAGGATTGAGGATTGAAATTGAGTATTGAGGATTGAAGATTGAGGATTGAGATTTGATTATTGAATATTGTGGTTTGAGTACCGAACCATGCGGTTTCAGGATATTCTATTGAGTATTGAGAATTGAGGATTGATGGTTGAGTATTGAGGAATGTTGGCTGAGGGCTGTGTGTTGAATATTGAGGATTGGGGATTGAGGATTGAGGATTGAGTATTGAAGATTGAGGATTGGGTATTGAGGATTGAAGGATGAGGATTGAGGATTGAGGATTGAGGGTTGCGGATTGAGGACCTAGGATTGGAGATTGATTATTGACGATTGATGATTGGGGACTGAGGTTTGAGGATTGAGGATTGCAGATTGATTATTGAGGATTGAAGATTGAGGATTGAGGATTGAGGATTGAAGATTGAGGATTGAGGATTGAGGATTGAGGATTGCGGGTTGAAGATTGAGTATTGAGGATTGAAGATTGAGGATTCAGGATTGAGTACTGAGGATTGAGGATTGAGGATTGAGGATTGAAGATTGAGAATTGAAGATTGAGTATTGAGGACTCAAGGTTGACGATTGAGGATTGAGGATTGAGGATTGAGGATTGAGGATCTAGGATTGGAGATTGATTATTGAGGATTGAAGATTGGGGATTGAGGATTGAGGATTGAGGATATAGGATTGGAGATTGATTATTGAGGATGAAGATTGAGAATTGGGTATTGAGGTTTGAAGAATGAGGATTGAGGATTGAGTATTGAAGATTGAGTATTGATCACCGAGGATTGAGGATTGAGGATTGAGGTTTGAGGATTGAGGATAGAAGATTGAATGTTCAGGATTGAAGATTCACGATTGAGGATTGGCGATTGAGGATGGAGGATGAGGGCTGAGGCTTGAGGGTTGAGGTTTCAGTATTGAATCCTGAGAATTCAGGATATTCTATTGAGTATCGAGAATTGAGGATTGATGGTTAGTATTGAGGATTGAGGATTGAGGATTGAGTGTTGAAGATTGAGGATTGATGATTGAAGATTGAGGATTGGGGATTGAGGATTGAGGAATGAGCATTGAAGATTGAGGATTGGTGATTGAGGATTGAGGATTGAGGATTGGGGATTGAGGATTGAGCATTGAGGTTTGAGGACTGAGTGCTGAGGATTGAGGATTGAGGATTGAGGATTGAAGATTGAGTATTGGGGATTGAATATTGAGGATTGAGGATTGAGGATTGAGAATGAGGGCTGAGGGTTGAGGATTGAGGTTTGAGTATAGAATCCTGAAAATTCAGGATATTCTATTGAGTATCGAGAATTGAGGATTGATGGTTAGTATTGAGGACTGAGGATTGACGTTTGAGTGTTGAAGATTGAGGATTTATGACTGAGGATTGAGGATTGAGGATTGAGGATTGATGATTGAGGATTGAGGATTGAGGATTGGGGATTGAGGATTGAGCATTGAGGCTTGAGGACTGAGGGCTGAGTTTTGAGGATTGAGGATTGAGGGTTGTGGATGAGGGCTGAGGGTTGAGGTTTGAGGTTTGAGGACTGTGGACTGAGGATTGATGATTGAGAATTGAGGATTGAGTACTGAGGATTGAAGATTGAGGATTGGGTATTGAGGATTGAAGAATGAGGATTGAGGATTGAGGTTTGAGGATTGAGGATTGAAGATTGAGTATTGAGGATTGAAGACTGACGATTGAGGATTGAGGATTGAGTACTGAGGATTGACGCTTGAGGATTGAGGGTTGAGGATGTAGGATTGAAGAGAGAGGACTGAGTGTTGAGGATTGAGTGTTGAGAATTGATGCTTGAGGTTTGAGATTTGATTATTGAATATTCTGGATTGAGTATTGAACCATAAGGATTCAGGATGTTCTATTGAGTATTGAGAATTGAGGATTGATGGTTGAGTATTGAGGATTGATGGTTGAGGGTTGAGTGATGAATATTGAGGATTGAGGATTAAGGATTGAGGATTGATGATTGAGGATTGAAGATTGATTATTGATGATTGAAGATTGAGGACTGAGGATTGAGTGTTGTGGATTGAGGACGAGGACTGAGGGTTGAATATTGATGTTTGAGGTCTGAGGATTAAGGATTGAGGGTTGAGAATTGAGGATTGAGGATTGAGGATTGAGGATTGAAGATTGAGTATTGTGTATTGAGGATTGAAGTATGAGGATTGAGGATTGAGGTTTGAGGATAGAGGATTGCAGATTGAGTATTGAGGATTGAAGATAGAGGTTTGAGGATTGAGGATTGAAGATTGAGGATTGAGGATTGAGGATTGAGGATTGAGGATTGAAGATTGAGTATTGAGCATTGAAGGTTGAGGATTGAGGATTGAGGATTGAGGATTGAAGATTGAGAATTGAAGATTGAGTATTGAGGGTTGAAGATTGAGGATTGCGAATTGAGGATTGAGGATTGAGGATTGAGGATTGAAGATTGAATATTGATGATTGAATATTGAGGACTGAGGATTGAGTGTTGTGGATTGAGGACGAGGACTGAGGGTTGAATATTGATGTTTGAGGTCTGAGGATTAAGGATTGAGTGTTGAGAATTGAGGATTGAGGATTGAGGATTGAGGATTGAAGATTTAGTATTGAGGATTGAAAGTTGAGGATCGTGGATTGAGAACGGAGGATTGAGGATTGAATATTGAGGATTGGGGACTGAGTGTTGAGGGTTGAGTGATGAGAATTGACGGTTGAGGATAGAGACTTGAAGATTGGAGATTGAGTATTGAGTATTGAAATCTGTGAATTGATCATATTCTATTGAGGATTGAGGATTGACAACCGATTGTTGAGGACTGAGGGCTGAAGATTGAGGATTCAGGATTGAGGATTCAGGACTGATGTTTGAGGACTGAGGATTGAGGATTGAGGATTGAGGATTGACGACTGAGGAATGAGGATCGAGGATTGAGGATTGAATATTGAGGATTGAGGAATGAGGATTGAGGATTGAGGACTAAGGATTGAAGATTGGGGATTGAGGATCTATGATTGGAGATCGATTATTGAGGATTGAAGATTGAGGATAGACGATTGAGGATTGAGGATTGAGAATTGAGGATGAGGACTGATGGTTGAGGATTGAGGTTTGATGAATGAGGATTGAGGGTTGAGGATTGAGGATTGGGGATTGAAGATTGAGTATTGAGGATTGAAGATTGAGAATTCAGGATTGAGGATTGAGGATTGAGTATTGATGATTGAGGATTGAGGATTGAGGATTGAGGATTGAGGATTGAGGATTGAGGATTGAGGATTGAAGATTGAGGATTGAGGATTGAGGATTGAGGATTGAGGATTGAGGGTTGAGGATTTAAGATTGAGGATTGGGTATTGAGGATTGAGGAATGAGGATTGACGATTGAGGATTGAGGATTGAGGATTGAAGACTGAGTATTGAGGATTGAAGATTGACGATTGAGGATTAAGGATTAAAGATTGAAGATTAAGGATTGAAGATTGGGGATTGCGGATCTAGGATTGGAGATTGATTATTGAGGATTGAAGATTGAGAATTGAGGATTGAGGATTGAGGGTTGAGGATTGAGGATTGAGGATTGAAAATTGAGTATTGAAGATTGAGGATTTATGACTGAGGATTGAGGATTGAGGATTGAGGATTGAGTATTGAGGATTGAAGGTTGAGTATTGAGGATTGAATATTGAGGATTGTGGATTTAGGATTGAGAATTGACGACTGAGGAATGAGGATCGAGGATTGAGGATTGAATATTGAGGATTGAGGATTGAGGATTGAGGATTGAGGACTAAGGATTGAAGATTGGGGATTGAGGATTGAAGATTGAGTATTGAAGATTGAGGATTTATGACTGAGGATTGAGGATTGAGGATTGAGGATTGAGGATTGAGGATTTAAGATTGAGGATTGGGTATTGAGGATTGAGGAATGAGGATTGAGGATTGAGGATTGAGGATTGGGGATTGAAGATTGAGTATTGAGGATTGAAGATTGAGAATTCAGGATTGAGGATTGAGGATTGAAGATTTAATATTGATGATTGAAGATTGAGGATTGAGGATTGAGGATTGAGGATTGAGGACTGAGGATTGAGGATTGAGGATTGAAGATTGAGGATTGAGGATTGAGGATTGAGGATTGAGGATTGAGGATTGAGGATTGAAGATTGAATATTGATGATTGAAGATTGAGGATTGAGGATTGAGTGTTGTGGATTGAGGACGAGAACTGAGGGTTGAATATTGATGTTTGAGGTCTGAGGATTGATAATTGGGGATTGAGAATTGAGGATTGAGGATTGAGGTTTGAAGATTGAGGATTGGGTATTGAGGATTGAAGAATGAGCATTGAGGATTGAGGATTGAGGATTGAGGATTGCAGATTGAGTATTGAGGATTGAGGATTGAGGATTGAGGATTGAGGATTGAGGATTGAGGATTGAGGATTGAGGATTGAGGATTGAGGATTGAAGGTTGAGTATTGAGGATTGAATATTGAGGATTGTGGATTTAGGATTGAGGATTGACGACTGAGGAATGAGGATCGAGGATTGAGGATTGAATATTGAGGATTGAGGATTGAGGATTGAGGATTGAGGACTAAGGATTGAAGATTGGGGATTGAGGATCTATGATTGGAGATCGATTATTGAGGATTGAAGATTGAGGATAGACGATTGAGGATTGAGGATTGAGAATTGAGGATGAGGACTGATGGTTGAGGATTGAGGTTTGATGAATGAGGATTGAGGATTGAGGATTGAGGATTGGGGAATGAAGATTGAGTATTGAGGATTGAAGATTGAGAATTCAGGATTGAGGATTGAGGATTGAGGATTGAAGATTGAGGATTGAGGATTGAGGATTGAGGATTGAGGATTGAGGATTGAGGATTGAGGATTGAAGATTGAGGATTGAGGATTGAGGATTGAGGATTGAGGATTGAGGATTGAGGATTGAAGATTGAATATTGATGATTGAAGATTGAGGATTGAGGATTGAGTGTTGTGGATTGAGGACGAGAACTGAGGGTTGAATATTGATGTTTGAGGTCTGAGGATTGATAATTGAGGATTGAGAATTGAGGATTGAGGATTGAGGTTTGAAGATTGAGGATTGGGTATTGAGGATTGAAGAATGAGCATTGAGGATTGAGGATTGAGGATTGAGGATTGCAGATTGAGTATTGGGGATTGAGGATTGAGGATTGAGCATTGAGGATTGAGGATTGAGGATTGAGGATTGAGGATTGAGGATTGAAGGTTGAGTATTGTGGATTGAAGGTTGAGGATTGAGGATTGAGGATTGACAATTGAGGATTGAGAATTGAAGATTGAGGATTGAGGATTGAAATTGAGTATTGAGGATTGAAGATTGAGGATTGAGATTTGATTATTGAATATTGTGGATTGAGTATCGAACCATGCGAATTCAGGATATTCTATTGAGTATTGAGAATTGAGGATTGATGGTTGAGTATTGAGGTTTGTTGGCTGAGAGTTGTGTGTTGAATATTGAGGATTGGGGATTGAGGATTGAGGATTGAGGATTGAGGATTGAAGATTGAGTATTGATGATTGAATATTGAGGATTGAGGATTGAGGTTTGAGGATTGAGGATCGAGGATTGAGGATTGAGGATTGAGGATTGAAGATTGAGTATTGAAGATTGAGGATTGAGTATTGAGGGTTGAGGATTGGGAATTGAGGATTGAAGACTGAATATTGATGATTGAATATTGAGGATTGAGGATTGATGGTTGTGGATAGAGGACGAGGACTGAGGGTTGAATATTGATGTTTGCGGTCTGAGGATTGAGGATTGAGGATTGAGAATTGAGGATTGAGGATTGAGGATTGAAGATTGAGGATTGGGTATTGAGGATTGAAGAATGAGGATTGAGGATTGAGGATTGAGGATTGAGGATTGCAGATTGAGTATTGAGGATTGAGGATTGAGGATTGAGGATTGAGGATTGAGGATCGAGGATTGAGAATTGAGGATTGAGGAGTGAAGATTGAGTATTGAGGATTGAAGATTGAGGATTGGGTATTGAGGATTGAAGAATGAGCATTGAGGATTGAGGATTGACGCTTGAGGATTAGAGATTGAGTATTGAGGATTGAGGATTGAGGATTGAGGATTGAGGATTGTGGATTGAGGATTGAGGATTGAGGATTGAGGATTGAAGATTGGGTATTGAGGATTGAAGATTGAGGATTGAGGATTGAGGATTGATAATTGAGGATTGAGGGTTGAAGACTGAGGATTGAGGATTGAAATTGAGTATTGAGGATTGAAGATTGAGGATTGAGATTTGATTATTGAATATTGTGGTTTGAGTACCGAACCATGCGGATTCAGGATATTCTATTGAGTATTGAGAATTGAGGATTGATGGTTGAGTATTGAGGTTTGTTGGCTGAGGGTTGTGTGTTGAATATTGAGGATTGGGGATTGAGGATTGAGGATTGAGGATTGAGGATTGAAGATTGAGTATTGATGATTGAATATTGAGGATTGAGGATTGAGGTTTGAGGATTGAGGATCGAGGATTGAGGATTGAGGATTGAGGATTGAAGATTGAGTATTGAAGATTGAGGATTGAGTATTGAGGGTTGAGGATTGGGAATTGAGGATTGAAGACTGAATATTGATGATTGAATATTGAGGATTGAGGATTGATGGTTGTGGATAGAGGACGAGGACTGAGGGTTGAATATTGATGTTTGCGGTCTGAGGATTGAGGATTGAGGATTGAGAATTGAGGATTGAGGATTGAGGATTGAAGATTGAGGATTGGGTATTGAGGATTGAAGAATGAGGATTGAGGATTGAGGATTGAGGATTGAGGATTGCAGATTGAGTATTGAGGATTGAGGATTGAGGATTGAGGATTGAGGATTGAGGATCGAGGATTGAGGATTGAGGATTGAGGAGTGAAGATTGAGTATTGAGGATTGAAGATTGAGGATTGGGTATTGAGGATTGAAGAATGAGCATTGAGGATTGAGGATTGACGCTTGAGGATTGCAGATTGAGTATTGAGGATTGAGGATTCAGGATTGTGGATTGAGGATTGAGGATTGAGGATTGAGGATTGAAGATTGGGTATTGAGGATTGAAGATTGAGGATTGAGGATTGAGGATTGATAATTGAGGATTGAGGGTTGAAGACTGAGGATTGAGGATTGAAATTGAGTATTGAGGATTGAAGATTGAGGATTGAGATTTGATTATTGAATATTGTGGTTTGAGTACCGAACCATGCGGATTCAGGATATTCTATTGAGTATTGAGAATTGAGGATTGATGGTTGAGTATTGAGGAATGTTGGCTGAGGGCTGTGTGTTGAATATTGAGGATTGGGGATTGAGGATTGAGGATTGAGTATTGAAGATTGAGGATCGGGTATTGAGGATTGAAGGATGAGGATTGAGGATTGAGGATTGAGGGTTGCGGATTGAGGACCTAGGATTGGAGATTGATTATTGACGATTGATGATTGGGGACTGAGGTTTGAGGATTGAGGATTGCAGATTGAGTATTGAGGATTGAAGATTGAGGATTGAGGATTGAGGATTGAAGATTGAGTATTGAGGATTGAGGATTGAGGATTGAGGGTTGAAGATTGAGTATTGAGGATTGAAGATTGAGGATTCAGGATTGAGTACTGAGGATTGAGGATTGAGGATTGAGGATTGAAGATTGAGAATTGAAGATTGAGTATTGAGGACTCAAGGTTGACGATTGAGGATTGAGGATTGAGGATTGAGGATTGAGGATCTAGGATTGGAGATTGATTATTGAGGATTGAAGATTGGGGATTGAGGATTGAGGATTGAGGATATAGGATTGGAGATTGATTATTGAGGATGAAGATTGAGAATTGGGTATTGAGGTTTGAAGAATGAGGATTGAGGATTGAGTATTGAAGATTGAGTATTGATCACCGAGGATTGAGGATTGAGGATTGAGGTTTGAGGATTGAGGATAGAAGATTGAATGTTCAGGATTGAAGATTCACGATTGAGGATTGGCGATTGAGGATGGAGGATGAGGGCTGAGGCTTGAGGGTTGAGGTTTCAGTATTGAATCCTGAGAATTCAGGATATTCTATTGAGTATCGAGAATTGAGGATTGATGGTTAGTATTGAGGATTGAGGATTGAGGATTGAGTGTTGAAGATTGAGGATTGATGATTGAAGATTGAGGATTGGGGATTGAGGATTGAGGAATGAGCATTGAAGATTGAGGATTGGTGATTGAGGATTGAGGATTGAGGATTGGGGATTGAGGATTGAGCATTGAGGTTTGAGGACTGAGTGCTGAGGATTGAGGATTGAGGATTGAGGATTGAAGATTGAGTATTGGGGATTGAATATTGAGGATTGAGGATTGAGGATTGAGAATGAGGGCTGAGGGTTGAGGATTGAGGTTTGAGTATAGAATCCTGAAAATTCAGGATATTCTATTGAGTATCGAGAATTGAGCATTGATGGTTAGTATTGAGGACTGAGGATTGACGTTTGAGTGTTGAAGATTGAGGATTTATGACTGAGGATTGAGGATTGAGGATTGAGGATTGATGATTGAGGATTGAGGATTGAGGATTGGGGATTGAGGATTGAGCATTGAGGCTTGAGGACTGAGGGCTGAGTTTTGAGGATTGAGGATTGAGGGTTGTGGATGAGGGCTGAGGGTTGAGGTTTGAGGTTTGAGGACTGTGGACTGAGGATTGATGATTGAGAATTGAGGATTGAGTACTGAGGATTGAAGATTGAGGATTGGGTATTGAGGATTGAAGAATGAGGATTGAGGATTGAGGTTTGAGGATTGAGGATTGAAGATTGAGTATTGAGGATTGAAGACTGACGATTGAGGATTGAGGATTGAGTACTGAGGATTGACGCTTGAGGATTGAGGGTTGAGGATGTAGGATTGAAGAGAGAGGACTGAGTGTTGAGGATTGAGTGTTGAGAATTGATGCTTGAGGTTTGAGATTTCATTATTGAATATTCTGGATTGAGTATTGAACCATAAGGATTCAGGATGTTCTATTGAGTATTGAGAATTGAGGATTGATGGTTGAGTATTGAGGATTGATTGTTGAGGGTTGAGTGATGAATATTGAGGATTGAGGATTAAGGATTGAGGATTGATGATTGAGGATTGAAGATTGATTATTGATGATTGAAGATTGAGGACTGAGGATTGAGTGTTGTGGATTGAGGACGAGGACTGAGGGTTGAATATTGATGTTTGAGGTCTGAGGATTAAGGATTGAGGGTTGAGAATTGAGGATTGAGGATTGAGGATTGAGGATTGAAGATTGAGTATTGTGTATTGAGGATTGAAGTATGAGGATTGAGGATTGAGGTTTGAGGATAGAGGATTGCAGATTGAGTATTGAGGATTGAAGATAGAGGTTTGAGGATTGAGGATTGAAGATTGAGGATTGAGGATTGAGGATTGAGGATTGAGGATTGAAGATTGAGTATTGAGCATTGAAGGTTGAGGATTGAGGATTGAGGATTGAGGATTGAAGATTGAGAATTGAAGATTGAGTATTGAGGGTTGAAGATTGAGGATTGCGAATTGAGGATTGAGGATTGAGGATTGAGGATTGAAGATTGAATATTGATGATTGAATATTGAGGACTGAGGATTGAGTGTTGTGGATTGAGGACGAGGACTGAGGGTTGAATATTGATGTTTGAGGTCTGAGGATTAAGGATTGAGTGTTGAGAATTGAGGATTGAGGATTGAGGATTGAGGATTGAAGATTTAGTATTGAGGATTGAAAGTTGAGGATCGTGGATTGAGAACGGAGGATTGAGGATTGAATATTGATAATTGGGGACTGAGTGTTGAGGGTTGAGTGATGAGAATTGACGGTTGAGGATAGAGACTTGAAGATTGGAGATTGAGTATTGAGTTTTGAAATCTGTGAATTGATCATATTCTATTGAGGATTGAGGATTGACAACCGATTGTTGAGGACTGAGGGCTGAAGATTGAGGATTCAGGATTGAGGATTCAGGACTGATGTTTGAGGACTGAGGATTGAGGATTGAGGATTGAGGATTGACGACTGAGGAATGAGGATCGAGGATTGAGGATTGAATATTGAGGATTGAGGAATGAGGATTGAGGATTGAGGACTAAGGATTGAAGATTGGGGATTGAGGATCTATGATTGGAGATCGATTATTGAGGATTGAAGATTGAGGATAGACGATTGAGGATTGAGGATTGAGAATTGAGGATGAGGACTGATGGTTGAGGATTGAGGTTTGATGAATGAGGATTGAGGATTGAGGATTGAGGATTGGGGATTGAAGATTGAGTATTGAGGATTGAAGATTGAGAATTCAGGATTGAGGATTGAGGATTGAGTATTGAAGATTGAGGATTGAGGATTGAGGATTGAGAATTGAGGATTGAGGATATAGGATTGGAGATTGATTATTGAGGATGAAGATTGAGAATTGGGTATTGAGGTTTGAAGAATGAGGATTGAGGATTGAGTATTGAAGATTGAGTATTGATCACCGAGGATTGAGGATTGAGGATTGAGGTTTGAGGATTGAGGATAGAAGATTGAATGTTCAGGATTGAAGATTCACGATTGAGGATTGGCGATTGAGGATGGAGGATGAGGGCTGAGGCTTGAGGGTTGAGGTTTCAGTATTGAATCCTGAGAATCCAGGATATTCTATTGAGTATCGAGAATTGAGGATTGATGGTTAGTATTGAGGATTGAGGATTGAGGATTGAGTGTTGAAGATTGAGGATTGATGATTGAAGATTGAGGATTGGGGATTGAGGATTGAGGAATGAGCATTGAAGATTGAGGATTGGTGATTGAGGATTGAGGATTGAGGATTGGGGATTGAGGATTGAGCATTGAGGTTTGAGGACTGAGTGCTGAGGATTGAGAATTGAGGATTGAGGATTGAAGATTGAGTATTGGGGATTGAATATTGAGGATTGAGGATTGAGGATTGAGAATGAGGGCTGAGGGTTGAGGATTGAGGTTTGTGTATAGAATCCTGAAAATTCAGGATATTCTATTGAGTATCGAGAATTGAGCATTGATGGTTAGTATTGAGGACTGAGGATTGACGTTTGAGTGTTGAAGATTGAGGATTTATGACTGAGGATTGAGGATTGAGGATTGAGGATTGATGATTGAGGATTGAGGATTGAGGATTGGGGATTGAGGATTGAGCATTGAGGCTTGAGGACTGAGGGCTGAGTTTTGAGGATTGAGGATTGAGGGTTGTGGATGAGGGCTGAGGGTTGAGGTTTGAGGTTTGAGGACTGTGGACTGAGGATTGATGATTGAGAATTGAGGATTGAGTACTGAGGATTGAAGATTGAGGATTGGGTATTGAGGATTGAAGAATGAGGATTGAGGATTGAGGTTTGAGGATTGAGGATTGAAGATTGAGTATTGAGGATTGAAGACTGACGATTGAGGATTGAGGATTGAGTACTGAGGATTGACGCTTGAGGATTGAGGGTTGAGGATGTAGGATTGAAGAGAGAGGACTGAGTGTTGAGGATTGAGTGTTGAGAATTGATGCTTGAGGTTTGAGATTTCATTATTGAATATTCTGGATTGAGTATTGAACCATAAGGATTCAGGATGTTCTATTGAGTATTGAGAATTGAGGATTGATGGTTGAGTATTGAG